>NC_037290.2:4205000-4805000 GCF_000002775.5 Populus trichocarpa
TGCGACCACTTTCTCAAGTTTTACAGGGAAATCAGCATCCTCAACAATGACTCTTGGTAAATGTTCACAGACAAAATGTGCTGCACTCTTTCCTCCATGCCCATCAAATACCTGTTTTCCAAAGTACATGTAATTGTCAAAATAAGAACGAAAAAGTCCCATTTATTATTGCTTGTATATGCTTGTTGGCATTATTTTTCTAAAGATTTATGCAGTGCAATTACATCTTATCTGTTTCCAGACGAGCATAGTTAAAGTAAGAGAGCTATTCTTGGTGTCTGATCAGCACAAAGGAGCATGCTTGAACTTTGGATCAACTCAGATGAATTAGAGAGCAAGGGTATTACTTCCTTTCTTTATCAAAAAAATAACTTCAGGACCTCTTCTGTGTGTTACAATTAATCACCAAACGATGTACACTTTTAACCAAGAGGAAAAGGAAATCTCATCCATGCTCCCAAAAATTGTGTTATAAATGGGTAGTTTCTACTCCTTAAAACATGACCAACATCTGATCATTGACCCCGAAGAAGGATTCCAGTCATGCTAATGGCTCCACATCAGCCTCAAATTAATACTGTCAGTTTTGCATGCTTAAAATATCAAAATGGTGATGATTGCTTTCCTGTGTAGATAATAACCCTCTAGTTTAAAGTATCTAGCACAACTAAAAGAGTGAAAGTGTTGATGAATGATGTCCTTATTCAGAATGCATAACATCTTTAAATATAGGAAACACTGCTATCAAAGACTCATTAACCACAGGAAGCTTCAGGTCCCTTTTGCCTCTTTGTAGTTACAGGGGAGTGCTTAAGTTGATAGACACACTCAATTTGTGGACTTGATGCTTTTATAGTGTTACTTTAGACACAATTATGATGGCAGAATACAGGATATAAAGCACAGGTTTTAGGCATGCTAATTGAAAACAGTGGCACCTTCAGATTTTCAAGTCTAAAAGTGATGCTCAGATTAAATTAATTGAAAGTGATAAGCTCTGATTAGATTTTAGACTAAATAGTACTTTCTAGAACCTACACACTTGTTATCTTCATTATAAGTTCAAAGAGAGAAAAGTGAGATCAAGACAACTTCATGTCCTCCAAGTCAACCTGGTACTCTATAAAGGTATACCACAATGAAGTTTGGTAATCATGAAGCGAAAGAAGCCCTTATCCTAAAATATTTCTACCATATGAGCTAGAAGACCAAAAGCTATGATTTTTTTTTTTCATTACCGAACAGAAAGCACAATTAAAAATATAATGCTTGACAAGGACCAAAACAACAGAAAAACATAAAATTCATTAGCAGCTAAAATAGCAGGTAAACAACAGATTGGACAATAACTTACACCATAGAAAGAAATAGCATGCTCACTGATGAGCAAATTGGAACCAAACTTCTTAGCCAAGTCACTGATGCAAATGTGTGTGTCTTCCATGTAAGGCCGACCGCCAATATCAGACCATTCTCCTGAGCGAAGGGTGGGGAAAAAATCTGTTAACAGATTCTGTTTCCTTTCTGTGACCACTCTATCCTCGCAGATGCTTTCCAGCTGAAAGAGCAACCACAAACAAATAAAACTAAATGAGATTTGCAGAAGAACAAATAGTGATGAAGATAAATATTCCATAGAAGGCTATAACATGAAGTAAACAAGGATGATACCAAGTCTTGGGTTATCACCACCAAAGAGAAAGTAATATGGGATTGTAATAATACTTGTGATTAAGTGCAAATTCAAGACCTCTAAATAACAGAAGTGAGATTATGGACATAAAAAGGCATGAAATGGTTAATAATTAAGAATCAAGACAGGGTTCCTACGTACAGTTTACAAGATACTATAAAAATAAAAGTTCAACCAGGATTAATGATTGACAACCAGCCTGTTCTTTGATTAATACCAAAGTCACTGGAGAAAATGGAAGTAAAAAGATTCTCTCTTTCACCATCTATCTATCTATCTCTCCATGACAACTATGAGTCCAAGCAGAATAGTAAATAAGTCAAGGGAATAAAATTGAAGAGAAATTATTTACCAAAGCAAGCAGTACCATGCAGGTGGTGAAAAAAATAAAATAAAAGAGTCATAGTACTGTAACTAGCTCATTGAAGCAACCAACAAGAAAATTTTTAGTGCAGACTGCAGAGAATCAAGGCAGGAAAAATATTGTATCCACATATCTCCAAAAGCCCACAAAATCCATGAACCAGCAACAATTTCATAATTAAACAACCAGCTAAAAGTCGGAAGCGTTTTAGATCAAATAAGGAAAAGGAAATTAGAAAGCAACACTAAATATGGATACCATGAACCAGCAACAATTTCATAATTACACAACCAGCTAAAAGTCTGAAACCTTTTAGAGCAAACAAGGAAAAGGAAATTAGAAAGCAACTCTAAATATGGATCATCAAGAGCTTCAACAGCTAGGAGGAAAAAAAAAGACAAAAACAAATTCATCAACAAAAATCAAGTTAAGCATGGCATTAATGAACAGATCGCATAGAGTCAACAACTCAATTCTCACCAAACACGTCTTCAAAGGAAATAACAAAATTCAGAACACAAACATGCACGGACAAAAACACAAAAAAAAAATCCCAACTTTGGAAAACAGTAAATCAATTCCAACAAAAAACCGGCAGAATACAGAACACAAACAAAAAAGAAGAAGAAGAAAAACCGAACTAAGAAAAAGAAATAAGGATTCTTACAGGATAAGAGTTGGCAACACTAATCCCACCACTAGAACAAATCAAAGAAGAGTCTTGATCAAAATTCTCCATCCGGGTTTGCAAGAGGTCACAATGCAAAGGCCAAGATTGCATCTTGTTGCTATTACTATTATTGTCAATTGGGGTCTCTATTTCTTGCTCTGCATCCTTTACACACATGGTTATGGTCAATATTATTATTATTATGTTGGTGACAGAAAAGGAAGAAGAAGAAAAAAGACTTTTTAGAGTCTTTGGCAACTAGTTGTTGTCTTTGTGCGAATCCAAAGTAACAACAACACGCCTCACATGAGAGGAGAAAAAGAAAAAGTAGAAGAAGAAAGAGAGAATCAAAGAGAAAAAGCTTGGATTAGAGAGGGGTGGAAGACTATGAGGAATATATCTAAGATGATAAAATGGAGGCTAATGGGGTTCTAGGGAGGAGTTGTTGAGGGCCGAGAGAGGGTGGAAGAGAGAGAGAGGGTATAAATAAGAGCTGTTAAATTAGAGATTTTTCTAAGAAAGCGTGGCTGAAAATCAGTTGGTTAGGTTGTAGTTGCAGTTGTAATTGCTGTACTCTATTATCCCAAACGTTGTTCTTATGGGCATCGTGGATATTGGATACATAAAATAAAAATCTTGTACGCTGTCTTTTTCTTATTTACGAAATGCCCTTACAGCTATGCCTTTTGTTGTTGTCGTTGTTGGTAGGAAAAGGGAATTTTATATATATATATTAAATGAAAAAAATAGAAGAACTATTTTAGGGATTTGAAGAATAATTCAAGGAAATATGTTCTATTTTTTAAAAAAAATCATATCTTAATGGATTAGCAAATATAAGATTTTTATAATATCCACAACTTAAATAAAACATTCAAAGATTTTATTTTCAATAACTCAATAATATTATGGAAATGATAGAAGTCCCTTTTAAAAAATAATAGAGAGATTGTCAAGCAATGTAGCCTTATTTCTGTTGTGTACTGAATTAACTATAAAAATTAAATTTATAATGCATAGATTGTGTGAATAAATAAATAAATAAGCATTTTTCCACGGTGGTTTGAGAAAAAAAAAGTTTCTATGATGTCTTGATGTACCCTTAAAACAAATATTCTTTTTTAATGCGTTTATGGTTCTGTAAAAAGAAAAGTTCTTGTAAAAACACGTGTTTGAAAACTTATATTAAAAATATAGGAAACATATATGTATTGAACAAATGTATAATAATCATTTAAACAACTTAAAGGTTATAATATATATAGTCTTTTAAAAGTATTTAAGAGTATTCGGATTAATAAAACAATTTCTATAAAATTTGTGTTTTTATATATAATTATGGATAAAATGAGAACCTTCCTTCCATGAACTTTCGTGAAAAGAAATTTCATGGCAAATAATTCCCATCATATATATATATATATATATGATGGGAATTATTTGCCATGAAATTTCTTTTCACGAAAGTTCATGGAAGGAAGGTTCTCATTTTTTGTCAAAATCAACAGTAGAATACTTGTGTTCTTCACCTTTTGAGGTGATTGCTATTTCACCCCGACTCATTCCAAAATATATATTTAAACATCTCGTGGAAAGAAGCTTAGATTATTTTTGTAGGATTATTTGCAATTTGACTCTTGTCAAGTTATTTATATTCAAATTATAAAAAATTAAAATTGTGGTGTTTAGATTTTTTTTGTCTTGAAAAATAATTTACAACAAACTAATAAATTATACAAAAATAATATTTCAAAGTTAATTATGTACGCCTACACCAATAAAATATTGTGTAGTGGTTAAGTCACTGTTATATCTCTATAAGAATAAGAACACAAGTTCAATTTTCAGGAAGTACATTTATTGGAAGAAACAATCACGAACTTCAAACGAGACTAATATTATTCTTTAAAAGGATGTGAAGATACCATATAAAAACAAAAAAATATATGTACTCCTACATGTTATAGATTAATTATAACAGAAATAATTTATTGACGAGAGCAAGACTCAAATTCAAGATATTTTCCCTATTTTGTGCTCTATAATTGAAAGATGGCCAGCACAATGATTTTCACGAAGAAACCAAGATGGCAAGATGACATTTTCTTCAAAGAACATCATTATCTTATATTATTATTTTGACTTTGACTATTAATCACTCTTGAAAGCATCAATTTAAGATATAATTGACGAATTTCATCTTTATATACCATCAAGATAGATCCTTATGGAATTAATATACATTATTTTTAGGTAGTTTTTATGATTATATTTGAAAATAATAAGTGTAATAAAATTTATAAATTATAGTTTTTTTAATTAATCTTTTTTTAAAAAAACTTAATGAGATCTATGTAGTAGAATTATGATATACATTGATTAACTAAATATTTTTAAATATATAATTAGAGTAAAACATAAATTACATTTTACTACATTACGCCATGAAAACAAACATAATTCCAATAGATTTATGAATGTTTAAAAATATAAAAAGACCTAATTTTTCTTTTTAAGAGCTACATCGATCAAGGTTGTTAATGATTGCAACCAAGTTACTAAAATGTTTTCAATTATGCCATTTTTGTCGAATAGGAAGAGAGCAATTGATTTCAACATTTCGAGAATTAACTCTCCATGCTAATGACAAGTTGCATCACGGGGTTTTGTTTCGTTTATTTAATTGGGTAATAATTGCTAGAAAGATCTGAAAATGATATGCTATGAAAATTTGGTTTGTTTGTGAACCAGAAGATATTTGATCAAATGGGAAGATGATGCAAGACGATGACTTTAGATTACCCTTTTGCTTTCTACAAGAGGTAATGAGTCACACCGTTCTCTCCTTTACAAGAAAAAAAAATATTATCTTTCATGTTCATAGCGAAAAAGATCTTCGCATTCAATGCCAAGAAACAAAGAGTTCACGTCCTACGCTACCTTTCTTGTCTTTTTTGCTATGTAAAGAGACCTCCTTTCAAGGAATGGCTCACAAAATTCATGGCTTTCTACAAGAAAGAACACAGGCAACTTCACGTATTCTTCCCAACAAAGAAAGTAGGATATTATTTCCCCTATGCTGTCCTGAAAGAAAGCAGGAGTTCTGTCTAGCTCCCGTGTTGTGGTTTAAGATCATGTTTAATTTTCGTATTTTGAAAGTTTTAAAAAAAAAAATTAATTTTTTTTTCTTGGTTTTAAATTAATATTTTTTGGTGTTTTCAGAACATTTTGATAAGCTGATATCAAAAATAATTTTTAAAAAATAAAAAAAATATCATTTTAATGTATTTTTGAATAAAATATACTTTAAAAAGCAACCACAACCACACTTTTAAACAGACTCCAAGTGCTAATTAGATATTGATACTATTTTTTATTTGAAAATATATAAATACATCAAAATAATTCAAGAATATAAAAAACAATTAAATTTTTTAAAAAGCGTTTTTGCCCCGCAAAAACAATCAACATCTAAATATATTTGATATTAGGATACATGGAACTTTTCAAAGATACTTAAATACTTATCAAAAACAATGAATACATGATACTTTTCATAAAATACAATAAAATAATTATTTTTATATCATCAAAACCATAAAAAACACACCAAACAAAACACGATTTTAAAACACACTTAAACACGCGGTTCCAAGCACAAAACCACACGATCTCAATACAACGAAAAAGAAGAAGAAGAAAAAAATGGTGGGCAAACCTTGATTGCTTTTATGATGATTACAACCTTTTTCTAGCACTTTACATGGTCAAAGCCAAAGATGGAGCCACTTTCATTAGTTTATGATTTTGTTGACAAGGGAATCTTTTTGGTTGCTTGATACGTGGCCTAAAGAGGGTCGTCAAATGGTGGACTGACGTGTCACAGTTTGATCCATTAAATGATGAATTAGTGTGTTTCCTTTTTAAAATCCATTAAGCTTGAGGCATGCTGTCGTTTTCCCTTTTTAAAATCTTCTTTTTTGTTTGCTCTCTTTTCCTTCCAAACGTGCCGAAGAGGTTTGAATGCAATAAGACTAATTAAGTTAAGCAAAACTTGCTGGTAATAATAATTAAGTAATGCACGGTAGTTTCTTTAGTATGACATTTGGTACAAGGTCATAAAAATAATTTACAAGACTATATAATTTATTAATGTTAATGAAAGGTGAGAAAAATACTTAAATTATTAACAATTATTGATGAGATAGATATTAAAAATTATTTAGTGCGTATTTTGAAATAAAAAAAGGAGAGCAATAGAAGAAATATATTTACTTGGATAGTACTAATACTAAATACCCTCTTAATAATTAACTTCTCCCAAAAAGTTGGACCAAACACACTTAAATTTCATAAGAACCAAGTTTCTGAATTAAAAGAAAAGGCCCTAAAAATATAAGAGAAAAAACAAAATAAAAAAGTGATGGTCCCATTAGACCAGCCCATCAAGCTATATGGATCCAGACAGCACCGACCCGTTATCCTTTCACTGCCAGGAGAGGGAGGTCATCGCTGCTCTGTTGAACCAGCCTCACGCTATACCCTCCACTCTAGGAGCCATGACACCCATGTCTTCACTAGGATGCCATGGCTTGACTCCTGGCTTGAAACGGGCGAGCCAGAATCAAGCTGATCCGAACCCAACCTTCTAGGCTGAATCAACGTTCCATCACCTTAGAGCTCCCACTCGGGTTACAAGCCTATGTTACTTGGCTCAGCTGAAATGCAGGTGGATGGATGAGGGTTATAATGTTTTGATATTATTTCTTTGCTTCCGATGTGGGATTGCTTTCTCTCTTTTTCGGGAGTCCATCATGCTTGACTCTCATTTTACATCAAATCACAAATGAGATGGGGAAATCTGGGCAGTAAAAATACTATATTGAAAACGAAAAGGATAAGAAGTTGAATAAAAATTAAATTGATTGTGTTGACATTTCACTGGAGGGATTCTTACTCATTGGAAAGTAGGTGAGGTGTCAAGTTAATGGCTCTAAGTTGCACAATCATCAGCTTCACAGTTCATGGTTTTGCTTCAATATCTGGTAAAAGAAGACAAATAATGGACCGTGATTACATCACTTCTGATGGAGAATGCCGGAGTGATTACAGATTAGAAAAGCTAAACATGAAGGGAAAGTAGAACTTTAAATCATTAAATCCAAATTAAGACAATCTTTTTATAAGAATTTTTATGTGTTTATTCGTTTTTATAAGAGTAGTTTCTCTTAGAAAAAAATTGTATACAGAATATGATAAATAAACAAAATATTCATATAACAATGCATTAGAAATGCTGGTTGTCTATGCCTATTAATGACCTCTTTTTATTATTTTATTTAGGAAGCCTATTGTGGTAATTTCAAGTCATATGAGCAGGTTCATTATTGAAAAAACAAATTGAAAGAAATTATTCAACTCAATTCCCAAATAAAAATTAAAATTAAAAAGAAAAACTAGATAAAAAAATTGATTGTTGATAAATAAAACTAAAAAGACTAAACCCGAAAAATAGTTAAAAAAGAAAAAGAAAAAGAAAGCAAAGCACTGATTTATTAGTGAAACAATACTTTGTTGAGTATGGCTACAGTGATCCATACTATCCAAAAAGACCTTTGGCAACGCCCTCAAAACCTTACTGCTTCTGCGAAGTCCATGGTAAGATTAAATCTTTCAATAAAAGGATCCACAGGGAGAGGAAGACACTGACATAAGAGCAAAATCCTATAAATAGTTTTGTTAATGTTAATGTTAATGCTAACTTCTCTCTCAATACTTGATAACCCTTTAATTTCTGACATGAAGTTTTGCCTTGTTTCCTCCATTGCGGCAAATCACGTGATAAGGAGAGAACAACATGGAAGGTAGAAGAAGTGGTTGAAGAGGAGAGTGTGCATTAAAAAAAAAAAAAAAACCCTAAATTTTCTGTTTATATATGCATGGTATAAATGTAATTTTTCAAACTTTTAAGATTATTTAGTCAGGTTTGGGTTAAGTTTCGAGTCGAGCAAGAAGGCACTACTCATATCCTTTTGACTTCAAATATCACCCAAACCCGAATGACCAAAAATAATTTATACACATTCAGGTAGATATTTGATGAATCTAAATTTAACAGGCTCAAAACCCCCTAGCAACCCATTTTCCGCCCTTAACAGACAACACATCGCAGTTTCGGCATCTGGGATGCAAAGGGAAGATGAAGATGATCCATAAATGTCTCATGAAAGCAATGGGAAGAAATATACGAGCGCGTTAAATACTTTCTCAATAATAATGTCATATCAGAAAACCTTCCCAGCAACCACTTACCAGAGCAATTGAGTAAAACTACTCAAAACAGATGGTGATGAGATAGTGAAAAACAGTTGAAGCTAATTTGCCTAAAGAAGATAAAGACTCCAAAGTATACAATGCTGTAATGGTATAATACGGAAACTAAGTATTCCATCTCAACTAGTTGACAGTTAACTCGAGAAAATGTCCAACCATCATTGTCATGATACACAGGATAGAAAAAATAAGAGCAACCGCCATTCACCTATAGAAGAAACGCATTATTCTTAGCTGTCTGAGATCATAATCACAACTTCAGCACTTGAATCCTTTGTCCAAAGATAATAAGATAAATCACTCAGTCTGCATCAGTAAAAAAGCAAGATCAATAATATATATATAACAGTAATGTTTCCAATATGAAAAAAAATAGATTTGATTCCATTCTTTTTGTTTCAGCATTGACTATAGAAGAACTTTGAAGAACTATTAAGAACGAAGCAAATTTTCAGCAGAACATTTGCTATCAATAGAAAACACAGAGAGATGCCATATGCTTAAGTGGCAATTGACAAAGCTTTGGCAAAAACTTTTCTGCAATGCTTAGTGTTGTGTGCTTATTTATTATACATAGATCTTGTGCAACAAGTTCCGCCCAGTTGATTGGAGATTTAAAAAAAATATAACAAAACAGGGCTTACCCGGAAGAATTTACTGTCTCCCATTTTTATCACATACTGGATGATCATACACAAAAATTATCTTTCTAGGCAAGTAACAAAGGGAAACAAAAGAATAACCAGAGACTAATCTACAGTCAATGGGTAAAATTGATAAGTTATTAGGGCATCTCAGAAAATCATATTTGCAGTTAATATTAATACAGCTGAAAGATGAAATGGTTTCACAGAAAAGAAATGAAATGAAATTCCTTTAACATGCTAATACCTTTTGGCGTTTTGAATTTGGTGGGCTTGGTTCAGTATCACTATAGCGATGAGATGTTCCAACACCAGAGTTTTCGGCCTGCAAACATGCCACCGGTTAGCCTTGTGGTTGTGCATGTTTCTATGCACATGACAATTTAGCTCAGCATATTTACAACATCATGCCGAAGCGTTCATGAGCCATTTGATTGGCTAGAGTAAGAAATCCAGAATAAAAGTGGCATGAAATAAAAAGATCCATTAAAAGAGCAACTGAAAAAGCTACTTACATTGGTTGAAGAATCTTGAGGCCTCTGATGCCCAGAGCTGCATGCTTCTACTGGAGGTATGTCATTGGGTTCTGCACCACCACTTTGAGATATGAGGGGCATGATCTCACGAAGCAGATTAGACAAAAATATCCCCTCATCAGTAGCTCTTGGTTCCACTTCCGCTTCCGCTTCTGCAGTAGCAGTAGATGGTTCTGCAGTCTCAAGGACAGAACTAGTAGTTGTTAATCGTGAGCTGGCATCCTCCATGTGGACATCGCCAGGTAAGATGGTCCTCAGGAGCTGCATAATACCGCTGGGGATAGGTTGCTCAGAATCCAGGTTGTTTTGGGACCCACTAGCTGACAGAATGTTGATACTTATACTGCGAGAAATAGAAGGCTCTTGTCTTGAATTTGGTGGCAGTGATCCTGGAAGAAAGAAAGGTTGGTCAACCAACAAAGAACAGTTGAATAAGTTCATTTCTTGTCATGGAGCCATATTATCAACTATTAAGGCAAGATACAGCAAGCAACCATCAAAACTTTGACTATTATGCACAATGTTAACTTCAATAGAATAGAATTTCTATATGCTACTGTGAGCTGGAGAAGTCGTTTCCATGCAAGCCTTTTACAACATATTCCCAAAGGTCTCAATCAAATCTTTACAGGCTAAAAGCATGGAAGAAAATAACTTTTGAAAAATGAAAATACAAAATTACACATTATTTTCCTCATTTTTTTAGGGTGAGGATCAGGATGGGGCAGGTAAGTTTTGCCGTCAAATTGGAATCTCCATAAGTGTGGATCAGAATCATCAAAGAAGGGTGCGTGTGTGCTGTAATAGTAAGCATGGCATGCATTCTAGGAAAGAACAATATATGTGGAAGTCGCCATCCCTCCCTCATGCAGGATAGGGACAGTTAGAATGTTGGGGCAAAACAAATAACACAATATGCATAAGCCACAAGGCATTGACAAAGATATCAACCACCATTAGCTGCACCACAAGTAAAACCACCGACCGATACACATGTAAACATAAGTTGAACCATAACATCTCCCTTCAAGCCTCCTGAGCTTGCACTGGAAGAGATGTGCACAACTAGAAACTTGCAACTTTTCATGAACCAAGTAATCCTCGTAACTTCAATGAACTGCAGTATTGTCACATTACCATCTCTTGTGCGTTGTTCGGTGTTTTGCCGGTGTACAGCAGGTTCAAGGGTTGGCGGCTGGTCAGTCTGGACCCCAGCAGCATGATGCTCACCAGATGCTTGAGATCCTTGTCCACCATTCCCATGCCCAGAAGCTACATGTTGAAATCTTCCGAGAACAGGATAGTACAGACCTATAGAATTACCAGACGAATCAGAAGGAAGGCGGCCAAATGTGCCAGGAACGGCTGCAACCACGGTTCTAAGAGGCACCACTCGTACAGCCTCCCCAGCAAAAGATGAACCCTCTGAGACCCTTGAAGTTGTTTGATTACTAGGATTTTCACCACCAGAAATGGTTGGTGGGTTTCTCAGCCCAGCAGTCTGCTGTGTCTGACCACGGTCCTCACGATTGTTGGGAGTAGCAGTTGATGAACCTTTGGTTAGAAGAAAATAAGTTGATAAGTAGGTTCACACATCAAAGAAACCATACATATTAATAATTCGAGGCATCAAATTTGAAGATAACCTCTTCGTATTTGTATATCAATTCGCCTTGGAAGAATCCCAGTACCAGTACCAGTACTATTAGCCAAACCAGATCCCGGTTGCCTGGATCCCACAGGGATAGCACCAAAGCTAGTCCCCGGTTGAAAAGGAAGGGGCTGCATGCATAGGAGTGATCAGCAGAAAACATTATTTAAAGCAAAATGAAAAGGGGAAAAACAACAGATAAAAAGAATTCATAAGGATGTCAAGATTATGACCTGAACCATTAGAGGATTAGGACCAGATTGATTGATAAAAATTGCAGGGCCAGCATTAACAATGGCTTCAGACTGTAGATATTCAAACCAAAGCAACACATACAGCTCAGAAGATGCCACGCATGAAAGGATGCTGTAAATCGGAAATTAGATATAATCTTACCGGTGCTTGACCTAGTCGTAATGTCATGATTGTACGTCCAAGTTCAAGTAGAAGAGCACCTAAATTATGAAGTTGGACTCCGGTTCTCAATGCACTAGACTGAGTGGTGTGTCGCACTGCAGGATCAGTAATATCTGCTTGATTCTCTAGTTGCATGGCAAGTTGCTGCCAACATACAAAACAAACAGGGAAGGGGATCCAATGTATTCAAGTTCTAGTTCTGGCAATGAATAAAAGAAAGATAAATGTTGTAATATTTCAAGGTCAAAAGAATCAAATTCTATAAATTAAACAAAACAAAGAAACATAATAAGAAGATGACCAATTCCTATGGCCACAAGCAACTAAACTTCACTGGTGAAAAACAGAGTATACAATTGGCTAGCCAAAAAATAATGGAAGACTGAAGCACATTTTGTAGATAAAATGATGTTAAATAACACACAAGTAAGCATTCTGCAACTTGTTCGGTGAGTAATTGTCTACTAGACCGAATCACTTCTGCCAAGGATGCAGGTGTCGGAAGCCTTTCTTGTCCAGTTCCTGATTGTGACATGGAATTAGAATCTATTTGCTCAGTCCTGCGTGCAGCATCTGCTTGTGCATTGTTTTCCCCAACTCTGCCTGTCAATGAAAAGGATTGCAATCCAATGACCAAGTCAGCCTCGTTGAAAAAACAACATTTATTAACCAACAGAATTTCGCAAAAAGGAGACACTGACCAATGGCATCAAATTCTCGCCTCATATGGCTCAGATATTGGGACAATGTTGTCAGAGAGTCAGGAATTACCTACAAGGACCCAGAAAATTAGAGCCTGATATTTAAAACTTCAATAAGATATGCAGGCCAAAGAATTCAGGTTATAGAACGAAGATAGAGGGTGGGTAAGAAGAGGACTCCAACTTACAGGAGGATTCATTGACCCCAAGGAAACTGCTGATGGAAGCCCAAAAATATTTTGTGCTCTGTCAGACAGGCCCCTGGTGCCAGTTTGTTCAGATTGCAGCTGGCTTGTGTCCGTGCTACCACCAGCAGCTGATGTTCTTGACATACCACGCTCCTTAAACATCCATCCCAACCAAAGAGAGTAAGACCAAAAACATAAATGTGCATTTACAGATCTACAAAAGCATTAAGGTGCATCTTTTTAATTTGGCAAAACATGAATTAGCTTGATATCTCAAAGTAGGTCTAACATCTATAGCCAAACAAAAGATTATGATTGATAACTTCCAAATACAAAAATGCTGGACATTTTACTCTGAAAACATTTTGTTTGTCTGTCTCTGTGAGTGAGAAAAGTGGGAGGGACTTGGGAGGGAAGAAAACCCCCCTCCCTAAAAACAACAGTAGATTTTCTAAAGTAAAACTAAACTGTACATTTTACTCTGAAAACATTTTGTTTATCTGTCTCTGTGAGTGAGAAAAGTGGGAGGGAAGAAAACCCCCTTCCCTAAAAGCAACAATAGATTTTCAAAAGTAAAACTAAACTGTATTTAGTTCAAGAGTTTAGAATTTAAATATTTACCCTGACAACATCTACCCCTTCACTGCCACCTTCGATATTTGAAAACCCAAAAGATCCAAGGACAGCAGAGACAATCTGCTCCAAAGAATCGATTAAGAGATAGTTATGGAACGATTACATCATCTGTATGAAAATCCAAGATTGCTACATTCAACATCTAGTTGTAGCCTCACCCTACTGATTTCTGGAGGAACTCCATCCCCTTGATCAGGCACACTAAAAGTTTCTATTACAACACTGGGAGCCACCTGACCAGTGTGGCGGCTTGAACCTGATGCAGGATCATTGCCTGCAACATTGACATGTAGGTGTTAATCCTTGGTTCATTTTACAAGCACGTGAAAGATATAGTAAAAAAAACAAGAAAAAAAGGTATACAATTCCATTTCAGAAAGTCAGGATGTCTTCCACTAAGTTTTGAGTGTGACACAAACATAAGTAGTATTGCTACAACAATTTCTAAGTTCCTATAGATGACAGTGACTATTATTATATTTATGCTGTAGCATCATTTCTCAATAAAAATATAAGCATTCAATGAGAACCAGCAAAACACTACCACTTGCTTTTTTGATTAATCATATGACAATATTAAGCAATCAACGAAATTAAATTCCAAGGTTAATATGTTATATCCAGAATCCCATTGGTTCAACAGAAGGAATGGATTTCCCGGTATCTAGTTGCTTTCCACCAAGGTGTAGTTGGTTCTCACAGAGGCAAGTAAAAGATGTTTCGATTTCCAAGATTACAAAATTTTAGGTCCAGCACCGAGGATTTTTCTTTCTTTTCTTTTAGTTGGGGGGGGGGGGGTTAGTGTACTATACCAAGCTTTTAGTAATATAATTAAAGCAGCACAGGAAGCCATACTTTAGCTGATGTAACGTGTTAAACACTCTATGTGGGGCAATCATCCATTATTGCCATTAATTACCTTGTGCAGCAGTTTTTTGTTTTTGACATTTACCGGTTGTGGGACATCTGTGGGAACCTTTGGACCGCCACAACTAGTCCTCCACAGCTTAATGAATACGCAACCCATTACTGAGACAAACTTAGTACAGTTGAAGAAAATGATGCAAGCAAATGTTAAGGTGAGCAAAACCTGGATGATTGGATAGGCCCTCAGATGATTGCGGTATAGGTTGCCGAACCACCATATGCAAGGTGTGACCATCTTCAACATCTAACTTGCGTTAAGTGAATAAACCAAACCAAACACTAAATATAATAAAACAATAATGCTAATTGAGTAAAAAAAAATAACAGGTACACATCAATTTTCCTTTTGGAACAAAAAAAAAAGTTTAATGCAGGATGGTTTAAAGGTTACTGGTTAAATCAATGAAGATCCCAATCCATACAAGATCTAATATTTGCAAATTTATTTTGGAAAGGTAAAATTCTAACTAGTTCATTCAACACATGTTTTGATTCAAATGCTTCACCCATATTGTAAGTTTCCTTCTAGCAAGAAAATTACCCTCGCAAAAAGCAATTGCCAGAAACTAGCAGAACTCAATTTACTTCGGAAAAAAAAACTGCAGATGTGGACTTATTTGGAGTACATACATAGGTGAGTTTGGGTGTTTGCTTGGGTGTGATTAGAATCAATTGAAATATGACATCAGATCTCTTTTCTCAACCAGACAAATAGTCCAAAGTCATTCACTCTCTCCTATAAATATGTTAGTGAAGAACCAATGAAGAGAATCAAGCAGTCATATGTATTTATACCACATGCCTTTGACCTCTTTTTTTGCCAAGGCTTTTTCCCATTTCATGTCCATATTAGTATTTCACAGACTTACAATTTACTGTTGCTGATGGAAAACATGAAATTGTTTAGCATTGCAGGATACATCTCATGGACATGGAGAACTAAAATGTGAGCTAACTTGGGATTTATACTTCAGAATAGCTGGAATCAGCTGTGAGGAACAGCACTGCAACACTATCCAACCACAACTCAACCTTTTACCAGCCAATGCACAAACTCCAAGTTGCCCCTATATAACTCTTTTGCATCAACATTGTGTTAATAAGCTCTTTCCACTTTTCTACCTGGCTTTACAGTTCACTGTCAGAAATAAATGTCTATCTTTGGTTCACTACTTATGAAGTACCTTCATCAAAACTGTTACAGAAATTTGAAGTAAATTTTTATCAATCTCCTCACTTTGGGTCCACAATATTTCTGATAAATAATGTACTTGAAGTTGCATTTGAATCTTAAGAAAAAAGGATACGATAGGCAGAGAGTAATTGGTCATCTTTTAAAACTTTTCCACGGCATATTAGACGTTGTTGTTCTGATAGCACACCAGTGACAGAAGCAATCTGTTCTTTCAAAGCAGGAACTGGCATCTGCAAGGATATTCAAGAAAGGTGAAAATATGATGAAATTAATGGCTTCCACAAACAAAATTCATGTACAAGTTATCAACTAGTAAATCCTCACTCACATATTAGCGTACAGGCCCTATTAAGATTATATTGCAGGGTACATTCTTACAACTAAGAATCTAGTGATGGCAAAAAAGGTTTCAACAGTGTTTCATGTATAAAAGACACAGGGAAATAGAGGATCTTCTGTGATTGCTTTTTGACAGGTCGCTCATGAGATCTGCTCCTCAGTATTTTCTGCATGAATAGTAGGTAAAATGTTGGACAATTGGATAATACTCCAAGGTTTTTACCTAAGGGCTTGATGAAGAGAAGTTTTTGAGAGGGGAAAGGGAGTTGGATGCTAGAGACCGTTGTCTTCATGTCAGCTGTGTGGAATTAGGCAGGTATAAATGGCACAACACAATAAATCATTTATAAGGACTGGAAATCCTCTGACTATGTTGGTGAAGAGGCTTTAAGTGTAATTGTTAAGACCACCTAATTTCCTCTTCTTGTTTGTCTTTTTCAGGATTCAGATTCTAGTAATTCTCTGTCTCTCATTATGACAATAGAAATATGCTCAAAACGCAATTTGGAGCTCTTGAAAAAGGTGGAAAAAAGATAAAAAATAAAAACAGAAAAAGGTCGGTCCTTGGATATACATATTGCTCCCTAAGAACTAGCTTTAAGATGTAATTTGATTATTTGAACTCATTGATCACCTAAAGTATAATAACACAAGATAAGTTTACAATAAAATACCCACTGCAATGACGTGGGCCACAGTTCAGTGGGAGCCAGAAATTACCTGTTTATCCACTCTCAAAGTATAGGTTTGAGAATCCAATGTTTTTATTTTTATTTCAATATTTGTTTCAGAACCTTCCGCCTCACCAGCTTTCGGAATTTTATCAGCAACATTACTTCCCATTCTCGTCAGATGAATGGACACCTACAAACAAGAAAGGAAAAGAAATAAATACAGGAGATTAGGTTTGGGAGTTGCTGGGATGAGGCAACAGGATGCTTGTATATCAACCAGATAAGTCACAGTGTTATGTTGGTAACATAAATAAGGCTCCTTCGGAAACAATAAGTCACCAGATAAGTCACAGTGTTATGTTGGTAACATAAATAAGGCTCCTTCGGAAACAATAAGTCAATAAGTGCACTAACGCCTATAAAAGGGACTGAAGTTCCCCTCATTGTGGTCATAATACATCATTGTTGAGAGAGAGATAGAGAGATAAGGAGCAGAAATGCCGGAACAAATAACAAAAACAGGTAAGCAGAACATTGTCGCATATAAGAAAATCTTGGCTGCCACCACCATATACACGTATTGCCAAAGCAATATGTACTTCAAGACAGCTCGAAACAATGTTTCTGCTTCTTTCTTTATTTTCTTTTTTTCTTTCTTTGGTTTTTTTTTTTTTGTTTTTTGTGAGTACATGTGTGCTCGTGTGTGAGCGCCATGCATGTGTGTCCTATGAGACGATCAGAAAAATCTCCAGACTTGCAAAACACATAAAGATGGTAACAATATGTGTGAATAACATAACAAGTCCTGCACCCAACCCTGATGAACAGCATTGATCTGATTCTTGATATTCTTTCCATTATTTACTGACTCGGTAGGATATCACTCACTAGATGATGATGACTACTCAGGAGTCCCTGCTGCAGCTATTAGTTAATATTTTAAGAGGTCATAAAGGAGAAACATATCATCATGTTCCAATTTGAGAAGTTAGTGTGTTATAATACTGCTACAACAGTCATGACTGTGTTTTCCCAATTCCTCCTCAACCTTCTATAATTAAATTGGAAAACTTATACGGATGGTTAATGGAACGTTGAGCCTGCAAATCATAGGAGAAGCATTCTCCGGCGTTACATTAAGTAGCCAAGTAACATTCCCACCTTGGAGTTCGTTGTGTTCTTGTTACCAGGAGCAGAATACAAGTTTCCCGAACAACTCTAATTCCATGTCATGTGTATATATGTGCAGACACTTGCGTTGTGTTTTCCTACCGAAATCAACTTCAGGCCATAAAGAAATCAAGCTCCAAGAAGTAATGTCTCAGTCCTAAGGGACATTACCGACATATTTTTACTTCATATTTCGCTCCACAAAGTGAAATTCAATTTAAACTCTAAATTAGAAGAATTCAAAATCCAAGCTTCTACCATCGAAACAGCTTATCTGGAATTGGGTCCTGCACCCAATTCCAAGCTAATTAGTAGAAAAGGGAAAATCAAACGGTAAATTCAAATATACAAAACTAAACTACTGCCCAGATAAAAACATTTAGGACATTTCCATTGACCAACAGATAGAGAGAACAAAGAACACTCTCTTACCACATTCTACATATCTAAAGAGAGTACTTTTAACCCTAGTTATCATTAACCACCACGATTGACAATCTTTAACTCCCATCGCTCGCACTTCAATTAAACATAAATCACTCAAAAAAGATAAACCCAATAATTTTCAAAGCTTGATCAAGTTACCACAACCCAATTACCAACCCTTCCCTTCAGTCACATGCAAACAATCAAAATCCCATATGCCATTTATCTCTCACTCTATAGGGTTTACCGAATCTTGATCAAACAAAAAAGATCAAGACTTTCAACTTCTGGGTCCTAACCAATCATCAAAACCATGCAAGCCAACCCATCAGGTTCCAAGATTGACAACCCAATTCACACAATCAAGAACTCAATAAAGAATACAAAGGAAAGGAAAGCACACAAGATAATAAAGGAGTCTGTAAGTTACCTGGAATGAAAAGAAATTCTGGTTTAAAAAGTAGATGGGGAGAGAGAGAGAGATTAGAATAAAAATGATAGAGAGAGATACTGTGCGCGCTCTCTCTCTCTCTCTCTGTTTTAGTTTCTCTCTATGTATTCTGGGGCTGACACCTGAATTCTATTCACGAACTCAAAACTTATATCTCCCCTCTGTCAACTGTGTTGTTTGTACCGTGGCCAATGTAGGACGAGGTTGAGAAAATTATTAAAGAAATAAAAAGTTTAAAACTACTCAATCATTAAAGATCATTAAAATTATATAAAAAATAATAATAATAATATTTTTTAAAGATTTTTTCTATATTCTTGTTCATATAAGATTCAAGATTATTTTTTAACAATTCAATCATTTTAAATGAAAAAAACCTGATAAATGAGATATTAAAGAATATAATAAATATGAGTATATATAAAAGAATTATCAAATAGATTGAGTTATTTATCTGGATGGATTCTCAAAGTAACGAGGATGCCTGAATCCAATTTATTTGTATGGTGGTGAAGTTGAGAGTTAGAGATATTGAAGAGCTGGTTATGGAAGGAGTGCAAGACAAATAAGGTATAAAATCTATCTCATCAACTACTCTCCTTTGTCATATGCCTCACCTTAAAATAGACAGTGGTATGACTGTGTTTAATTGAATTATCGTCTTCGAGCTCGCGTTTTTAAAAAATTTAATTTTTTATTTTTGTTAAAAATTAATTTTTTATATTTTTGGATCATTTTGATATGCTGATCTCAAAAATAATTTTTAAAAAATAAAAAAATATTATTTTGATGCATTTCGGTATGAAAAGCACTTAAAAAAAACCGCAACCACACTCCCAAACAGGCCCGGAGTGAGAGATTTTTTTTTCCAGGGGATTAACTTAGATTTGTAGCCTGTGATATCTCATGGGGATAGACTAAATTTTTTTTAACGTTAAAAAAATATATAAGTGATGACAGTATTTTTAAAAAGATAAAAGAAATTTGAAAATTAGGTTATTAATTTTATTAGATTCAATAACTTCAGTTGATTTAATAATATAATAAATAACAATAAATAACAACAACAGATAAATTGAAAAAAAAAAACAAAAACAATTGGCCCAAGTTAACATGGGTTAACCCGCGAAACTTGTGATCTGTCACATGAGATTAAAATAATCTCATATAAGGATGAAATCAGAAAAAAAAAAAATCAAGTGTAAATAAGACTTGAAAAGAAACCTAAGTCAACCTATACTAATCTTTCAAAGCTGTAACACGGGTCCTAAGTCTGAAATCGTCCCATAGAAGGCAAACCCAAAAAATTTACGAGGTCAAATTCCAGATCAACAAGATCTCGATCAATAAAATGCTAAGGGATAAAATTGAAAAAGAAAGTTAAAAAAAAAAGAGATTAAAAACAAAACAAATAACAATTAAAAGAACAAGAACTAAATCTGATATAAAATAAAATATAATAAAATATTGAGGAATGCAATTGAAAAATTAGTTCAATTAAGGGAATGATAAAAAATATTGATGGATGCAATTAAAAAAAATAGTTCAATTAAGAGAATGATTAAAAAAATCATAATCAAAATAATGAGAACCAGATTTGAAAGAACACAAATGAGGATTAAATTGAAAGAAAATTCTAATTCTATGGATTGTTTAAAATAAAACAAATAGTAATAAGAAGAATATGAACAAAATATGAAAGAAAAACAAATTAAAGAGTTGCTTTGAAAATATACAAGGGAAGACACTGAAATCGGAGAGGAGAGAGGAAAGAATAAAGAAAAAAATGATTGTCGGTACAAAACCCGATATCTTTTAGCCACACAAGCTACCCAAGAATGGAGGAGCTGCCGTGATAATTAAAACATCATCGTTGAAGCTGGAGTTTGGTAATTGGACGACGCTATATGCACCACCCAAAAAGTACGGATGTTTCCACGCGTGCCTGCGTGATATACACACGCAACTCACCTTTTAACATTAAATAATATTTTATATATGCTAAAACACTAAATTTCCCCTCATCAGACTCGATAATAACAAAAAACAACATTGACCCTAGTTCAAGACAGTTTGAATTCAAGGGCAATGTAGTTATTTTACTGTGCTTTCAAAATAAAAGAGTCAAAAAAGCCCCTGCCCACCAAAGCATTTTTTTTTTTTTTGCCTCAAAGAGTATATTAGTTCTTTTATTGTGTAAAAAACAAAAAAAAAGACAATTATACCCCCACTACCAAAGCCAATTGTATTTTGTTGATAAGGGTAAAATCATTAATTTTACTATTTCAATTCACATGCAATGAGTTTAGATCCACGATAAAAATACTACGGTGAAATCACTACCTCTTTTAGTTTCTTTTAATTTGGTTTAGGATCCACTGGACGTGGGTCTACGCTAAGTTGCGGTCCGAATTATTATTTTTTTGTAAAAAACAATGTTCAAGTATCGCAGGCGCATTTTAAATAAAAAAGAAAACTTTACGACCCGAGTTATAGCCCCAATTGGTCAAGTAAGCTAGTTTTATTTGAATCAAATAAAAAAAATAAGTAACAATAGTAAACAAACAAAAAAAATCACAATAACTTGGGGAAAAAACTTTTTTCCATGAGTGGAATACGATGTTCTTAAATTTTCAGCCAATTAAGCATGGAATGATGGAATTTGATAAAAAAAAAAAAGGATAAAAAAACTAGCGCAAGTCAACTTGAGTTAATATGATAGACATGTAACTTGGGCAATAAGAGGTGGGTCGACCTAGGTTAACCCATCAAACTCGCGTCTTGGGCTATAAGAAAAGAAATCAAAGAAAATCACAAAGCTATTTTTTTATAAAAAAAAACTAATATCGAATGATGAAACCATAATTAAAAATAAGCTAAAAAAAGGATGTCAACTCTCATTAACTTTTCAAACCCATGAAACGAGTCATTAATTAGTCTGGCAGCACCATGCATGGAAAAACCACGAAACGCAATCCCAAACAAATCAAACGATGAATGATGAAATCGGAGAAAAAAAATAATCACGCAAAAAGGATCCAAAATAAAAGGTAGCAATTTAAAAAATAAGGATAAAAATCAAAATAAAAAATAAATTAGAGGACAATTACAAATTTAACAAAAAGATAAAAAGAATTAAAAAGAATGAGGATCAAATTGGAAAAATAATATACCACAAATTTGGATTGAATGATGAAATTTAAAACCAAATTTTTTTTTTATATAAAAGGACCAAGGTAAAAAAAATAAAAATCAAAAGAATAAGGAACAAATTAAAAAAATATATAAGACAAATTGGGATTGAAAAGAAATTGAAAACAAATAAAACTTTTACAAAAAAGCTAATAATAAAAAATTATAAATCAAAAAAATAAGGACTGAAGTTGGAATATCAATAACAAAGAAGAATAACCTGTGATTTTTGGGAAAGGAGAAAGAAAGAAAAAACAAAGCCACACCAACAATTAATTGCCCTACCAAACTCGAGTTAGCATATCAAACTTGTGACCCGGTTCGTGAGGTTGAGAAAACCTCATAAAAGCAAATTGAAAATAATTATGATATCAATTCCCAACAATTCAAATGAAGAAGGATGGTATTGAAAAAAAATTAAAAAAAAAGGATAAAAAAAACTAGTAAACCTGAGCAAGACCACCAAACCCCGCGAGCTGACTCATGCGAACAAGAAACCTAATAGAAGGAAAAACAGGAAAAAACTATAAAACTCAATTCTTAAATTGACCCAATGCTAAAGGATAAAATAAAAAAAATATTTATTCTTAAAAAAACAACTCAAAAATATACCCGAGTCACCAGAGCTAACCCGTCAAACCAAAGACCTAAGTGACGAGACCGAGATAACCTCTTATAAATAAAAGTGAAGAAAATCATGAAGCTTAATTTTCAAAAATCTAATGTTGAAAGATGAAACTGAAAAAGAAAATCGGTGTAAGAAAAAAATCTAAAAAAAGATTGATGTCAATTCAGGTTAATATTTCAAACTCGTAATCAAGGTCATGAGACCGTGATCACCTCATAAAAAAATCATGAAGCCCAATTCCTAACCAATTTAATATCGAATGATGAAATTAAAAAAAAATCAACTCTAAATAAGGACCTAAAACAAAAAAAATATAAATAAAAAAATAAAGATCAAATTTGAAATAAAAAAATGACAAGACAATTTTGTTTTTTGATAGAGCATCATAAATTTCAAGGAAAGGATACAAAAAAGAGATAAGAGAAGGAAAAAAGAAAAATGGGTCTTCGCGCGCCACCAACCACTCCACGCACTGTTCCAACAAGAAGATCTTGTTGCTTCGCTTCCAATACAATTGCTAATGGAGGTGTTCTGCCACCAAAGGTAGCCGCACAAGTTGCAAGAACACGAAGGCAAGCCTCCACGTGCTGGCATCTGTAACACACACGTCATCCAATTTGCACTACCCTTTTACTTTAGTCCACCATATTTATTATACTTTTAATTTTGGTCCCCTAACATTCAATTGTTTCACATCAATATTATTTTATTTTATTTTTCCAAACCGAGTGTCAAAAATTTCCATTGACATTACGAGAACCCCATATCTAGGTAACAAAAATAAATAACCAAGTCAAATCCCAAAAAAGTCAATGTGAGGGGATTAAATAAATAAAAAAAAGTTTAGTGACCGGAAACAAAATCTTTCCTTGATCGTGCAGTCAGTCCTTGATGTTAGCAAATTAAAAAGATTGAAGATTTGTTTGATTTTTTAATTTTGATCCTCAGATCTCCAATTCTTTTAAATCGATGAAACTGATTTTGATTTTGCGAAACCAAGTATCAATCGAGCAACAAAGTATTCCCCTCGACACCACGAGGTTCCCATACACTAAAATAAAAATAACCTATAAAAATCAATTTCAGATTAACACAATGTTAGAGGACCAAATGAGAAGAAAACAAATTGAGGGATCAAAATGAAAAAAAAATCCGGCTTTCATTGTGTGAATCCACAATAAAAACTCTCACATGCTGCAGTAAATGACCGACACCTCTTGTTTTTTTTTTAAGATGGTTTATTTATTTATTTATTTGAAGTGAGGTTTGTTTGCATATAATCTACACTAAAGCTTTGTTTGGTAATATGACCAACCGCACACTATCAAACATATCAAACATGCATTAAGATAGCTTTGAAATCCAAGTTTATAGACTTACAAAACAAAGATTTCAATCCTTTTTAAATCCAAAAATAGAAAAGAAAAAAAAATTATATATACATCTAAGAACATTATAATTATAAAACACATTATAATTGGCCTACAAATTTAGAAAACTAAAAAAAATCTTTTTGAGTTCCGAACTATTTTTTCTCACATCTTTGAGGTATAAACTATATTTATTGAGTTATTCTTTTAAAGACAAAACATAGACATCAAAATCATTGAAAACATAGACATCAAAATCATTGTTGGTGGTGGCTGAAATTTAGTTTCAAGAGCTTTACCTCTCCCCTTTCTTTTCCAAAGATTATATCTCATTTCTTAGCTTTCAAGGATTAAAATGTAATAAAAATGAAGTTATGTATCGAAATATAAAACTCTAAAATAATAGAGACCAAATAATGTGTAGACTTAATTAAACTCTAGTGACCAAAATGAAGTTTTTAATCTGAAAATGAAAAAAAAAACTATGTTTTTTTCTTGTTTATTTTGTTCTCTATTATTTTAATTTTTTGACTATAACCTTAAATTCTATTCATGAAATTAATCTTTAATTTAATTGCATATTTTCTTAATACATTTTGTATACGCGAGGACATGTAACGAGAAGTAAATCCTAGAATTTAAAACAATGACAAGTAAAGCAATCATAGCAATGAAATAAAAACCATTAGATTTTCCAACTAAAGCAATCATAGCAATGAAATAAAAACATGTTTATCATTTTGAATGCCCTTTTTTTTAATTTGTTTTTTTTTCTTTAGATTAATTTTTTTATATTTTTAAATAATTTTAATGTACTAATATTAAAAATAAATTTTTAAAAATTAAAAAAATATTATTTTAATAAAATTTTAAATAAAAAACATTTTTAAAAAATCATTACAACAATACTAAATATCCTTATTATAATAATTGATCCAATTAAATTGATGGAGACCAAATACATCTATCTCGCTATAGCCCAATGACTAACAGATCATAATCAAATTGAAGAGGACTAAGGCCCACAAACCATGAGGACTCTACACCTGGGCTACAGTCATAGTGATTGACTTTATGCCCACTTAGGGTTTGTTTGGCAGTGTGGTTGCGGTTGCTTTTCAAATAGTTTTTCGTGTCAAAATACATGCCAATGATTTTTTTTTAAAAAAATCATTTTTGACATCAGCACATCAAAATGATTTGAAAACACTAAAAACATATTAATTTGAAGTTAATAAAAAAATAAAAAATTTTCAAATTTTATCAAAAACGCTTTTGAAACGCAAAAACAAACAGGCCTTTAGAATATGCACACACCTGTTTGTGTATTTTTATTTATTTATTTATTTATTTTAGCAATGACTGTGATTTTAGTGCATTCGATTTGAAAATATTTTTATCATCAAATAAAAAAAATAATTGTAATAATACACATATTGGTGGATTGGGATCTGATCTCTGAAATTAATACCTTCATATTGATTCCTTGATAAGATATATAGTGTTCTGTTGGTTGATTTTATGTTACTATTTTGCATGCAAAGGGGAAAAATGCATAGATTTCAAAATCTCAGCCCATACTACAGGTTTTTTTCCCCCATTTTATGTACCCATATCAACAGTTTAGTAGTAGATCATTTAGCCGTGCTAGGATGGATTTTTTTTAAAATATTGAAAAAAATATTTAGATATTATTAATATATTTTCAAGAAAGAAAAAAACTATGAAATTTAATTTTATATCAATTCAATATTGAGGGATAAAATTAAAAAAAAAAACTTGAGTCAACCCGATTTAACCCACTAAATCCTTAATTTGGATCATAAGACTGAGATAACCTCGTAGAAAACAAAAATAAATAAATTATGAAGTTATTTTCAATTAACCAAAATGATAAATGATGAAATTGAAAAAAAATTCAATTACAAAAAAAAATAAAGAACTCGAGTTAATCAGGTTAACTCGTAAAACCCGTGACTTAATTAGCTAATGAGATTGGAACAATCTTATAGAAAATAAACTGAAATAAATTATAAAATTCAATCGTTAGTAAAAGGTTGATTAAAATAAAATTAGAAATTATAAAATATTTTTCAAATAAACAATATTTTGTAATCTCAATTAGTTTCGTTTAATTAATTAATAATAACTAGATTTTATTGTCAATTTCGTGGTTCCATCATATACAACCCAACATAGAAGAGCTACCCGTTTTTGTTTTCTTTAACTATCCATGGTCCCTCGATCGAGAGAGGATCTTTCCCTATCCTAGCACGTGCTTGTTTTTGTTTTTTTTTTTTAAAAAAAAAGATTAAAGTCAACAGGATTGATTGAGTGATAATGTGTTTGATCCAAGGTTGTCAATTAATTCCGTTTCGGTAGGTGTTTCGTTTTTTTAATTGGAATGGAATGTTTAAGTTTCGGAGTGTTTCGGCGTGCCGTTTCGGGGTTGTACTGTTCATATATATATATATATATATATATATATATATATATATATATATTCAATAAACATAATTCAAATTCAAGATAAATTAATTATAAATTATGCAATACAAATACAATGCCAAACAAATATAATTTCTAAATTTAAAATATTTCTAAATAGTCAAGAATATTAAATAGATCTTTAACTTAAAGTAATTCAACTTAAACAAAATATTAAAATATTATGAAAGTAAAATGTTTTAACACAAATATTTTAAATATAAAGTTAGGTGAATGTTATCAAGGCTAATGGAATCTAAAGTATCCCTTGTTTTGCTCAAATTTCTACAAAGTATAAACATGAAAAAAAACAACATGAATATAAACTATATATATTAATGATAAATCTAATTTAAAAAATTTAATATCATTGTTAATGAAAATAGTAATAATAATTTTCAATATTATTATTAATATCATTGTTATTGAAAATAGTAATGAAAAAGAGCTTTTTATAATTGGATGATTTAATTAATTAAATTGAACAAGGTTCAATTTGATTCAATGACTTTTCAAGAGCGGAACGGAACATGTGGAATGAAACCGGAACGTTCCGGGCGGAATTTAGCCGAAAAATCCGGAACGGACCGAGATTTAAAATGAGATGAAATTTGTTCCGTTTTGTTTTGTTTTTTGAATTGGTACGGAATGTTTCGGCCATTCCGGGCGAAACGGAACGGAATTGACAACCTTGGTTTGATCACCTCATCAAGAGAATTTGACTTTGGATTATTGTATCTTAATTCTTGATTGGTGACAACTTTATATTTTATGTATTTTTATTTATACAAATATTTTAAACTTCATTTTCAAGATAGATATATGAAGATCTCTATACGTGTAAATGATATAGAGGCAATATGCTTGTCAAGAACCTAGGATAAAAGAAAATATAATTATAATAGAAAAAAAACAAAAAGATATTGTTTTATTCTTTTTCTTCCTATATTCATAAAAATTGAATTTGTGTCATAATTAATGAACTCATGTAATGTCTAATTTTTTTTAATGATAGGTTAAAATATTTATCAGTATTCTTAATTACAGGAATATCTTGCTAAAGGATTTAAGTTATTGCTCGAGAAATAAAAATTGAAATTCTTAATAGATGAGATTAATTCAGAAATATTTTATTTTAGTATTATAACAAATAGAATTACGTTGCTATTGCATTACACATCCGGTGATTGGATTTGGACGAGTGGGAGAGTTTGTCTTTATGCCAGATGCATATTTTTTGTATTTTCTACGGCAAGTTTATATATATATATATAATCTTTTTTGTTTCCTATTCTCTAGTCTGATCAGCTTCATGGCCTCTTGTAAATAATAATAAAAAAAAGTATACACTCCTGCCATGCAGTGAGCTGAATTTAAAATCATTTCATGCAACTTACAGGGTAACAGCTAGAACCTAGACAGCATCCACAAAGTGCTCATGATGATTCAATAATCATCAAAATCATAGTATAAGAACCTCTATAATATTATTAAACTACCATATCCTAGTGTACAAAATTTTTCCCAGCCCCAAAAAGCTCCAGCATTTCTGTAATCGTGCTAGCTCCTATCCACTTTAGTATCCTAAAAAACTGGTCTTTTTGTGGTGGTGGTACCTCTCGTATATCTACAGTACCCTTGCTAGCTAATTAAGCAAATGTACTTCTTGTGATTATGTAGTAACCAACAGCGAATTCCACAAAAGCTTCTAATTCTGAGATAACCTACTTTAGAGGTGGTGATAGTGATAGAAGCAAAGGTAGTTTATAAATCATTTCCTGTTGATTTCTGCAACAATTTTGGATATTAATGGATATGTGGTACTAGGAGAAAAATTAACTAGCTTCGTAGCATTGTTCTTTCGAGAAATGCTTAGCATTAATTGCTGATAGAAAATGAACTTTGTACTAAAAATTAATCTTGTAAAGAATAACTGTTTAATAAGCATCTTGGGAACAAGAGTGCTTTATAGTACATATGATCATCAAGGGTTTAAATCTCTAAAATCCATCAGCTCTTATACATGTCAGACTTCAAAAAGTACTTGCCAAGGACATGAAATAAAAGTCAGTCATATATTGTTGCTAGATAAGAGAAACTAATGGTGTCTCGGTTTGTGATGCCTAGGTCCACAGTAATCTTCATGAATTCTTGGTGACCAGTGATGTGAAGATTTCTTGGACACTGATCTAGAAAGTCTTTTCTTCAGGGTACTTGTACAATGCCCTTCTTTGCAAAGAATGACTTCTTCCCCAAGAACCCCAGTACTAATTTGCTTCAAAGAAGTGTTATCCTGATCAGCCTGCACATCACAAGAAATCCCATCAGAACTGAAGCTAATATGAAGAACTATAACTATTCCTTAATTTCAATGTATCATACAGTGTGTAAAGAACTGAATGCTCACCTGAACCTTTTGAGCTCCAACTTGCATGAACCCCTTTTCCAATCGAATCCCTACACCAAATAACAACTCATGTTAATTTAAACCATACAAGGAAAAAACAAGGTCTCTTCGGGCAACTTAACATGATTATGTTATCTTTGGCATATTTACCTTGAGCCTCTTGAAGGAGAAAGAGCATAAGCAGAAGAGAGACTACTAAAGAAGCCCTCATTTGGACAAGAGATTGAGAACAAGAGATTAGAGCAGTTAAGAGAAGGGAAAAGGATGAGCAGTTTTGGTATTTCTAAGGTCAGGTACAGAAGATACAGAATTAATGTGGGTTTGGTTTCTAAGTATCTCTTTTGAAACTTATAATTCCTTAGAGATTGTGCATGAATGGATTATAGCTAGCTACTATAGCAGGAGGGGTATAACAGGTTAATTATATACACGGTTTTTGGGCCCACAAAGCACGCAGTTCTCCAACATGAACTTTAATAAAATGGGGATTTTTCTTCCACTATCTTTTGTTTTTCCCTTGTCTTTCTAGTGTAAAGTGCAAAAGTTTGTCAAAGGAAATGACTAGTCATTGATTCATTAGGGCACCCTAATAAATTAATTCAGCAAGAAAAATAACAAGGTTAATGTGAGTACTCTTAATTTACTTATGAGTAGCTTGCTAGGGTTTTAAAGCTTATAATAACGGGGTCAATTATTTTCAGTATAAAATCTTATAATTCTATGTGTTGTTTTAGAGCAAACTACATTGAAATTGTTTACTTGGTGATGTACTGTTCGTTTCATTAATATTCATAGATCGATTTCCACTTGTAGAAGAATGCATATTATTACATTTACGTGTTTCAGACAAGAAAAAAACTTAAGGTGATTGATATATATGATCAGTACTATTTCTCAGTAAGTAAGTTTAATTAGGACTTAGGAGGGAAACTAATCAAACATTTGCTAGAAGAAAATTGAATTTGATCAGAATCGACAATCACTCAACTAATTAGTAGAACATGTTTTGAGTTTGCTAGGTTGACACAAAGACAGCACTACTGGTAAATTTTCTTGGGTTTACAACATGCTTGCTAGACAGTTTCCCTATCTTGTTATGCTAAATGGAAAGCTGACATTGGTAGTCATCGAGAAGAGTTTAAGCTAGCTAATAATAGAATATCCACAGCAGAAAAGATGGTATCACTTTTAGCAAAGCTCTATAATTGCAATAAACTATGCACTATATTTCCACATTCTTAATTAATGACAAGGAGCGAGTACTATCTACCTAGCTAGCTTTTAATTAACTCAAATCCAAATAATATATTAAGATTATTCCAGCATGACATTGCAGGGGGGCATGCAAGAGGTGATGTTACTTGGGAAACATTTCTTTAGAACTAATATTTAGTGCAGTGCAAGATCATCTCCTTTTGAGTTTTGAAGAACAAAAAAGAGTACAGTATCCAGCAATACCTGGGATTTGTCAATGAATACTATCTGTCAAAAGATATACAGTTCTCAATAAAGAAACAAAGTTAAAGTCACAAATTAGTGAGGATGGGATGGAAAAACAGATTATATATATATATATATATATATATATATATATATATATATATATAGAGAGAGAGAGAGAGAGAGATGTTAGAAAATGCTGAATTTGTAATTAATATATTTATCATCAAACAACATCGTATCAAGTCCCATGTCTGCATTATAAATACTGTCAAACGTAACCTAAAACAAACAGACACATCACACAGACATCGGTTAACCTAGAAAATAATTAGACGTCGCAGCATATATATGACAGGATCAAGAACACAAATAATCAACTAATAATTAATTAAGAGCACCATATATATGTCAGCTTGACAGGTCAAGTTTAAATATTGACCCTGTAAAACCAATATAAGCAAGCCAATTAATAGCTAAGAGTAGTTGTCATTTAGACAGCGGTTTTGCAATGGCTGATATCGCCACTGCTACAGTTTGTGCTGTGTTAAAAAGGGAAACAAGAAAATATGGTATTGTGTCATGTAGATGGATTGAAGAATTCACAAGGGGAAAAAAAAAGAATTGAAAAGAGTAAAACGGAGTACTAACAGCTTGTGCTAAGTCCAGTATGTTGGTAGAAAGAGCATTATAATCCAGCTCTTTTCAAAATAAAATCTAGGAGTGTGAACGAGGCAATCAAATATATATGACCTAGTTAAATGCATATCTATTAGTAATTCCAGAGAGTCGAACTTGAGTCTGATAGATCATTTTTTTTTATGCCGACTCAAGCTAAAAGAAACAAAAGAAATTGGGAAACATATATAAACTTTGATTTCAGAACGAAAGATACAAGGATATCTTGGAGTGCTGATGGGGGAATGATATTTTTTTTTTGGGACAAATAGGGTCAGAATTTTATGAATAAATAGAAAATAGAATTAGCACCAAAATCATCAAGACAAGCAAAGGCCAGAGTTGAGATTTGACACGAGGAATTCGATATGAGCTTATTCTTGAATGAGTTTCTACAAGTTTTCTACATGCCTTGCCTCTGTGTTAATGACAATACAATCGCGCAGCGTGTGAAATACAATGACTCGTGAAAGCTCATCCCCTTGAATTCACAGTCTCTCTAGCAGCTTAGGGGTCAAATTCTCATCACTCCCTTCCATTCTTGAGCTTAAGGATGAAGGAAACGAATATCTAGGAACTACTAACTTAAACCTGACAACCTGACGAAACCAGCTGCTCAACGTACCTAGCCATGCTTTAGGTCACAGCAAATTGCCACCAAGGCAAGGCAGTCCATATTCTAAAAGAATCACCAAGCATCCTAAAACAGCAGCGTTCAGTAAAAGCAAAAGGGCTTCTGAATTAACAAAAACATCTAGGCCGAGACATCAAATAATTAGGAATTGAGAAGAATATTTCCTTTCTTTCCATCCCTCTCTCCACAACTTAATAATATTTTATCTCTTTTTTCTTTCTTTTTCCCTTCCCCTCCAAGGTTATTCGGTCCAGCAAATTAATTAAAGACTAAATTGAAAAGTTATAGAACATTTAGGAATTGAAGTAGATAGATGGAAGGTAAAGATTGTTGCTGCGTGAAATATACTTGCTAGCATGTAAACCAGCCTGCCATTTATGGCAACGCATAAGGAGTCTTCAAGGTTTCTACGGCCTTTCAGTTTCTTGATGTTATTGAATTTATCAAGATATTTTTTATCTTACGAGACATGGTCTGATTGATTGGAGTTCTGATAGCAATCCAGTGGCCTATCCTTTTTTTTTCCCCTCCTCCCTCGATTTGCTCACCGATCATTTTTTTCTCTCATGCTTTCCTGCTGTTCGGTTTCTTTGATGCTCCGACTTTGCTGGGAGGGCTGTTTAAAATTGGGCTAAAGGCCCAACTGCCCCACGCATGCATTTTTTATTTAAAATCACGTCACCTATAATTGAAAAGGGCTGTTTAAAATAAGAAAATTCTTAATAATGTAACTTTAAGTGAGAATTTCTAATAATTATTATTTTTAAGAGCTATATATATATACATTTATTTATTTAAAACTTGAAATATATTTCAATTTATGACTTACTATATATATATACTTAAATCTAGTAAAAATTCAAAAAAATATATTTATAAAAATTATTTAAAAATAAAACATGCATATTGAATAATTAAACATCCAATTGTTTTCATTTACAGTAACTTTAAACACTCTATTAAAAATCAGAAAAAGGGTTAAATAATACATATGCGAAGCTCTAAATGCACTAAACTAATGTAAGAAATGCGTTTTTAGATTATTTTTAAAAAATAATATCAACAATTGAAGTATAAACTTGTAAGAGAATACGATGTTGGATCGAATAAGACAATTACCTAAATGCATTCCCTAATTCTGTTTGAATTTCATGGTTCCCCGCGATCTCGGCTCTGTTGGGCCACAATCCTACACGACCCAACAGGCAACATGTGAGCCCGCATGCAAAAGTGACAAGTCATACAGGGCATTCAATAAGTGAAACATGGTGGACCCAGCCCAGAATCCCATTTGCCTAGAAAGGGAACACCCACAGAGCTCTTGGCAGCTTACCTATGGTCACACCTCCTTCATTAAATATGTCGGCCTTTCTACTGTGTTTTGTTTTTTTTTTTTTTCTAGTTTCTCATACCCTTTGTGCTTTAATGACCTATGGTGCCTAAATTGGAGTTATATAGTATAGGATCCTCGCTAGCACATGCTTCCAATACAATATTTTGATCTTTTTGGGTGCCACTTTTAAGATTTCCTTAGCTGAATTACTTGGTTATATATTAGTAGTTTAGCCCAGTTTAAAAAGTTGATAAATTTATTATTTAATCCGAGTTTAAAATTAGATTCAGGGGCAATTAATTTTCATTAATTAGTTTGTTACCTGTCCTCTGTCCGAGGCTCCAAGGCATCTAAGAAATCAAAAAAAGCACAGACGCTTGACATGCATTGAAACGATATGATATTATTTTATCCTTTCATGTAACTTCAAGGGTTACAAAGCCTAGTCAGCTTCCACAATGTGCTCATGATGATTCAATAATCATCAACATCATGGTATAAGAATCTCTATAATATTAATAAAATAGGATATCTTATGTACAAAATCATTCCTAGCTAACCCTAAAAACCTGCAGCATTCCTGTAATGCTGTTTAACTTCTATCCACTTTATTATATCCTAATCAAGAAGCCTTTAATTCTCTCTTCAGTGCTGTACCTACTATACTTAGTTGTGTATCGGAGGCTTTCGCCTTGCTGGAGAATAGTCCATTTCAGTCAAGTCCATAATTTCCTCGTAATGATCCTTGGTAACTCGATGCTCAGAATTCGGCGAAGAATTAACAGATAATTTTTCATTTTCTCCTACTATTTCTCCATTAGTTGATCTCCCCTTGGATATGTGGTCAGCTTTATTTTCTCCATTCTTCTCATTCTGTAGTACAGTCATATAAAGAGAGTAAGAAAGATAAGCTGGAGGTCTTATTATTCATTCCCTATTTACCTAAGCAAATTTAATTAGTTATTATTGCAAACTATAGAGTTTCGACGCAATAACCAACCTTAGAGATGGTGATAGTAGTACTGCTAGAAGTAGTGGTTGTCACAGCAATAAGTTTCCTATTCATTCCTGCAAAAATAGATATGGAGAATGATTTACGATATACTTATGATTGGATGAAATGGGACCAACAGTTTGATCCATTTCTCGTTATTCATGAAGTTTCTACTCAAACAAGAACCCCATTTAAGGATCGAAGTTAATTAAATCGGTGAGAAGATTGAAGAATGACAGTTTTATAATATGTTTCTTGGGGATAAATTTGCTTTAGAGAATACTAGTAGTACATGATCAAGGGCTTAAATCTTCTAAAACCCAGAAGCTAGCTCTCATGTCAGAATCTCAGCTAAAAAAGAAAGAAAAAGAAAAGGCATTAGGAGTACTAATTGCCATGGACATGAACTAAAGGGCAGTCATAATTAGAGAGAAGAGAGAATTAATGGTGTTTAGGTTTGTGATTCCTAGGACCATAGTAATCTTCATGAATGCTTGGTAACCAGTGATGTGACGATTTCTTGGAAACTGATTTAGAAACTCTTTCCTCCATGGTACCTGTACATTGCCCTTCTTTGCAGAGAATGGCTTCTCCCAGTACACCACCATCATTACTTTTTTCTTTCGAAGGACTCTTCTCCGCCTGCACATTAATTACTTTCCATCAGAACTGAAGGTAAATTAAAAATAAGTAAAAATATTCATTTGAATACATCACAATGGATGATCAAGATGCTGAACATGCAACCCACCTGGACCTTTTGAGCTCCAACTTGCTTGAATCCTTTTTCTAAACGAATCCCTGCAAAAGATTAATAACAACAGATGTTAAAACCTGATGATATAAAATGCAAAAATAAGACTCTTTGCCAACTTGAAATGATCGATATTCTTAGCACATATATACCTTGAGCCTGTTGAAGGAGAAAGGACAAAAGCAGAAGAGAAACTACTACAGAAAGCCTCATTTGGAGAAAAGATTTCAAACAAGAGATTAGAGCGAGGGAAGGGGAAGGATATGATCGGTTTTGGTACTTTCAAGTCAGATATAGAAGAAGAGACAGAACTAATGTGGGTTTTTCTTAATGTTTGCTTATAATTCTTTGCAGAACTTTTGAGTGGATACTGTGAATGAGTGTTAGATGTATATATAGAGACAAAGCTTTTGAATTGTTCTGCCACTTCCTTTTGTTTTTTCTTTGGCGATATTTGGACTGCGGTTTTACCGTACTTTTCTAAATTTTTATTTTTTATTTTTAAATTTATACTTTTAGACGTTTTTTAATTATTTTGATGTGTTTATATTGAAATAAAAAAATATATTATTTTAATTTATTTATAAACAAATAAATATTTAAAAAATCATGAATAGCAAAAATCTTTAAGAGTAAAGTGCAGCTATTTATCAAAGGAAATGACTAATCACTTACTCATTAGGGCAATCTACTATCTTAATTCAGCAAGGAAAAAGCGAAGGCTTGTGGGACTAGCTTGGTTTAACTACGAGTAGATGGGGTTAATTTAAAAGCCTATGGGGTTAGATTTGTAATTTCAGAAGACGGCTTCTCCATTTTTTCCTCTTGTCACTTTCAACCCTTTTTTCTTTTTCTTCCCATTGAAAGTGTTAAGAGTTGTTTAGCATCTTATATTTCTTGTATACTTAAATGTATTTTTTTTCCATGTCATTCATTAAATAAATCTTAAAAGCATGTTTGTTCCAAAAATAAGGTTAAATTCGAGAAGAATGGAACTTGAAGATTGGTCAAATGGTTAGGGTACAATACACTATCTCTTTAGCTATGAAATTCAAATCTTATGTCAAATCACGAGAAATAAAATTTCATAAATTGTCTAATTTCCTCTAAACAACTTACCTTTTCTTGTCAAAATAATATATATATATATATATTAGAGAATAATATAAACCATATTTTGAAACCTCACCTAACAGTTTAAGCTATTGGGTTAAGATGGTTTTTTGACATGGTATCAGAGCCTTGATGACCAAGCGGTCATGAGTTCGAATCTCATCATCCCCATTTATTTGATAAAAATTAAGTACAAGGTAATGTAGGTATGTTCAAGTTTCAAGCTCAAAGGGCTTTCACTTGAAAGAGTATGTTAGAGAATAATATAAATCATATATTGGGTAGAGAATAATATAAATCATATCTTGGGATCTCACCTAACACCTTAAACTATTGGATTGAGATGGTTCTTTGGCAAATGGAATTCAATGTAAAGAGACACGAGTAGTCATTTTCTTTTGTCACATCTCACTGTATTTTTGTAAACCACGCGTGCTTGATGCTGCTGTTGTTCTATATATATATTAGATTGTGATATTGCAAGATTTTTTCATTTCTTCTTCTGTGTAATGGTATCTCCTAGGATATTTGGATTGCTATAAACATGAGGAACTAAATTGGAATAGCTCATTCTTAATTCATCGTTTGATATTATAAGTAAGAAACTTCAATAATAAATTCTTCTATACAGATTTAAATCTATTAATAAATTAGAATACATTCTATTTTGAAGTAACTGATATTTTAAATTATTTTTATTTTGTTTTTCTTGTTGTTTTTTATTAGATTTGGTTTGATTTATATTCTTTGAAACTTCTTTTTTTTTTCACATGGCCATTTATTTAATGACACCAGAACTTCAATAATACATTGTTTTTTTTAAAAAAAAAGGTGATATTGCAAACAAGTGCTCAAAAGAAATGTAACTTTTAGAAACTAGTTAAAAGTAGGTAAACTAGCACAGCTAGACTTCTTTTTTGTGCATTTCTGGACCTGCCCCCTACTCCTTTACTGTAGAATGAGGATATCTTGAGAATTCTCTTTCAAATTTTGTCTCATCGAGCACAACTTGTTCTTCCCAAATGCACGCTACCACTCCATTACATGAGTAATTTTTGTCCCATTGTGTTTTAGGTCTCGTTATTTCGGATTAGACTAAGAATTGGATTGGCAATTTGGTAGCACTACTATCACCATCATTTGCATGCATATATCTTCTAGATCTTAGCCACTAAGCCCTATATCCCCATAGACGATTGATCAGATCATCATATGGCTAGAGCCATAGGTAGCTAGTTTCCCTCTTGAGTGATTGATCCATATCAGATTGCTAATTATATTTAACGCATGCTGGCTTTCGATGATAGGATGATAATTGTAAATGACATGGCTGATTTTGAAAGAGATGGGACGTCTTGATGAATCTATTCTGTATGCATGAATTTTGTAGTCATTTTTTTTTTGTTCTTTGAAAACTCTCATCAGCATTAGAAATTTTTAGTTGACCTCCCTTCAAGGATCGTGATTTCAGTAGTCACGGGATTCTATTTATTCTACCTTTTTTATTCTCTTATAAATTATGAAAATATAGATATATATTATTTTTAATACAATACTTACAGTCATGATTGGAATCTTTGAATTGAATTTAATTTAAACTTTCAATAAAATTTCATGTTTAAAATTATTTTAAATTTTAAAAATTTAATTCTAAATAAAATTCAATCTCTAAAAACTATACAAAAATAAAATAGAAATCAACTTCTTTGATTTATAATTTTTTTTAAAATGTTCATTGTAAACTACATGGCTGATTTTGAAAGAGACGGGCCATCTCGATGAATCTATTCTGAACGCATGAGTTTTGTAGTCATTTTTTTTGTTCTTTGCTGGACCTTCTTCGGGAAACTTTTTAGTTTTTTCTCCGTGGTAATCATATGATATGACATTGTTTAAGGTTGCAAATTATTCTTCCATATCGGTATTTACTAGCAGATCAATTTCGTCCACAAAGAACGATAGAAGGGTTGTAGAGAATATGTTTAGGAGTTTGTCCTTTATTGTCAATTGAACAAGGGTAAACTAATTAATCTCATGCACCTTAAAATTTGTCTGAACATGTATATACTTGTCGGTGTTCAATTTAGTTGCTCTCATACATTTGTGTGGAGATTCTACAGCAATGAAGATGGTCAAAATTATATATATATATATATATATATATATATATATTTGGAAGATATGAAAAATATAATTATAACATAAGCTAAATAGCTTGAAGAAATCATTGTAGATTAAGAGATATTTTACTGTGAATTGTAAAAATAGTTTCACTTTTAATTTCTCATCTTTTTACGAGCAGATAAACATTTCTTTAATTTTCTTCCACGGGAGTAGCTAGGTTTTTTTTTAATTTTCAAGTACAAGCAAATAATGCTTTTAGCCTCGGAAAAGATAAAAAAAAAACTTTGCCTTTAAGGGTATTTTGGTATTTTTATAATGATATTTTGTGTAATTAAAAGGACCATTAAAGCGTTTTAATATTTTTACATCTCTGTCAAACCTAACACGCCTGGGTCTGGCATGGCTGGCAGACTCGATTCACTAGGGTCTGACATAATTGCTAGACTCCAGGCGCTTGGGTCTGCTAGGCTCAACTACCGTGAGTCAGACATGGTTGTCAAACCCAAACACCTTGGGTGTGGCATGATTGCCACACTCACGCACCTTGGGTTTGACATGGTTTTCCAAACCCAAGCCGTTTGTGTCTGGTATGGTGGTGGTTGTTATTATTATTGTTGTTGTTGTTGCTGCTATTATTTGTATTATTAGTATGATTATTGTTGTTGTTATTGTTATTATTATGATTATTCAAGTAAACTGAGGCCAGACATATTTGTCAGACCCAAGTAATGTGGATTTAAAAATTATTTATAAACGAAGTATAAATAATTTATAAACAACAAATCATCACAAAAATCTAATTTAATGTTTTAGATCTAAAAACTCAAATCATATATTCCCATTGAAATAATTCATTTTTTTATGTTTATGAATTTGTTATTCCTTCAATAGAAATTCTATCTTCTTTTTTTTTTTCTCGTTTTCAATTTTTTTTAACTCAATGCCTAAGTCTGGCATGATCCAAGCACTTGGGCTTGATAATCATGTCAGACTTACGCTGCTTGGGTTCGGCGGCCATGCCATACTAAAAAACCTTGGGTCTGGTCGATATGTCAGACCCAAGACCCTTGGATTTGACAGATTTCCAGACCCATGAGACTTGGGTCTATTTAAAATAAAAAAAAACCTTCTTTGCAACATAAATTCACATAAAGGGTTTAGGCATACATGATAAAAAGTTAAAAAACTACATAAACTGTATAATGAAACTAAACACATATAGCCCAGTATTGTTAAAAAAATATATGAAATAATATCGTCGTCAGTGAAAAATCACAAACGACCACCCATTAAATAAATGTTTTTTTGCAATGAGTTTGAGTAAAATTATATATATATATATATAAAAAATACAAGTTCATAAAAAAAAGAGAAAAAAAGATAAGAGAGAATTTATATTGAAGCAATAACAAATTCATAAAATATAAAATAAACTATTTCAATAGAAAGATATGATTTTAACTTTTAGATCTAAAACATTACATTAGATTTTGATGATGATTTGTTGTTTATAAATAATTTCTGGACTTGAATTTATGTTTAGGATACTTCTAAGATAATTTAAAAAAATTTTATATATAAAAAAAAAAAAAAATAATTAGAATTTCTGTTTAGGATACTTCAAGGATAATTTACATATTTTTTATATAAAAAATAAAAAACATTTATAAAAATAATCAATTAAAATTTATATTTAAAATACTTCAATGATATTTTAAACGTTTTTTTTTATAAAAAATAAAAAATTATAAAAAAATTAATTAGACATGACTGTCTTGGTTTGCCATGACTGCAAGATCCAAGGCACTTAGGTCTATGGTCTATGGGTCTGGCATGACCATTAAATCTAAGACTCATGAGTCTAATATAGCTACGAGATCCAAGTTACTTGGATCTAGCATAATAGACTTGTATGTCTTACCATCCTCTGTATATTAAATAAGTTGGTTTTTATCCACCTTCACTTTCATTTTTATAAAAACAAAATTTCTTCCATACAGAATGGGAAAAGTAATAAATGGAGAGTAAAAAGGAGTTTCTTCCATTTGCAAAGGCAAGAAAATAAAGTAAAAGACGAAACCAGTAAAAGACAAATGGAGAAACAGTCGTGGCATCAGCAATTGAGAGATCGAACGTCGAGGGTCATGAGCCAATGGCCCAATATGTTGAAGAGGGAACAAGGAGTTAATGTGACTGGTGACAGACAAGGCTGAAAGTCACCACCAATTGTCTGATCACATATCACAACTTGGCCAATTTGGTCCGCTTGATGCTCAAATGGGTGGGCAATCCACGTGGACGTCCACGTCCAAGGGCCCCGTAATGTATGGCGTGGCAAGACATTTTGCCACGTGGTCAATGCCGGTTCACGAGGTGTGCTCATGCTTTGAACAGCAAATAAACATCTCGAGGGCTACTGTGTCCCATACTGCTGGTGTGGGTCCACTTTCATTTATTACAATCACGGGCTGTAGCTGAGACGGATCCTAAAAATTGGTCAGGGTAGACGCACGAGGCACATCCATCTTCAGTTTCTTTTACTTCACTTTCTTTATTTTTCCTAAAAAACAAATTGGGGTGTTGTGAGAAAAAAATAAATAAATTCAAGATCATATAAGGAAAATTATCAAAACCTAAATGAGGATTGAAAATACTATAGATGCATACTCATTGGCATTGTTTACTGTAGAGGTGTAAAGATGTATTTGTCATTTTCACAAAAAAAAAACTTAAAACTAGTTATTATGGGTATTAAGGTTTTTTTACATGACACATTAGTCATTATCAAATTGATCAAGAGTAAGTATATCTTTTTTTATTTTAAAAACACGGTGAAAACACCAAAGTACTTTTAAAAATAAAAAACTCAATACTGGCAACAAAGGACAATTTGATATTTTTATCATTTAAGATATAAAGTAATTTTATATTTCTTTAAATGTAAAAAATAATAAAAAGCATAGTGACACGATCCAAATACCATTGGAAGTTGAAAAATTAAAACTAGCTACAAGGGTTTTTTCATCTTTTCACAAAGGTTTTTTTTTTGTTATTACCATGTCAGCTTAGAGATAATTTGGTATTTGACTAAATATAAAAAAACGACAGGTGCATGAGAGACATCCACGCACTTCAAATGATGAGCACAAAGCCTCCTTGCGTAATAAAAAAGCCCTTTTATCGTGTCGTTAGAAGTACAACCATGTTCACTACCAAAAAATTAGCAAATACAAATGAAAATACCGACAAAATGTTTTCATCGGTAAATTAGAGTACATTTTACCAATAGAATATACCCTCGTAATATCTATCAGTAAACACCGATAAAAATATTTTATCAATATATACAGAGAGAATTACACACATATAAATCTCTTATGTTGTAGGCAAGGCTTGTCAATTCATACATTCTACAATTACTGATCATTGGAGTATCGTTAAAATAATACCATGGTATCTTAAGCAAACTACAAATCATGGTCTGGTTCTCACTTGTGGCAACATACTCATATTCAAGCCTTTTCAGATGTTGATTGGACAGGTTCAACTGATAATAGATGCTCTAACAATGGTTCTCGCATTTTTCTTGATCATACTCTTATTTCTTAGAGCTTTTGTAAGCAACCCACAGTCACTCGATGTAGTGCTGAAATTGAATATCAAGTTATATCCAACACTATTATTGAAATTAATTGAGGTGCGCGCAAGCTGATCCGGATACTCACGTTAAACTAAAAAAAAAATTATATGGATTTAATCTCTCTTACATGAAATTGGTTTTCCCCTCTTCTTTTCACCTCCTATTTGGTGTGACAACATCATCATTATTACCTATCTTATTATCAATTCAGTGTTTCATACTCCTACAAAACACATTGAATTCATCTTTCACTTTGTTTGTGATCTAGTTGTCTCTAATGCTCTCCACGTTAAATTCATTTTCTCGCGGGATCAACTTGTAGATACACTTACCAAACCACTGCAGATCCCTAGGTTCAGCCTTCTACGAACCTCTCTCAATCATCATCAGCTGTAATCAAGCACTAACTCCAACACCAAGTCTGCAAACAACACCATCAAAGATCAAGCACTAATCCACCAAGAGCAATCTTCTTAATTAATATTCAAGTCAGCCATAAATCATACAAATGACAACAAAATCAAATCTTCAGGAGATGATATTCAAAGTTGAAAACAATATTCATAGCCTTAGTTCATGCAGTGTAATTATGATTTAAATTTCAAAAAATATATATCATGTATAGAATACTGATGTAACAAATTGGACTATAAATAGCAATGTCTAATGCATGCAAAATAACATTGAAATTATTTCCTAAATATTGATTTTCGTATAGGCACCACCATTAATTACATTTTTTTATTACTATTTCCAACAAATAAACTTCTATATACCCTTTTTAGCGTACTTTTTTTTCTCGCGACATAGCTAGCTAGTATTTCATGTTTTACAAGCAGACATTGTTGACCAGTATGCTTGAGTGTGCTTGCAGATCTATATCTGTGAATCTGAATTATTATACTTGGGGTCTCTAAGGTCATGATCTGCTTAAAAATCCCTTTAATCTAAGTTGTTCCAAATAAAAAAAAACCGAGTCAAATTAAAAAAAAACTGAGTCAAATAAAAAAAACCAGTTTTTATTCTAAAATAACATAACCAAACCGAAACCGGTTGGTTTAAACCGGTTTCGGTTAAAAAAAAAGATTTTGTTACTTTTTTGATAAAAACCGAACCGAACCGAAAATAATCACCCTTATATTTTGGGTCCCTAAAGTCAAGATCTGCTTAAAATCCCTTTAACTTGAGGTGTCCCTAGCTCTCGGAAAATGAAGAGACGTTGTTCCATTGATACCAACCTCTATGCAAAGAACATGCCGGTGTAGCAGTAAATGGGCACCAGAGGCAAATAATTCAACACACCCCTTCCTTGAAAACATGTCTTCCACAAGAACTTGTGTGAATGTTCTTACATGCTATTAATTTTCTGGTCTCTAATTTGTTTTGTTACACGATTTTCTCCTGAATCTTCATTGAAATGTTTTCAAATTCAGAGAAAATGCTCATATGCATGATAAAGTTGACTTGAATAATTAAGAGCCCTGTGGACTTTAGGATGGCCCGAATTTATAACCTGGAGAATTTTTATTAACTTTGTCCTTGAAAATGAAACGTTCCACTGCTTTTATTGATGCACATGCATCCTTGAAAATGATGGCAGGGCAACAGAGAGAACAATTAGCTAGCCTCTGCTCCGCCAGTATCAACTGTTCTTTATAGTCATTGCTTATATACCAACTTTGTCACAAAATTTACTTATATACAAGTGAAAATAAAATGACCAAAAAAAAAAAATATTGTTAATTGTGTTCATGATCTTTATTTCCAACTCACAGGGTGAAGTTCAGTACTGTATGAAAATATGTCTTCGACGCATACAATAAGTCACTCGTGATTCATATTTGCATTTGTGTGTATTTTATTTGTACATTATTTTCGTTGAAAAAACACTAATCTTAATATGCATTTGTCTCGTATCAATAAATTAAATGCAACCATATTAGATATTCCTAATTTGTATGTACATGCATGTTATGTTGCAGAGGGACTTAAATTTTTGTAAAAATATAAAAATAATAAAGGTCTAGAAAACTATGTTATTATCATTAAACTTGATAATACAATTGTTTTAAGTTTTTCTCATTAAGATATATTTTTCTATTAACGTATCTCTTGTTATTATTATTAAACCAGAAAATACAATTATTTTAAATTTTTTCATCAAGATAAATATTTCTATGAACGTATCTATTGTTTATATTGACCAACACAATGTTTTTATCATTATTAAAGAATATTAACAAATAATCTCAAAATATTATGTCTATATTTTATATAATCAAAAGCTAAAAAGAATATAAATATAATAAAATAATGTTTAAAATCTATTTACAAATTTTAATCATAAAAAACCAATCTCAATCAAATCTTCATGAATAATTTATTATTAGTATTATATATTATTTTTAGATCAAATACATAATACATGCTATTTAGTTGAGCATGAGTTGGATAGGACTCAATTCATTTTAAATTCGAAGTAGCTAAAGGTTTAATTTGACTAAAAATAAAGAGTAATAGAGTAGTAGTTACCCCCACAGATGTAATTCAAAAGCAGACTGAGATATCCCAAAGGGAGCTATAACTGGCACATAAATCGAAAACACATAACTGAGAATTAATTTTCTTCGCCGGAGTACAGTTGCAACATCATCAGCTGTCTCTACTCTCTAGGTCTTGCACACGTTATTAGAAGAAAATCCCACGACGAGAGATGCATGAAACAAATTATGCGTCTAGTACAACGTCCCCACATCCTTTACAACATGAACATGATCGTCAACGCAAGGGGAGGAACCCATCTTCTCATACACAAGTAAACAAAATTCCATGAGGCACAGACGTTGAATTTTTTGTTAACCTGTCTCACAAAGTATATATGCATGCAAGGCAAACAAATCTTTCCGTGCATATATATCTTTGACAACACAAAGATATAAATTGGTCCTGTTGTATCTTCACACTGTCTATACACATTCTTTTGATTTTTTTTTTTATTAACGTCGGTGTCCGGATCAACTTGCGTGTACTTTAATTAATCTCACGGATCCTAAAATTAACAATTATGTAAACTTTGAGTGACATTAAAAAACTCAAACTTGTAATTATTAAAACACAAATCTAAAATCTAATAAGTTACTCATGGTAATACACATCCTTATTGTTCAGTACTTCTATGCTTTCCCATTCCGATGTGTGAAAACCTTCACATGCATGTTCTTGTGCTAACACCTTCACATGGGCATGAGCCCCGCCAGCAGTGGCTGCTCGTGACCAATTAATTCAATAGGGTTAGGATGGTTCGTCAAGATTTGCCATCAAATTCACCGACCATTTGATTAGACTTGATCCCGTCTATGAAGTGCCATGTATACATACATGTCTTTGAGAGACATGACTTCACTTGATGTGCTTGACAGTTTAACCTATATTTGAAGTCAATGTGGTGGCTCTTCGCACCGTCTCACCAACTCTTCTAGTTTTTTTTTTTCTTTTTTTTTAAATAACCCACTCATCTAGCTAGTTGAGTCAAGGTTGGAATTATTTTTTTCACAAAGTCATTTTATATACTTCAACTGAGCGAGGAGGTTTAAAATTGTGGTGCTGGTAGTATTAAAATATTTTTTATTTAAAAAATATTAAAATAATATTTTTTAATTTATTTTAATATCAACATATCTAAATAATTCAAAAACATAAAAAATATTTAATTTAAAATAAAAAAAATTCATGAAATTTCATTTATATCGCTGTCCCAAATGAGCTCTATATGTTTTATGTTCACTTAATAATAATGAATTCTTTATACTTGTGAAGAGATTAGAGATTAAGAGATTAAAAGTTATTTATATTTTGTAGTGGTTATGATTTTTTTTAAAAAAATTTTTGTTAATATTAAATTGATATTATTTTAGATGTTTTTTTTTATGATTTTGATATTTCTTTTTAGATTTATCATAAAAGAAAGGAATCTATGTAGTTTTACTTTAGTGCAAGATATACCTTTTTTTTAATTGGATGCAGGTTGTTACGTTTTATTATTATGTTTTTAGATATAAGATAACAAATATAAATTGTACAAAAAATATTTAAACAAATATATTTCATTTATATAAATTTTTCAACTTATATTATTAAGAAAGTAATTTTTAATTAAAAAAAAAGAGTTGAATACGGTGATAATATATATATATATATAGACACATCAAGGTTTTAAAATATAATCATGCAAAACATTAGCATATTTGATGTGTAACTTTATTTAAAATAATGGAGAAACTTTTTTTTTAATAAAAAAAAATTCCCATGACTGGCCTTTTCCATAATAATGGAGAAACTCTCTGCAACCAAAGACAAGGGTTTCAACATTCAAATCAAAAGCCCATGACTGGCCTTTTCCATAATAAAGTTTTGGGCTCTTGCTAAGAGACCCCAACTACATTCTTGCCAGGCCTTATTGTTTCCAAAGGATGCATACCATATATATTTCAAGCCCCAAATCCCAATAAAAAAAAATATTATGGGTTTTCTTATGGAGTTTCACTCTTTAAACTCCTCATTTATTTATTTTCAATTTCATATTTTTTTTTTATTTAGTCCCTTTATAGCCTAATTAGATGAGATTGGATTTGAAATTATATAAAAGATACCAAATTAAAAGAAGAAGAACTAAAATATTAAACATAGATATAATACATGTCTAATCTCAAATTTACAAAACTTTTCATTTTGATCCTAAAGTTCATTTGGTTAATTTTTTAGTTTTTAAGTTTAAAAAAAAAAAAAAAAGTTATTATAAAATATTTGAAGAGATATAAAGTTACCGGTTGTCATAATTCTAAAAACTAAAATGATCTAGGGTGTTATCAAAAGGTTTCATTCACGAGAAAAGTTTGATATTTGGTTTTTGGCTTTCATATTTTCTGGAAAAATAGATCGACCGTTGTAAAGTTTTATGGTTTTAGGTTGTTTTTGTGATTTTTAAATTATTTTCTTTCGCTATTTTAATGATATAAATGAGTTTATTAAGATTTTTAAGTTGTTTTTTAGATGTTTGAACGTGAAAAGATTAGTTGAAAATGAGATTTTTTGAGCTAAAAGTTGAAAACTCGACTTTTCAGTGAGTTTCACGTCGCATGAGGTGGCAACATCAAACAAAGCATCATTTGTTTTTCAATTCTTAAAAATTAAACTCATCTGCCCTTTATTGTTGGAAAAAAAAAAATTAAGCCCAAATGCATGAGTCTGGGTTTATGTGCCAAGGCACGCTTAGGCTGGTATAGTTGGTCAGGTATTCGGACGTAACCTTTCAGGCTTAACAATGACTCTTTTTCAAAAAACAAAATTTGCAATTTTTTTAGTTACTAACTTCCCTCTATTTTTATGTATTTTTTTATTTTAAACATAGATTATAGAGGAGGAAGGAGATATAGTTAACAGAAAAGTGAAGCCAAATTATTTCTTAAAGCGAGAGCTTCACAGCATTAGCAGGTTACTGACGCAAACATCTTGCACATACTGTAATTTGGTGACTTAAGCCATTATCATTTCAGGTTACTTTCTGGGAAAATTTCAAAATGCATAACACACCTCATATATCTGGACTCAGAAATCTAATATAATTTTACTAGTAAAGGCACATTGAACTGCAAAATAGAGGTGTGCATAATACTTGATATCATTATTTTGTTCTGTTGGGACTTTAGGGACCCCTTTCTGTGCAGCTCCACGGCAAGAATGCAATTTGAGGTTTCGTCCCCCTCAGGCTCCGTCGATTTCCTTTTGTGGATTGCAGCTCTTCTAAGATCCCAAGTGACACCAATTGGTCATCGCAAGGGGAACTTTAAGCCCATCTGAAATCTTGGATGAACCTGACAGCGAAGTTTTTCCATAATTATGAAGCCGGAGAATGTTGATCAATCAAGTCAAAGAGTTCATTTCCTATCCCAAATCCAAGCATCCTAGCCATGTCACTAGTCTTGAGTCTAGGCTTTGGAACATTCTGCTGCTGCAACCAAGAGTACACGACGAAAACTTTCTTCATGACAAACAATTCCAGTGCCTCAGGATTAAAAACTACTCCCAATTTCATATTCACCTGCCAGAAGAAAATTCAGAAGTCAGGCCTTCCCATCATGCTCTATTAGCTGCTTAAATCATATGCAGTACTCTCATCCATTATCTATTACCTGGTGAGGGACTAACATTGCTGCATAACGAGCCAGTTCTCCCGCTCGCCAGTCCAACAAGACAGGTAACCAAGGATAAGTAGCATCAAGCCTCAAAAACCAGAGTCTTATATCAGGGAACTCTGATAGTTCTCGAGGATCCATCGGATCTTCTCTCGTGTAGTTAATAGTAAATCCAATTGTACGCTCAAGAAACTCTTTCGGCTCCACTACAAAAAGGTTGCCACGAAGGCCTTATCAAGGCTACATGGCATATAACTAGTCCCAGATACAAGAGTTTAAGCTTTGATTATACGGTGCTTACCTCGCGAGGGTGAAACAAACCCTGTGACGTTGTGAAACGGGGACAAGTCAAGACGGCGAACTATATCATTATCGATTACAATCTCGAATCTGCCTTCGGTTGGGGGCATTGGAGGTGGTTTAACTTCAGTTGAATCTGTTAATCAGTACAGATTAAATTAAACAGAATTGAATACCAAGAACAATTTAAACAGAATTTACGAGACCACAGCTAATGCAAGCTGAAAAGTTCAATAACTAATGGAATATTATTCATAGCATTGTTCGAACTCAACTATCTTGAACTAATCACCAATCATGGACATTACTGACTGCCTAATTCGGCAATTTAATAAAGTTTAGCTGAAGATAGCAGGAAAAGGTGAAATTTGGTGCTGGGGTCTTGATATCTAAAACAATAATATCTCCAAGAATGCAGGTCTCATCTGCTTCACATCAAAATTAACGCCTAGAAGCTACAAGGCCAAAGCTAGAACATGTCCCAAAACTTCCAAAGGAAAACTTAAGAAAATAGCCTTATATTTCGCTCTTCTTCTTGATAATGTCTTCAAATGGGATGATTGTTAAGACTGAGCTAGTACTACAGCACACCAATTCTGTAGCAGTATTTTAATTGAAGGACGCATAACTATAACCGGAAATGACTCAAGACTAGTATTAAAATGAGATTATTACCCTCTTCTCCATCATATATAGGAAGGTCGAAATTTCCAGAGGGATTGAAAGCAACAGCAGCTGCAAATTGTCCTTGTTGTCTGAAGTGTGAAACTGGCAAAGTAGTGACTGAATCTGAGATTGGTTTGCAAGAAATCCATTGAGAGTTCAAGGGTAGTGTCTGTTTTTGCAAAGGAAAATTTGGCAAAAAAGGTTTGATGATTGTAGCCATGGTGGTAAACTATGCAGGAAGTCTCATAATATATGGTATGAGGCAGCTGTCTTGTTTTTTCAGTTTATCTATCTTTTATTGTTTTGTGGCCTAGTCTTTAAGAAGTTCATATCTTTTTTGGTTTTGATAGTACGCAGCCCAGTCCTATCACGTAACAACTGTTGTCGTCCTCTCATTTATCTTTTACTAAAAAAGTGGTGCTACATTGGTATCCATTAACTAATATAACACCATGGCCAAAAAGGGAACCCTCGTGACATTGAAATATGCATATTTACACTGAAACGTCAAAATTTCTTGGTCTGCAATGCTGCTTGATCAAATCTGATAAGTTTCAGAGAAAAACCAAACACTATATAATGGGGGAGCAGTTCTAATACAAATAAATCTTCATCTGGTATATGCCTTAACAAAGGTCATGGAATACGGAAGAAAATGTTGCTTCGGCTTAGGAAACATATCAATTATAACAGTCATGTCCACGACTCCTGCTTAAATTTTAACCAGAAGGCTAATTATAAACCGGAAATATAAATCCATTACTATTTTGCTACCCAGAGAATATCATTGCCCTGAATTAGTTATTCTGCTTTGAGCAGCTTGCAGGAGCAAGCATATCAAATTACATAGTTTCAACTTGTGATGGAGTTTTCACAAACTTTGGACAACCTCACTTACTAGTGAGACCGGCATAATCTGTTGGAGCATATGGTATAAACAAGTCTACTAGAAATCCCTTCTTTCTTCTGGGATTGCATCCCATGTCCCTGCAGAGTTGGTCAGTGTACCATATGCTTGAGTTGCTAATACAAGCTCTCCTAAAGTAGCGGCCTGTAACTTGTTTGATGTGATCTGTCCACATGTTTGCTTCCTTTTCCATGTCTCTTATACTTGGCAATTCAAGGTTGCCATCAAGGAATTGTGATAGCCATACACTTTTGATTTCCGAGCGACCCAAATTTGAGAAATTCTCATTGTATCCTATGATAGCCAATCGAGGAACTCGAGGATGAATTATCTGTCTGAGGGGAATGCAAAAGAGATTTTTTTAGTACTAACCATGAAATATCAAGCTGGATGCATTCATAGAGAAACTTAAAGAACGTATAGAAAGATAGATGGCAAGAAATAAGAAGTTAACAAAAGACCTATAGAGGGAAACTGTAGAGGTCGGTGACCCCATTATGTTGTTCTGGAAAACAGGAGACTCAAAAATGTTTCTCAGTTTTTCATCACCCTTGAATCCTGTAGCAAAAATCACAACATCTGTTTCTATTGGCTGATTTTCTCCATCTATGATTAGACCTTCTTCGCAGAAGCTTAAGATTTGGGAATTCTTGATAATGATGCTTCCTTCTTCAACTCTGTCGTAGAATTTGTCAGGCAGCATTGCAATCTGACAGGCAGACACATCTTCAAGAAAGCTGATTTTTGGTAACATTCCATACTTCTTCAGTGGAAGATTCCATCTAAGGTAGGTCTCAATGAGTTTTGAAATTCCCCATCTCTAAAAAGTTAAAAGCAAGATATTGACATAATAATTCAGAGCAATTCACACATATATAACAATCATGAACAAAAGCAATTGGGAGAGTGAAATAGAAGTTACCAAGGGTGAAAGCATGGTGGCCACAAAACTTAATAGAAATGTTTCACCAGGCTTATGAACCAAGAATTCCGAGAATCGATTGAAGTACAAGAAACCAAGTAGAAGTCCACTCAATTTGTCACTAGGCAAAAACCAGTGAGCATTCCTTTGAATCATTGTGCAAGGGTACTTGACTCCTAAATCATAGATTATAGAAAGGCAGAGTAAACTTCAAATGACGACAACGCAGATTTTAATCAAGCATTCCATCCACAGATTTAACTAGATGAAGTGGCTTTTTTGAACATAGCATAGACCTTGCTGCTTCTTAAAGGAATTACTCGAGACACGCAAGTCTTTTAATTAAGCTGATAAAAGAGTTCAAGTAGGAACATTTGCCTTGACAGAAAGTTTTCTTACCATTTGCATTGGCACATTCTGCTGCTATGTCAGCTGCAGTTTTATGAGAACCAACTATTGTAACTCTCTTTGTTTTGATCAACTCTGCTGCAGTCGAATTGTTCAAGGCTGAGAAGTCCTCTGAATGCATCACCTTGCCCTTGAACACTTCAGGCCCTTTATTTGGAAGGAACTCTGGGATATTTGGAAGGCCACTGAATTGTCCAACGCAAAGAACAACAAATTCTGTATGAAACACCTGACCAGCATAATTCATTAGTTATTATGAAAAAATAGCCACAACCACAGTCCATAACAACATGGATATATATATTAATTGACTTCTTGAAAAAATGAACCTACTTGTATGCTGCCATTTTTTGTGTCTTGAACTTCGACATGCCATTTCGCTTCGGTGCCAAAGGGCTTGCCTGTCCCACCCCAAAGAGCCCATGACTCCATCTCTTCAACAGACACCCCAACATAGTCTATGCCGATGACCTTGGAATTGAACTTGATGCAAGGAAAGAGGTTGAAATGTTGTGCATAAGATTCAAAATACTCCATCACCTGAGTGTGAGTAGGATACGTGTCTGTTATCGAGGGAGGCCATGGAAAATCAGAAAACTGGAAAATTTCTTTGGTGTTTTGGAGTCTGGTTGACTCCAAAGTATGTGACCAAACTCCTCCAATTCTATCTTCAGCTTCAAACACAATCGGGTTGAGTCCAATGTTGAGAGCGTACTTACAGGCAAGAAGGCCACTTGCTCCTGCTCCGATGATAACAATCTGCTTTTCCATCTGTCATGGGTGAACTGAGAGATGCATTTAGGATCATTGCATTAAATAGTAATTTATTGCTAGGTGATATCAGAAGCCATCAAAGGCTCAGGCTGTACATGCCAATAATGTTTGTTTGTTTTTGTTTTAAGAAAATTTTTGAAAAAATTTAAAATTTTTTATTTTTTTATTTTAAATTAATATTTTTTAATGTTTTTATATCATTTTAGTGTGTTAATGTAAAAAATAATTTTTCAAAAATAAAAAAATATATTATTTTGATGCATTTCTAAATAAAAAAACACTTTAAAAATCAACCGCAATCACATTCTCAAATATGTAATACAGTAATCAAGCTTATATGTCTGCAAAAGTTCTCCCTTTTTTTCCCTGTTAATTTAGCTTGAGATGGTCAAAACTTTTTTTTTTTTTTTTTTTTTTTTACAGTGAGATGCGTTTAGGACCAGGGTATTAACAAAAACTAAAGGTTGTGGGTAAAATATTCTAGCAGTTTTCACTGTTTATTTTTTTACTATTCATTATGGAATTATAGTAATGTATTTTTTAAAAATTTTTATTTTCATCCTTAAATTATTATTTTTTTGTATAATTTGGGTCCAAATTTGAATACTATTACATGTTTTTTAAAAAATGGTTGAATTGCAAGAAATAAAATTGAAGTGAAAAACACTGGACATAAGTGATGGCTTTGAGATTTAAAAAAAAAAATCATTTTCATTCCTCGTCTTTTTTAGCTATTAGGTGACCGGTCCCTATAATTTTTTAAAAATAAATTTTAGTACTAAACTTCATTTCTCTTATTTTTTAGTTTTTTTTTGTGGAGGAGAGAAATGAAATCGCTGGATTTTGATTTAGAGAGAGAAAGTTGTTATTTTCTTTTATTTTTTCTTAAATTTTCATTTTTTATATTTCTTTTTTTAAAATAATTTTTAAATTTATACTTTAATTAATACCTCTTCTCTCTTATTTTTTTGGTTTTTATCCTTTTTAAATAGTAATTATTTTTTAATTATATTAAGTGTGTTTAATTTTTTAAGAAGTTAGTATGATTCATTTGTAAATCTTTTTTTATATTTTTTATAGTTTAAATATTTAATTTTTATTATATTTTTAATATGTGCAGCCTTGCATAATTTTTTTTTATTCGATAATTTTTATGTATTTATCAATTTTTATTATAAATTAATTTAAAAAATATTCATTAAATACAACCAGGTAAATAACTTTTTTTTAACTTTTGAATAAAGTTTTTTTTCCATGTTATCACAATCATTTTTTTTATATATGTATTTTCTCATTTGCTATCTTTGCTTTTTTTATTAATATAATTTAAATATAATTTATTTATTTAGTTGATTGTAACATGAATTATTAATTTTTTTTAAAAAATGTACTTGCAATGTATAAATATTTTACTAAAAAACAATACCATCTAGTATGATAGGGCGGGCACCAGGATAGGGCGCCCGGCGGGCACCAGTCTAGGTAAATACTAATTAATTAGAAGTGATATCAAAATCCATCGAAAGGCTCGTGTTCTTCACGGCAATAATGTAAAAGTGGAATCTTTTGTTTCTTTGAATAGACCGGCCACCATATCAATTGAAATGTTTAGGATTCCAGTAACTTTTATTTTATGAGTGAATTGATATTTTTTTTTGTGTTTTTTAAATGGTTTTAATATATTAATATAAAAAATAAAAAAATATTTTAATATATTTTTAAATAAAAAACACTATATACCATAATATTAAATAATCTCGAATCATCTAGCGTGTGAAAGTAGAAAACTTTTTTGTTAATATTGCTTGTGTGGGTCAAGTTCTTGCATCTACTTAGTTGGAGGAATGAAGTTGGATATAATTGCAAGAAATGTGTTTGCCTTTAAAAGAAAAATTAAAGATAATTTTTTTATTATTATTAATGTAAATGTTCGAGTTAGCTTATTTATATCTTGATTAATTTTATGAATCTTAAAATTAATAATTATATAAGTTTTTAGTGACTTTAAAATTCGTGAAACTCAAACTAATAATTTTTAAGTAAAAAACTCAAACATAACTTTCTTTATTTGTGATTGCAAAAGTTTTGGTGGTCAGCTATAGCACCGGCTTGGACTGTTTATTGAGATAAGCTTATCCTATAGTTTTTAGGAGTTAGGACTTTTGAGCAGAAACACAGTAGCCAATAATTGCTGTGATACATGCAGAGGATAACACGGAAACCATACTGTGAAGGCGAAGATCATGATGAGAGGCCCTTGACATGAACCAAATTCTTGCTGCGGCGTAGAGGCCATGGCAACATCTGTTTGTCGCGCACTAATTTTCTACATTTCCATCTTCTAGCTTTTGAAACTGCATAATCGAATTCCAAAGATCTTTCTCCAAAAAAGAGATAATGGCATAATTGGAGAACAGCCCGCCCATGAGCACAGATATATTGGCACATTGCATTAGAGTCTCATAACTTGATTTCTGTATATAAAGTACTTGGGCGGATTTTCTAGTTATTAATTATATAATAGGGAATATAATAATCATCATGTATATTATATCAAAGGTTTTTTATAATAAATATATATATTTTACTTACATGTTAAAAGTTTTGTTTAAACTAATATATACATATTTGTTACTAAAGATAAAATACTATTAATACCTAAACAATGATTTGGGATTCGGACCTGGTAATAAGATTCAATCTTCATTTTATTTGCATTGGTCTTTTTTTAAAAAAAAATATCGTTTTGGTTATTCATGAAAAAATTATCATTAGTCTTTTAAAAATGAGATTTATTTATAGCAAGATTTTGATATTAATCTTTGTAAAAAGAAAACTTGTTATTTTGGTTATTCGTAAAAAAAATTCAAAATGAACCCAAAAGATGCAAGTAAAGAAATTCAAAATGGACCCAAAAGATGCAACTTTTAATTAATATGCCTCTTAAAAAAAAATTAAAATGGACCCAAGAGATATAACTTTTAATCAATGTTAACCCAGCTCAAATTTATACTATTAATTATTTATATTTTTATGGAAAATATTTATTATTAATAATATTTGTACTTACACATATATAAAATTCGTTGACAAATAAAATATCAACATACACAACACATAGATAACACAAACATTTATTAGGGGTTTGAAATTGAAGGGAAACACCAAAACAAAACAAAAAGACAGCGAGAAAATATAGACTAGCTCATGTATCTCACGCTCTGATTTATTTATTTATTTATTTATTATTATTAGATTAATTTGGGTGTTTGGATCAGTTTGTGTGCATCTCAACTAATCCTACGGGTACTAAAGTTAACGACCTTGTAAGCCTCCAGTGGTCCTGAGATTTATAGGACTCGAACTAGTGATTTTTGAAGAGCAAACTCATACCCTGACCAATTAAACTACACCCGTTGCACTGATTTATTATCCTTCGGAGTGGTGGGTTGTTAGTGTTGATTCACAGTGGCTAATAGAGATGGTGGAGGTTGATGAATTGAGGGCTCTGATAATAGGGTTTTTCTCTTTTTGGAAGGGAGGTCGTCTTATGTTTGGTAGAAGTGATAGTAATTATTGGGGGAGAAGAAACAATTTTGGTTCAGGACAGTGGTTATCTTTTTGGATAAGAAGTGAGAGGCGGTGTGTGGTGTGTGTAATGTATTTTTTTTGTTGTTGTTGATTTTTCCTCCCAGTCTTGTTCTTATCTTAGGTGAATGAGAGGTTGGTGTTGGATCTGTCTCCCCCCCTTGTTTCAAGATTGTTGGTGTTTTTATGAAGAGGAAAGGCCAGGGTTCTGGAGTCTTAACGATCTGAAAAATCAATTGAAGGCAAGATTTCGGGGGTTGATTCAATTTGGGCTATATTTGTTGGATAATTCATTATAGTCAATCAACTTGAGCTGGGATCTTGCAAAATTATCTGGTATTTTGGATTGAAAAGTTGAGTTAAGGGACTGATTTTCTTATTTGGACTTAAATAAAACATGAATTACTTTAGGACTAAGTTGAATCAGTTGGACAAAATTGAATTGAAGAATTGAACTGAATTGATTCAATTGGAAACAGTTGGACTAAGAATATGAATTAGATAAAAAATAATAGGTCCCTAGAATATTTCCTTCTTTTCATTGTAGCCCTTGCTTTTGGATTTTTCAATTTCATTCAATTAAGATATTTAGTCTCGGAATTTCTTTCAATTTAAACCCTAAATTAATTGAATTAATTTATCTTTTCAATTTAGTCCTTGGTTTCCTAAGATTTATAAATCACATTTTTTTTTCTTTTCAATTGTGTCCTTAATTTAATCAATTTAGACCTTCACCTTTATTGGTTTTCATTTTCTTATCATATAATATAATAAAACAAATTCATTGAATCTAATGGAGTCCATGAACTAGGTCACAGGTTAATTTGTGTTATATCTTCTTCTTTTCTTTTCCTTTGAATTTTTTTTGGATCATCCAAGTCAACAAGGCTACATCGTCAATGCAACTCCCACACGATTTAATTTGAAACTCGAGTTAAGTAAAGAATCGGATTAAGAATTTTCAAGTTTAAATCATTATACCAAGCTCAATAACAATGCCAAAAAAAATTCATTTGGCCCAGATATCATCTTTGTATGTTAATACTGAGAAAAATTAATTTTGAGAAATTTAAACCATATATCATGTTTTATACTTTTATCCTCACGGATTTTTCTTTATAATTTATGGAGGAGTCAGCAACGATCATTTAATATATGTGTTTTTATCAAAATAGCTAGACAAATCTTCCATGCGTTGCGAGGATAATGCTAAAAGTCTAATTCATGTATGATACAAATTCCAAATATAAATTAAAAATAACACTTGTAATTAAAAAGTACTAGATATGAGTAATTTACAAAAAAGAAAAAGAAAAAGAAAAAGAAAAGGAGAAATAGAAAGAATGTGCTTGGCATTAAGGAGATGTTACGATAATTATATAGTACTTATTTAATTAATCTAATTTTTAATCAAAATATTAACTTGTCTAACATTGTATTATATACTAAAAAAATCATCTAGATATTTGACGTTGCAATAATATAATCAAAATAAACCTTAAAAACCTTAGGAAAAAAAAGATAAATTAATCTCTAAAACTTATTAAAAGATAATTTAGAGAGCTTTTTTTAAATTATGGTTATTTTTTGTTATGCATTTAATTTTTAAAAAGGTTTTATGATTCATCTATAATTATTTTTTATCATTTGTATAGATGAATTATATTTTTAAAAATAAAAAATGTTTATTTTCATATAATATTTCTATTACGTGTATCCTTGCATAATATTTTTTTTTATTTAATCAATTTAATGTGTTTGTCTATTTCTAATATTGTTTGATTGAATAAAAAAAATATTGTAATAAATTTTTTTTATCAAACATAACCAGGTAAATGTACCGCCTTGTGAGATTAAATATTTTAATCTACATCTGTCTCTTGATTTTTCAAGTTTTATTTTTATATATTGTTAATGACTTTTTATTTATTTATTAGCACATATAATTCTCAGTTTTTTTGATTATATATACGGATAAAACTTTTTATTTGCACTAAAAAATTTTGAACTACATAAACATGTTGAATTTTTTTATAAAAAATTAAAATATATGACCCACCGGAGCATGGGTTACATAACTATTTGTGTGCGTTTCATTTGTTCATTATTTCAAAAAACAAATATTGGATAAATATCAAATATGGTCCCTTAAATATTGACATTTTGTCAAATCAACTAATTATTTAGTTTTTGGCCAAATTGACCCATTTAACACACACACACACTATATATATATATATATATATATATATATATATATATATATATATATATATATGGAAACACATGCTATTTAGTTGAGCATGAGTTGGATAGGACTCAATTCATTTTAAATTCGAAGTAGCTAAAGGTTTAATTTGACTAAAAATAAAGATAATCCCAAAGGGAGCCTCTGTAATAGAGTAGTAGTTACCCCCACAGATGTAATTCAAAAGCAGACTGAGATATCCCAAAGGGAGTTATAACTGGCACATATATCGAAAACACATAAAAACTATGTAGGAAGTCTCATAATCTTTCAGTTTATCTATCTTTATTGTTTTGTGGCCCAGTATTTAAGAAGTTCATATCTTTTGTGGTTTTGATAGTCCTATCACGTAACAACTGTTGTGGTCCTCTCATTTATCTTTTACTAAAAAAGTGGTGCTACATTGGTATCCATTAACTAATATAACACCATGGCCGAAAAGGGAACCCTCGTGACATTGAAATATGCATATTTACACTGAAACGTCAAAATTTCTTGGTCTGCAATGCTGCTTGATCAAATCTGATAAGTTTCAGAGAAAAACCAAAAACTATATAATGGGGGAGCAGTTCTAATACAAATAAATCTTCATCTGGTATATGCCTTAACAAAGGTCATGGAATACAGAAGAAAATGTTGCATCGGCTTAGGAAACATATCAATTATAACAGTCATGTCCGCGACTCCTGCTTAAATTTTAACCAGAAGGATAATTATAAACTGGAAATATAAATCCATTACTATTTTGCTACCCAGAGAATATCATTGCCCTGAACTAGTTATTCTGCTTTGAGCAGCTTGCAGGAGCAAGCATATCAAATTACATAGTTTCAACTTGTGATGGAGTTTTCACAAACTTTGGACAACCTCACTTACTAGTGAGACCGGCATAATCTGTTGGAGCATATGGTATAAACAAGTCTACTAGAAATCCCTTCTTTCTTCTGGGATTGCATCCCATGTCCCTGCAAAGTTGGTCAGTGTACCATATGCTTGAGTTGCTAATACAAGCTCTCCTAAAGTAGCGGCCTGTAACTTGTTTGATGTGATCTGCCCACATGTTTGCTTCCTTTTCCATGTCTCTTATACTTGGCAATTCAAGGTTGCCATCAAGGAATTGTGATAGCCATACACTTTTGATTTCTGAGCGACCCAAATTTGAGAAATTCTCATTGTATCCTATGATAGCCAATCGAGGAATTCGAGGATGAATTATCTGTCTGAGAGGAATGAAAAAGAGATTTTTTTAGTACTAACCATGAAATATCAAGCTGGATGCATTCATAGAGAAACTTAAAGAACGTATAGAAAGATAGATGGCAAGAAATAAGAAGTTAACAAAAGACCTATAGAGGGAAACTGTAGAGGTCGGTGACCCCATTATGTTGTTCTGGAAAACAGGAGACTCAAAAATGTTTCTCAGTTTTTCATCACCCTTGAATCCTGTAGCAAAAATCACAACATCTGTTTCTATTGGCTGATTTTCTCCATCTATGATTAGACCTTCTTCGCAGAAGCTTAAGATTTGGGAATTCTTGATAATGATGCTTCCTTCTTCAACTCTGTCGTAGAATTTGTCAGGCAGCATAACAGTCTGACAGGCAGACATATCTTCAAGAAAGCTGATTTTTGGTAACATTCCATACTTCTTCAGTGGAAGATTCCATCTAAGGTAGGTCTCAATGAGTTTTGAAATTCCCCATCTCTAAAAAGTTAAAAGCAAGATATTGGCATAATAATTCAGAGCAATTCACACATGTATAACAATCATGAACAAAAGCAATTGGGAGAGTGAAATAGAAGTTACCAAGGGTGAAAGCATGGTGGCCACAAAACTTAATAGAAATGTTTCACCAGGCTTATGAACCAAGAATTCCGAGAATCGATTGAAGTACAAGAAACCAAGTAGAAGTCCACTCAATTTGTCACTAGGCAAAAACCAGTGAGCATTCCTTTGAATCATTGTGCAAGGGTACTTGACTCCTAAATCATAGATTATAGAAAGGCAGAGTAAACTTCAAATGACGACAACGCAGATTTTAATCAAGCATTCCATCCACAGATTTAACTAGATGAAGTGGCTTTTTTGAACATAGCATAGACCTTGCTGCTTCTTAAAGGAATTACTCGAGACACGCAAGTCTTTTCATTAAGCTGATAAAAGAGTTCAAGTAGGAACATTTGCCTTGACAGAAAGTTTTCTTACCATTTGCATTGGCACATTCTGCTGCTATGTCAGCTGCAGTTTTATGAGAACCAACTATTGTAACTCTCTTTGTTTTGATCAACTCTGCTGCAGTCGAATTGTTCAAGGCTGAGAAGTCCTCTGAATGCATCACCTTGCCCTTGAACACTTCAGGCCCTTTATTTGGAAGGAACTCTGGGATATTTGGAAGGCCACTGAATTGTCCAACGCAAAGAACAACAAATTCTGTATGAAACACCTGACCAGCATAATTCATTAGTTATTATGAAAAAATAGCCACAACCACAGTCCATAACAACATGGATATATATATTAATTGACTTCTTGAAAAAATGAACCTACTTGTATGCTGCCATTTTTTGTGTCTTGAACTTTGACATGCCATTTCGCTTCGGTGCCAAAGGGCTTGCCTGTCCCACCCCAAGAGCCCATGACTCCATCTCTTCAACAGACACCCCAACATAGTCTATGCCGATGACCTTGGAATTGAACTTGATGCAAGGAAAGAGGTTGAAATGTTGTGCATAAGATTCAAAATACTCCATCACCTGAGTGTGAGTAGGATACGTGTCTGTTATCGAGGGAGGCCATGGAAAATCAGAAAACTGGAAAATTTCTTTGGTGTTTTGGAGTCTGGTTGACTCCAAAGTATGTGACCAAACTCCTCCAATTCTATCTTCAGCTTCAAACACAATCGGGTTGAGTCCAATGTTGAGAGCGTACTTACAGGCAAGAAGGCCACTTGCTCCTGCTCCGATGATAATAATCTGCTTTTCCATCTGTCATGGGTGAACTGAGAGATGCATTTAGGATCATTGCATTAACTAGTAATATATTGCGAGGTAATATCAGAAGCCATCAAAGGCTCAGGCTCTACAGGGCAATGATGTAAAATTGGAATCTTTGGTTCTTCTCTGATAAGGCCGGCCACAATATAAAACGTGCACCTTGTCTGATGTCTGCAAAAGTTGCAATTTTTTTTTTTTGCTTGAGAGGGTCAAAACTCTTTTTTTTTTTTTACTGTGAGATGCATTTAGGTCCAGGGTATTAACAAAAACTAAAGGTTGTGGGTAAAATATTCTAGCAGTTTTTACTGTTTATTTTTTTTACTATTTATTCTGAATTATAGTAATGTAATTTTTAAAATCTTTTATTTTTATCCTTAAATTATTATTTTTTTGTATGATTGGGCGTCCAGATTTGAACATAATTGTATATTTTTTTTAAAATAGTTGAATTGAAGAAAAAAAAAACTGAAGTGAAAAACACAGGTAACATAGGTGGTGGCTTTGAAGTTTTTTAAAAAAATTCATTTTCGTTCCTCATCTTTTTTAGCTATTAGGTGACCGGTTCTTATAATTTTTTAAAAATAAATTTTAATACCAAACTTCATTTCTGTTATTTTTTTAGTTTTTTTTTTTTGTGGAGGAGAAAGATGAGGTCGTTGGATCTCGGTTTAGAGAAAGAAAATTGTTATTTTATTTCATTTTTTTATATGTTTTTTTTAAATAATTTTTAAATTTATACTTTAATTAATACATCTTCTCTGTTATTTTTTGGTTTTTATCATTTTTAAATAGTAATTATTTTTTAATTATATTGGGTGTGTTTAGTTTTTTAAGAGGTTAATATGATTTATTTGTAAATCTTTTTTATATTTTTTATAGTTTAAACATTTATTTTTTATTATATTTTTAATATGTGCAACCTTGCATAATTATTTTATTTTATTTTATTCAATAATTTTTATGTGTGTGTCGATTTCTATTATAAAGTAATTTTAATAAAAACAATTTCATTAAATACAACTAGGTAGATGACTTTTTTTTTGCTTTTGAATAAAGATTTTTTTCCATGTTATCGCGATCGTTTTTTTTATATATGTATTTTCTCATTTGCTATCATTGCTTTTTTTATCAATATAATTTAAATAAAATCAATTTCATTTAGTTGATTGAGATTATAACATGAATTATTAATTTTTAAAAAAAATATACTTGCAATGTATAAATATTTTACTAAAAAACAATACCATCTAATAGGATAGGGCGGGCACCAGTCTAGGTAAATCCTAATTAATTAGTAGTGATATCAAAATCCATCAAAGGCTCGTGTTCTTCACGGCAATAATGTAGAAGTGCAATCTTTTGTTCCTATGAATAGACCGGCCACCATATCAATTGAAATGTTTAGGATTCCAGTAACTTTTATTATATGGTTGAATTGATTATTTTTTTTTGTGTGTTTTTTAATGGTTTTAATATATTAATATAAAAAATTAAAAAATATATTTTAATATATTTTTAAATAAAAAACACTATATACCACAATCTCAAATCATCTACTGCGCGCACAAGTAGAAAACCTTTTTGTTAATATTGCTTGTGTGGGTCAAGTTCTTGCATCTGCTTAGTTGGAGGAATGAAGTTTGATATAATTGCGAGAAATGTGTCTGCATTTACGGGAAAAATTAAAGATTAAATTTTTGTTATTAATGTGGGTGTTCGAGCTAGCTAACTCGTATTTTGACTAATCTTACGAGTTCTGAAGTTAATAATCATATAAATTTTTAATAGTCTTAAAATTTATAAAATTTCAACTGATAAATTTAAAAAATTAAATTTAAAACCTAATCAATTAACTAAATTCCTCCGGATAACTTTCTTTGTTGCGATTGCAAAAGTTTTGATGGTCAACTATAGCACCGGCTTGGACTGTTTATTGAGATAAGCTTATCCTATAGTTTTTAGCAGTTAGGACTTTTGAGCAGAAACACAGAAGCCAATCATTGCTTGTACATCTGTTTGTCGCGCACTAATTTTCTTGCTGTGGCGTTGAGGCCATGGCAACATCTGTTTGTCGCGCACTAATTTTCCACATTTCCATCTTTTAGCTTTTGAAAGTGCATAATCGAATTCCAAAGATCTTTCTCCAAATAAGAGATAATGGCATAATTGGAGAACACCCCGCCCATGAGCACAGATTGGCACATTGCATTAGAGTCACATAACTTGATTTCTGTATATAAAGTACTTGGGCAGATATTCTGGTTATTAATTGTATAGCAGGGAATATAATAATCATCATGTATATTATATCAAAGGTTTTTAATGATAAATATATCTATTGTAATTCCATGTTAAAAAATTTGTCTAAACTAATATATACATATTTGTTACTTAGATAAAATACTATTAAGACCTAAACAATGATTTGGGATTCAGACCTGGTAACAAGATTCAATCTTCATTTTATTTGCATCGGTCTCTTTTTTTAAAAAAATATCATTTTGGTTATTCATGAAAAAATTATCATTAGTTCTCTAAAAATAAGATTTGTTTATCGCAAGATTTTGATATTGATCCCTGTAAAAAGAAAACTTGTTATTTTAGTTATTCGTAAAAAAATTCAAAATGGACCAAAAAGATATAACTTTTAATCAATATGCCTTGATGGATGATGTTAACCCAGCTCAAATTATTATATCACATGTGCAGCAAATAAATTTACATCAATAAATAAGTTTTTTATATTATTAATTATTTATATTTTTATGGGAAATATTTATTACTGATAATATTTGTACTCACACATATATAAAATTCATTCACAAATAAAATATCAACATGCACAACACATAAATAACACAAACATTTATTAGGGGTTTGAAATTGACGCGAAAACACCAAAAAACAAACAGTGGAAAAATATAGAGTAGCCCACGTATCTCACGCACTGATTTGTTATCCTTCTGAGTGGTGGGTTGTTAGTGTTGGTTCACGATGGCTAATAGAGATGGCGGAGGTTGATGAATTGAGGGCTCTGATAATGAGGGTTTTCTCTTTAAGGGAGGTCGTCTTATGTTTGGTAGAAGTGATAGTAATTATTGGAGGAGAAGAAACAATGAGGTTATAATGATTGTTTTGGTTCATGGACAGTGGTTATCTTTTTGGATAAGAAATGAGAGGCGGTGTTTGTAATGTTTTTTTTTGTTGATGGGAAGTGGTTAATTTTTTGGATAAGAAATGAGAGGCGGTGGTTGTAATGTTTTTGTTTTTTTTTTTGGTTGATTTTTCCTCTCAATCTTGTTCTTATCCTGGGTGAATGAGAGGCTGGTGTTGGATCTGTCTCCCCCCTTGTTTCAAGATTGTTGGTGTTTTTATGAAGAGGAAAGGCTAGGGTTCTGGAGTTTTAACGATCTGAAAAATCAATTAAAGGCAAGATTTCGGAGATTGATTCAATTTGGGCTATATTTGTTGGATAATTCATTGTAGTCAATCAACTTGAGCTGGGATCTTGCAAAATTATCTAGTATTTTGGATTGAAAAGCCAAGTTGAGAGACTGATTTTCTTATTTGGACTTAAATAAAACATGAATTACTTTAGGACTAAGTTGAATCAGTTGGACAAAATTGAATTAAAGAATTGAACTGGATTGGTTCAATTGGAAACAGTTGGACTAAGAATATGACTTAGATAAAAACCAATAGGTCCCTAAAATATTTCCTCCTTTTCATTGTAGCCCTTGCTTTTGGATTTTTCAAGTTCATTCAATTAAGATATTTAATCTTGGAATTTCTTTCAATTTAAACCCTAAATTGAATTAATTTATCTTTTCAATTTAGTCCTTGGTTTTCTAAGATTTATAAATCACATTTTTTTTTCAATTATGTCCTTAATTTAATCAATTTAGACCTTTAATTTATTGGTTTTTATTTTTTTATCATATAATATAATAAAACAAATTAATTAAATCTAAAGAAGTCTATGATCTAGGTCGCGGGTTAACCTGGGTTATCTCTTCTTTTCTTTTCTTTTTCTTTGATTTTTTTACTATGGATCAGCCAAGTCAACAAGGCCATATCGTCGGTGTAATTCTCATACGATTTAATTTAAAACTCGAGTTAAATAAAGAGTTGGATTAAGAATTTTCAAGTTTATATCATTGTACCGGATTTAATTAACATGCCAAAAATTTTCATTTGACTTAGCTATCATCTTTGTATGTTTAAGAAATTTTGGATCAAGTATAGCGCGGTAAAATGCCTAGTATATTTCTATTGTTGTTGTTGTTTTCAGGGCAAAAAAAAAAAAAAGGCATAAACCTAGAGACAGCCAGACCAAGATGGCATCTGTAGCTTTTAACAATATTGTGTTTAGCGATGAGCATGTTTGAGAGTGTAGTTGTGGTTGTTTTTTAAAGTGTTTTTTATTCAGAAAAGTATGCCAATAATATTTTTTTTATTTTTTAAAAATTATTTTTGAGATCAGTACATCAAAATGATTTGAAAACATCAAAAATATATTAATTTAAAAAAAAATTAATTTTTTTAAAAATACTTTTCAAATGCAGTGCCCAACGCTCTCGAGATCATGAAAGAAGGCTTGAGGCTCATTGGATGTTTTTTAGTAGATAAATTCGTGACGAGAGGCTAAATGTTATTGATTTAACAAATGTGAGAAATTTAAGCCATATATCATGTTTTATACTTTTATCCTTGCGGATTTTTCCTTATAATTTATGGAGGAGTCAGCAACGATCATTCAGTGTATGTGTTTTTATCGAAATAGCTAGACAAATCTTCCATGCGTTGCGAGGATAATGCTAAAAGGTCTAATTTATGTATGATACAAATTCCAAATATGAATTAAAAATAATACTTGTAATTAAAATGTACTGGATATGAGTATTTTAAGGAGAAATAGAAAGAATGTGCTTGGCATTAAGGAGATGTTACCGATAAATATATAGTGATCAATTTTTATTATAAAAATTTTTTTGTTGAAATTAAAATTTTATTAACTTTTTTATAGGAGTTTATATTTAAGAATAGTACTTATGTAATTAATCTAATTTTTAATCAAGATATTAACTTGTCTAACATTGTATTATATACTAGAAAAATCATCGATCTAGATATTTGATGTTGCAGTAATATAATCAAAATAAACCTTAAAAACCTTAGGAAAAAAAAGATAAATTAATCTCTAAAACTTATTAAAAGATAATTCTTTTAACAAAAAATGATGTTTATATATTGAAATGGAGTTAAAATATTGACATAAAAGAAGTCATAAAATGTGTAACAACACCAATTAAAGCTAAGCCAACATGAAATGCCCCGCCAAACCCACGATCCAGATTATATAATTAAAATTACCCGATAAAAAATTAAAGAAAGTTCTAAAGTCTTTTTTTAAAAAGAAATCATGTTAATTTTCTAAACTTGTGATCAAAGTCATTAGACCTAAAATATTCATTCTAGAAAAATCATGAAGTTCAATTCTCAATAAATTAAATATTAGGCAATAAAATTGAAAAAAAAAATCAATCATTCAAAAGGATTTAAAAAAAACAACAATTCAAAAAATGAGGATCAAAATCACTATTACTATTATTAATAATAAATAGTATCATCAATATTATTATTATCACTATTATTATTTCTATTATTATTAAAATTACTATTATTATTATTATTATTACTACTATTACTATTACCATTATTGTTATTACTATTACTAATAATAGTAGCATCTTATTAGTATTATTACTATTTTCACAACTATTACCACTATCATCACCATTATTATTATTATCATTATAATTATTATTATCATCACTACTATTATCATTATAACAAACTATTATTACTACTACTAGTACCATCATTATTATCATTATTTTTAGTATTATTATTAGTATTATCACTATTATCATTGTTGTAGTTGTTGTTATTATCACCATTATCATTATTATTATTACTAATATTATTTTTATTATTTGTATTATTATTACTATTACTATCACAATTATGACTATCATTACTGTTATTATCAAACTTATAATCATTATCACCACTATCACCATCATAATAAACTATTACTATTACTATTACTATTATCATTATTATTATTATCACCATCATTACTACTATTGAGAAAATAAAAATGATGAACTTGATTTGAAGGGTATAATTAAAAACTATAAAAACTTTGACAAAATGACCAAGAAAAATAATAAGAAATCAAAAGAAGATGGATCAAATTGAAATCATTATTATTATCATTGAAAAAACAAAAATCATAAACCTGATTTAAATGATAAAATTGAAAGTTATAAAGACTTTGACAAAGGAGCAAAGGAAAAAAACAAGAAATTAAAAGTAGAAAGACTGAATCAAGAAACATTATATATACAAATTAGAAACCAAGGGTTAAATTGAAAATAAATAAAACTTGGACAAAAAAAATGAAAAAAATCAAAACTATAAGGATCGAATCTGAAATATTAATAACCATGAGGACCATAGTGTATTTATCAGGGTAGGAGATATAAATGAAGGGAAAACAAAAAAGGGTTACTTGTGATAAACCAACCATATTTGGACTTCATGCCTCATTTATAATGGAAGAAAAGACGACAAGGAATAAAATGATATGGGGGAAGCCTTTTTTTTTTTTTTACCACTAGGAGTTGTTGTATGTGGTGATCAAATTACACGGAGGCTTTCACATGCCAACAACTTTTTCAATAAAATAGTATTATTTTAATGTTTAATTATATCACTATCCTCAATTAAACCAACAAATCACAAAACAAACTGAGGCTAAAAGATACTAATACCCCTCACCTCAAATAATTATTATTTTTGGATTCAAGGGTACATGTGTAATTTTTTTGTGTATAAAAAACAAAAATACTGACTAACCCATACTTGAAACAATTGATTTTTTTTTACTCTTAGAAGTATTTTAGTTATTTTATTATTTATTAAAATATTGAATAAATAAAGATATTTCTAAATAAATTAATAATAACTAATGTATCAGGTAAAAATATCAAAATATTCCTGACTCAAAAACAATTAAATTGTTTTTAGCTTAAGGGCATAAACATTACTCTTAACGAAGTGTGTTTATGGCAATGGAAAATCACCATTCCTTGGTATATTTGTTATTTGAGAGGTGCACTTTAAACTAACGTGGTCCCACCATTTCCACAAAAAATTGAAAACTCCCTCATCACTATATAAATTACAAACGCATTGCCTCGGCTCCACGGAACACCGCACAAACACAAGAAATTAGACCAGGAAAGGGTGAGAATTCTTGAGAGCTAAGCCTAAGCAAATCTTTCATGGCAATGGCTTCCACTTCTCTTCACCAATCTTTATCTCCAAAGTACCCTCATCTTTTTCATAATTCACGGTTTCCTCCCACTCGTCTCCGGTTCACCTCCCTTCGGTTTCCCTCTACAATTCGCGCCACTTCAGCTGTTTCTCTTGAACCTGTAAAACCATCATCTCTTGTTTCTCTCTTTTCACTTTTTGTACTCATTGCTTTCTGTTTTTTTGTTTTAATACTAAAACCACCACTGACACTACAGGTTTTTGTGAATTGGAATACTTAATTATAGTTTTTTGGATACTTGTGAGTTGTGAAAATGAAGTACTGGTAAAAGGGTCGTCTTGTTTGGTTGCTGAGAAAAAAATGATTGAAAAATGGAGGGATATTAAAAAAAAATAAACGTTTTAATTTCTCCGCTATTCTGGGTTTTTATATTCAGTTATGGAGGTAATAAAAGTGTGAAGTAAGAATCAAAATTGAGCTGCTCTAAAAGGTTTTGAATTTATCTTTGGCGTTTTTCTAGGAAAAATGGGATGGTTGTGGATTATTGAGAGAAGTTAGAATTTTGAATGTCAGTTTTGTCATTGTTAATAATCCAGATTGGTAAACATTCGCAAATAGCTTAGTAGATTGAGTTGTGGATTATTGAGAGAAGTTAGAATTTTGAATGTCATTGTTTATGACCCAAATTGGTAGACATTCGCAAATAGCTCAGTAGATTGAGCTTTCAAGAATCAAAGGTCACATTTGATTATTCATGATAGGTTTTGGCAATTTGAAGTTATTGCTGAACTGTGTGATCAAAGAGTTTGGCTATTGCTGGGTGGCTTTTGTAGTTTTCTGCTAGTTATAGATAGGAGTGTTCTGTTTGATATGCGAATTCGGAAAATATAGACATTTAATTAGTCCTTGTAATTAACAGTGAGGCACTACTGAATCTGTGTTCATAGGAAAGGATTTTCTTCTGAGTTCCAACTGGAGGTTTCTTTGTCCACCTGTGATTTTTTTCTGACCATTGTCACATCTTATCCTTGTTCAGTTGCATATCGAATTTCTAAGAACTTTTGCTTTCAGGAATTAAGCACACAGCAGAGTCAAACTTTAGAGGTTGACCCATTTGCATGCCCAATATGCTACCAACCTCTGATAAGAAAAGGTCCTAAAGGTTTTAACTTGTAAGTTGAGTTCACATAGTGGTAAAAATCCGTTTATTTTTTATTTATTTTTCTGTTGGGTCTGGTAGAATAATAACTCAAAACCTGCAGGCCAGCAATCTACCGGTCTGGTTTCAAGTGTAATAGATGCAACAAAACATACTCCAGCAAAGAAAACTATCTAGACCTTACCATTACTGCTGGAATGAAGGACTACACTGAAGTCAAACCAGTTCGTACTGAGCTATTCCGGTATACATGTATTACTGATACTGATGTTGTTGTATCATTCTTGGCACTATGCTGATGCATCCATGAATAAGCGTATGAAGTTCATGCACTCCCATTTATAACCCCACGAGTCTTTAACCCTTGAAATAATGCATATCTTATTCCAGTGTCTCTATTAGCAGTATGCATCTTAGTTTCTGTTAATGAGAGAGGTAGCCGGTTATATTCTATCCCAATTTCCAAGATCCTTTCTTTGGTTTTGAGTTATGATGAAAAAAAAGGAAAGTGGGTGTTTTTTGAATATGACATTTTGTGATGGGATTGAATTGTTTTGGGGAAATTGTCATGTCTCATGTTAGTTCCTTTCACCTTTTTCAGGAGTCCACTTGTTTCATTCTTGTATGAACGTGGCTGGCGTCAAAATTTTAATCAAAGTGGCTTTCCTGGTCCTGATGAAGAGGTTTGTTTTCCTTCATCTGTGTTTAGGAATTCAAATTCACTAGCTCAAGGAGGAATCTTTAATTAAGGTCTTTTCTTTATTGAGAATGTTTAATTAAGGTCATTCTGAAAAGATGAGTTATAGCAAGCTGACTTATGAATTCTCTCTATGAAACTTGGATAACATGGAAGATGATATACTGTGAAATGGAATTAACACCTGAGGAAATGGCAGTAATATTCATTCTTGTTCTTCATTTCTGCTGAAATTTGCTTTTGAGTCCATAATTATTAATTAAGTTTGTAATAGTTTGATGTTACTGCAGTTCAAAATGGCTCAGGAGTACTTCAAACCCACAGAAGGTGGTCTTCTAGTAGATGTTAGCTGTGGTAGTGGTTTATTTTCCAGAAAATTTGCCAAATCTGGAACCTATTCTAAAGTTATTGCACTTGATTTTTCTGAAAATATGCTTCGCCAATGCTATGATTTCATCAAGCAAGATGATACTATCTCAACGAGGTAAGCTTCTTTTTTCCTGAATTAGAATCTCAAAAGTTAGATCAGCAAGTGTGCTCGAACATCAATGTTTTTATTCCTATACATAGTTCTTTTAAAAATGAGAACTGATTCACAAATTCTTTTGGATGGTGTTCAGAAATCTTGCTCTCGTCAGGGCAGATGTTTCAAGACTTCCCTTTGCTTCAGGTTCAGTTGATGCTATTCATGCTGGTGCTGCCTTGCATTGCTGGCCATCTGCTTCCAATGCTGTGAGTGATCTTTCTTCCTTTCATTTTCTTATGGGTGACTCAGGCTTTTGGATATTCTAAACCAATCTGCCAAAATCCCTTTGAATTTGAAAATAGGCAGTCAAATCTTACCCGCTTTATGTCTAATAACTAATGCAATTTGTCCCTGCTATGTTGCTGTCTGGTGGTGTCTTGATCTTGTCCATCATCTTACTCTGTTTAGGGTGATCCCCACATTGAATATACCATCGGAGTGTAAGATGTCATGCTGGTATATGTTGTTAGTTAAAGAAAGTTTTAGCCTTGTTATGATGCAGGGCTGCTAGAATAACTGGTTTGACCAGGGTTGATTTCTGTCAATTCTAACCGGCAAGGGCCTGATTCCAGAATCAGTCTTTTATCAAGGTTGATGATATGGTTCACGTCATAGGTAGAGGCTAAAATAATGTGACGTTCAAGGAAGTCAGTTCTTCCTTCTATTATGCTTACCAAACACAGGGACTAAAATTCTTTAAGGGATCATATCTGGCCAGAAAAGGGTAGAAGTTGACATGGAATGCTGAGTGGTGAATGGAGCTTGCTAGACATGAGTTAAAAAACATTAAGATTGTAGCCATTTTTTCTGCCTTACAAGGGACTGTACACTTTCTACAGCTTAGGTTGTTTGATATCTGGTTACCAAGATTTTCTTCAACAATTACAGCAGTAGCTGAAAGGAAATTGACCTTTCATAAGCACCCCACAAAAATTCTAGATGGTAACCGTAGAGAATCACAATACCTTAGTTATCGTCTTCTCTTGTTTAGGAATGTAGTAGATATTTCTAAGTAGCAGTATCCCGGCAGCCAGATCCTTAAGTAGAGGATAAATGCAGTTACATAGTTGATCATTTTAAGTTATATGGTTAATATGACAAAATCGTGTTAGGTGCCCATCATGTGGTTGGTGCATAAGCACCAAGCATCAGGTTGTGAGCAGGGTAAAATTACATTGTTGGTCCAGTAATCAAGAATTGATCGCCCAAGTTCTGGAAAGAGGCATAGAAGTGGTTCGAGATACGATCAGCAAGTATAGGTTCCATTCTAGCTTGTCTCTAAAAGCACATGTTTTCTTTCTTATTTGTGAGTGTGTTTTTGTTTAACGCATTCACTCCATTTGGATGTATATAGAACTTTTTCAGGAGCCTGTTGTTCAATTAGCACATGTTTTCTTTCTTATTTGTGCGTGTGTTTTTGTTTAACGCATTCACTCCAATTGGATGTATGTAGAACTTTTTCAGAAGCCTGTTGTTCAAATAGTGATACTGTCTACTAATATCAGGTTGCTGAAATTTGCCGTGCTTTGCGAAGTGGTGGAGTCTTTGTTGGGACCACTTTTCTTCAATACAGCTCAACCACTTCCTGGATAGAACGACCTTTCCGAGAGGTAATACTTTTCATCAAGTGTTTTACTTTCTTTTGGTTAAATCGTAAGCGTAACATTAACTGTTTGCATTAATTACTATGCCTTGAGATACTTCCTTTAGCAAGACAGTATGTGCTTGTGCATCTCCCCCTTTAAATGTTGGCTGCTCTGGTATACTCACCTGCCAAACTGGCAATGGTGAAAATCCTGTCCAGATTAATTTAGATTGTGAATTTTACAGTAGGCAGTGGAAAGCATTGAAGTTTTAGAATTTTCAAGTTTCTTAAAACATTATCTGTTAGTGAAGCTTACCCTTTTACTTCTATTTTGTTTGTCCATTCCTATACCATATTAAATTCACATTTCAATTATATTCCATGTCATTTCGTGGAGACTTCAGCATTTATTTAGAACTTGGAGTACAAAAAGTGCTAAACTAGGATGGTTCAGGTCTGTTAATTGACCATCTCAACCCTAAGCTACTGCTTGCTTGTTTGTTGGGAAAGTTGGATATGCACAGTAAAAGGTAGCTCAGCTGTACGAAGGTGAAACCTGCAAGTGCGGTATCCTTTCTTCTTGTAACTTAGGTTTTTGCTTGTGGTGTGTCTTCTTATAGGTGGAACTCCATCTAAACTGCTGGGTAGTCCATACTAACGAGTATAATTGAATCTAAATGATTGGAGGATCATTTGGTCTATGCTGATTATATTTTGTTTTCTTTGGATCGAAAATTGTTGATGCATCCGGCAGAGGATTATGCAAAACTACAACTATTTCACAGAGGAGGAAATCGAAGACTTGTGCACAACATGTGGTCTTACCAACTACACAAGAATTGTTCAGCGATCCTTCATCATGTTCTCTGCTCAGAAGCCATGAAACAAGGCTTAGTTCATTTGAACATCATTTGATGATTTGATCTAGACTGGCTATATCATTCATTGCTGATTTGGGATACAGAATATTGTATAGACATTTTAAATAATAGAAAGACCTTAAAGGTGATGAACCTAGGGTGATGTAAAGTGTCATTGTTGATGAAAAAGTCCCATCTTTTACTGTCTGATTAGAACCTCATCAGTGGCTAGTTGTCACTAATCACAGGCGAGGCCTTTCTGTTGTTAGATTTTGTCGAAAGTGATTTGAAAGCAATTAATGCTGCTGATATGGTTGGAGTCCACAATCATTGTAATGATCCCCACAAACACATACCTAATTAACGAGCGATGGTTGGGCAAAATATGGATCAGTCAGGTCTTGATATGCAGATCAAACCCGCTTTTTGCCCGCCTTTGGTTCATGAAATTGGTTTTAGCTTTGTGTTGTTATCAGGTCAAGCATGCACATATGCAGTTCTGCACCATATGTAAACTGGTTTTTCCTCATGACAGGACCACCTTGAAGGAGTTCTATCGTAGGATCATGAATAGTTTAGTGGAATCAATCTGCAATACAATTCTTGTGACTGATGAAATGGACTAATGGTTTTGGACTGATATTTGTAACATATAATCTATGCAGGCATGACTCATGAACTCACATGATGTGAGGTTATTAAATGATTAAGTCAGGGTCTAGTGGAAAGGGTTCGCACATGACCCCGTCCTTGAAAATAAGGGCAAAAGTGAATAAAATAGTCCACGAGGAAGTGGTTCGACCAATAAAGAAGCCCTTTTAAACAAGGCAAAGTGGGTCTGTGAAGTCTAAAATATGGCCAGAGAGAACCCCTCGTGCGGCTCACAAGCTGACCAGCTTTCTGTTTGTTCTTCTACTATGCTCTTTGCCCTAAAGGAACCCATCATATAATCTCTGTTATCTTCTGTATCTTTGACCTTTGACCAGCCAACAAAATGCACAGCTACAAAAGAAAAATAAAGAGGAATATTTGGCCAGTCCAAGAACAAGTACCTATTAGGGTTTCCCTTGGTTTATTTTTCGAAGTCAGGCTCAGGCCATTGGATCCCTTGCACGTGACCTTCTTTCCTACTGTAATCCCATTTTGCTTTCCATGGCACGTGGGGGTCGGTATCCCTTTAGCATTTTATGTATTTATTTATTTTGCTTCAAATTCTTACTCGTCATGTTCCTTCTAATCGAAGATCTTTCCCTAATCACCCCCTCAAAATCACAATTATCATCGATGGAATCCACTTGGTGTGATGGATATTTTAAGAAGTAATATATAAAAAAAATGGTTTAGTTTTAGTCCCAAATATCTTTTTATTATTATATATTTTAACTCTAAAGCACCCAGGGCTGATCTCTCCTCTTGCAAGTTGCAAGGAATATCTACTAACAGTCGTCCTTGATCGAGTTTTTAAGTAGGAATTGTACTGGCAACCCTACATGAAGTCAAGCAGTGATTGGGAAATATACTTTCTTCGAAAAGGTCGAGTGGGAGTGTGTATTAGACAACTACTAGCAGAGGGTAAATATCTTATGCAGTCAAGACTGGATATTTTCAACCATCTAGGTGGCTCAGTAATAAAAATTTGGGAGCAGAAGATTTGCTCCCTCTGTGGTCTCAGGTTTGAGCCCTGTGGTTGCTCATATGATGGTCATTGGAGGCTTACATGGTCGTTAACTTAAAGACTCGTGGGATTAGTCGAGGTGCGCGCAAACTAGCCCAAACACCCACGTTAAACTAAAAAAAAAAATTGGATATTTACATTCTTGCAATCATCTAATACAGATTTTCTCTGTGGAATACAGCATACAAAAAAGAACAGATATTAATTTTTTTAAAAAAAAAAACTCATCTGCTAGGTTTAGGGGTAGTTTTGTAATTATATAAGGACCCATATATTCAATTTACTTGGTTACATATTAAATCAGAAATTTTTAAACTTAAGCTAATGTGGTTATTTTGTAGTAGTGGCATAAAATGCAGGGGACATTTCATATTTTAAAGAGAGATATTAATATTTTAGGAATAAATGCAAAGTGAATTTACTTGGTTCCCTAGAATCATAAATTTTTAAACTTGGGTCTAAGGGCTCACTTGTCTTTTCATTGTGGTTTTTTTTTTGTGTGATTATAAAGTTAAGACAGGGGCAATTACATATTTTAAAATAAATAATAATTTTTTTGACAGAAAAGTTGTCGACTCGTGTGCAGCTCGCGCTAATGTTTGGAACCCTTCTGCATGATTAATGCAGAGCATGCGACAACATTATGAAGTGAAAATTTTGCAATTCCGACGGTGTTCGAAATCTCACGGCATCCCCATCTATATTCGGTGGCGCGTATAGTGCTGCGTGTGGCAGTTTGACTCCAACGACGTTTTTTTTCTTTCTTCTCTTTTTTTATTTCTTTGCCTAGAAAAAGATGTTGCCCAAGCAAAAAAAAAAAACATGTCCTCTAATTTTTATGGGATATCTCATTCAGGTCTCTTTTTATTTTTTGTCTTGATTTCTTTTGTAAATTTTAAATTTATTTTTGATTTCACCCTTGATTAAAATTCTATTTGCCCTCTTATTTTGTTTTGGTTTCAGATTTGATTCTTTTTTTTATTTTGGGTTTTTATTTTTATTTTTTTTGTAAAATGTTTTGATATTTTCAATTTTCCTTAAATCAATGGATATTATTCCCCCATTGTTTCATTGTTTGGCGTTTGATCCTTATTCTTTTATTATTGTTTTTTGTTTTGTTTTGGGCCTTTGTCAAATTGAATTTATTTTCAATTTCATCCTCTATATTAAAATGTTAATTTCCCTCTTATTTTTTTTTTGTTTTAAATTCGATCCTCTTTTTTTTAGTTTTTGTTTTGATTTTTTTTGTAAAATATTTGATTTTTCCTTAACTTCACCCTTAAATCAATTAATGTTATTTCCTCCTATATTTTTTTGTTTGGCATTTGATTCTCATTATTTTATAGTACTCTTTTCATTTTTTTTAATTTTTTTTTTTTGGGGGGGGGGGGGGGGTGGGGGTTGTCAAATTTAGTTTCTTTTTTTTTTTAATTTTTCCTCTAAATTAGGTTGGTTGAAAATTAAGGGTTGTGGTTTTCTCCAATTGGGTTACATCGGGCTTATGAGTAACGAGTTTTAAAGGTTAACCCGAGTGATATTGACCTTTTTTTCTCTTTTAATTGATTTTTTTTTTAATTTTATCCTTCGACACTTTATATTCTTGAAACATTGTAATGGTCTCATGCATGGGTCGCATGTCGGCAAGTGCACTTGGGTTCACTTGGATTATTTTTTTCTTTTTTATTTTTGAATTTATTTGTAATACTCCCAATTAGTTTGAAATATATCTTCATTGATTTTTTTTAAATAATTTTTTTTTATCGTAATCAGTTATTTTTTTCTTAGTTCGATGCATCTGATATCGTTATACAAGACAAGTTTATTCGACCAGCCAAGTCTATGACGCAAATCATGATTTTTTTCTTACTTTTTGGAAACAAATGTGTGATCTCTTCGACAAATTTTTTTCACTCTCAGACTTTTTTTTTTCTCGCAGTGTAACACGAGTCACAACATGGCAAGCTGTGAACGGTATGAATCTCACTAGGACAGACAGACTTTACAAAAAAGGAAGTCATAAAATCAATTGATGGTTTATGTATAGGAAATGATCATTAGCCAATAAGTTCAATTTACATGTTGTCTACTCTTAATAATGTTCAGATTCGAGCCACTTTGTGTACAGAAAATGAAAAAAATCCAAGTCTAAACAGCTTAATTCAGGATAAATTACACAGATCACCTTGAGATTTGTTATGGTTTAAGCAAATAAATGACATTGAGTACTACTATTCCTGAGATTTTGCCTTCAAGAACCTGATTATGCTTGTTGTAATTATTAATGTCCTTTACAGCAAATGTCAAGCGATTAATTATTCTTGTAAAAGAGATATGGCCAATGAATTGTCAAATTTGCTATCAGTACTTGTCCAACGCCGACTCAAAGCCTAGGCATATAATTAGTTCTTAACGAGAGTTGATTTTTTCTACAGAAGTAAAGTAATATATAATCAAACCACCTCCTGTTTTTGAGTAAATATGTTTACCAAAAGAAGAGCCATCGGTACTGTAATATGGCATGCTATGATTGACAACCGAAAGATTTAATATGGTCTAGCTAGGGATAAACTAGAAGGGCATAAGGGGAATGATACAAAGAGTGGCAAAACCCAAGATTAGCTCTTGGCGAGAGCCTAAAGACAAAGAAAAGTTCTCTCAAAATTAGTAAAAGGGCAAATTAATAAGCCTAATAAATCTTACTAGCAAGTGCTCAATGAGTTGTGTTTGTCTGCCTGGTGTTTGTTACAAGACCACACATTATTGTTCAAACCACAGCTTCTAGCTAGCTCTCTAGTGGAGTGGTTGGTTGCTTAATGTTGCCATGTTTGATTCCAGAAAAACCGGGTTTCCTCGTACATGTCTGGTTCTTAAGTTTGTATCATCAGTTCAAAGTCCAATTGATATATATTTTGTAATGTTAAATTCGTAAATACCGACCAGATACATAGAAGTAATAATTACCTTGACAAATAGATTTTCTCTGCTGATATAGCAAAAGTCATACATATATTTATTTTTTAATGATAAGGGATATATTTGTTTTTTGAATAACTTGTATGTTAATTAAGATTAAATTATCTCTTTTTAAATAGTTCTAAGAATATACATTTTTTAAAAAAGAATTAATTAATATATGATTATTTTTAGAATTAGAACCACTTGTATATATATAGTCAGTCCCTTAGCACTCGTGTATATAGTTGGGAACCCAGCAATCAAGCACTCGTGTGAGGATCGTGCATTCAGACAGAATGTGGGCATGCCATACTTTTATAAGTTCAGGTCATTATTAAGGTTTAATTAATTAATTACAAGATTTCTTATATATCAAATTTATGCTGTTGATCATATTGCCACCCAGCTGCTTGTTATATGATTTTACCGCATGCTTTTGGAGTAGATTTGAAATAAAAGAATGAGAGAAATTGTGTAATATTAGACTCGATGAAAAACATGTGACAAAAAGCAATATTTAAGGCAAAAGGAAGTTCTATGGAAAAGGTGCAATTTTATACTTTAAGTTGTGCTCTTAACTTCAACTAATTAACTTTTTGCCGGCTACTTGATTTAGATATGCATAGAAGGAATTAATTATAGCCCTATTTTAAAATGATCTTAGGCTGATAAATGAATAGTACGTAAATTGTTCTTATATGAAGAGATTTATGTCAATTTTACAGAATATTCTTTCGAAAATAACTTTCTAAAAAATGAATGAATAAATCTTATAAATTCAATAGTTGAAATTAATTTTGCGAAATACTATTTGGGGAAGAATCTTTTGATAAGATTAAAAGTACTATTCTAATGACATATATCAAACAATTTTCTATGATTGCTAGCTATCAACAACTCAGAAATGACCATCTGTAAACAAAGTAAACCATACATTTATAACCTATTACAGTATATATATTGAACAAATTGCTGCATCTCTCCCATCTCCAGGTCCAAATTCAAGTGTGTAGCTCATCTAAAAGATATTGATAATTGAAGAAAGAAAGAAACGGGCAAAAAAAAATATATGCTAGGGCAGCTGCTCCAAGAAGAGTTTAGTTAGTTTAGCATTAGAGCTCTTGAGCCAAGAAGATGAGAGAAAAAATAGTTTAAAGGGATGGTAGAGAATGGGAGACACAGAAACAGCTCCCACGTTCTCCTCATATCTCACTTTCTTTATTTAATAATACTTCCTTTCCCTCATCCCTCCCTCCCTCCCCCCCCCCCCCCCCCCCCCTCCCCCTCCCTCTCCCCTCACACACTCACACATATAAGTACAAGCCCTCCCAATTGACAAAATGTTGTCTATTTCTCCAAGGAATAAATATATACCCTTTCATCTCTTGTGAACCTCCATAAATACTCTTATCTGCTCACCCTAATCTCTCTCTCTCCTCTCTTGTTACACCACTATCTTGATATCAGCTCAAGAGGGCTCGTCTTTTTTTGTTGGTTTTTGTGATCATGGTGTGTGTCACTGATCTCTCTCTCTGGTTCTTGATCTCTATGATCTATAGCAAAATTCTCTTGAATTTTGATTCATGTACTGAATTTTTAAGTGTCTCTTTTGCTTAATTCTTGTTAATTTTTGTGAACATGGTGTGTTTTTAGGGAACTCAAAAGCCTGCATGGTTGGAAGCTCTTTACGCACAGAAGTTCTTTGTGGGGTGCTCTTATCATGAAACTGCGAAGAAGAATGAAAAGAACGTGTGTTGTTTGGATTGTTGCATTAGTATTTGCCCTCATTGTATACCATCTCATCGCTTCCATAGGCTCCTTCAAGTTCGTCGTTATGTTTATCATGACGTTGTCCGATTAGAAGACATCGAAAAGCTGATAGATTGCTCAAATGTTCAGGTTAGTAGTCTAAACAATCTTAATTTTCTGTCTTGATATGTTGCTCTTGCAAAATTCAGTACGTAGTTTGCTAGATATTAATTTATTAGCATTGCCTGTAGGCCTATACTATAAATAGTGCTAAAGTGGTGTTTATCAAGAAGAGACCTCAGAACAGGCAATTCAAAGGGGCCGGAAACTATTGTACTTCCTGTGACAGAAGCCTTCAAGAACCCTTTGCCCATTGCTCTCTTGGCTGCAAGGTACTCCACTCAATTTTCATGCTAAATCCCAATTAGGGTTTTTCCACCATTGGGGAAATATATATTCCTTTTACTACCCCTTTTAATTAAAGAGCATATCATAATAAAGTTGCACTCAATTATGATCAAATTTCCACAGATCATCTTCAAACGAGATAGAAAATGTGGCACACACTAATAATACAAGTTAATTCAACTTAAATGATATATAATTAAGGAGATAAAGAATTATACATGTGTGTGTGTGTGTGTGTTCTAGGACGAACCAAATTTATAGAGGGATGTCTTAATTATGATCATTCATTCTTAATAACCTAGCTATATGACAATTAATATATAACATTAAAAGGTTTCCTTCTACGTTTATTGTAGGTGGACTTTGTGCTGAAACATTACAAGGATCTTTCTCCATACTTGAGGAGATGCAACACATTAACTCTTGGGCCTGACTTCTTTATCCCTCAAGATTTAGCAGATGATGAGATGACCAATGAGACACCTCATTCAACAATCGTGGACTCCGATGAGCCAATGAGCTGGTCTTCGAGTTCATCGGGCTCCGAAAACATGAGCATGGCCAGCAGTGAGATTGTACGGAAGAAGAGAAGTGGATTATACGTATGTGCAAGATCGATGAATAAGGTTTCTGATGAGGACATTGCTTCGAGCATGAGTAGGAGAAAAGGCATTCCTCATCGATCTCCTTTATGTTAGGAAAATAAATTAAAACAAAAAAATTTATTTATTACTACTAAAATTTTAACTAGTTTTACTTGGATATTTGGACTGAATCCTTCACGTTCAAAATGTTCTCGCTCTCAATATCTCAGCATCTCTCTTCACTCATCAACTTAAGTTAATTAATCAATTGATCGGGGGGTTTTGTCTTAATGGCATCACGTGATTCCCAATTCCAAGTTATGGTTTCGTACATTTTTCTAGTTTTCTATGCTTATATTAATAATTCAAGTCATCAATTCGAGGACCTTATTGTTCCAAACTTGTACACCTCTAGGAATTATATAGTACATTTTCATATTTGTTAATTTCGTTCGCATTGGTACACGACATTTGCTTTTACTAGGTAAAGGGGGAAGGGAAGGAGCAATGAATGAATTTTGCAAGCTAAAGTACTCTAATTTCAACCAGACAAATTGGCTTCATGGCAGCACAAGGTTTGAATTGAACAAATTAACATATATTTTTTAATTATGATCGTTGGCAATTGAGAATTACTCCTTTTTAATCCTCATGTATGTATATTTGATGTGGTGATGTATGATAGTTTTTAAAAGTATTTATCACTTAAAAATATATTAATTATTTTTTATTTTTAACATCGGTATAATAAAATCATCAAAATATAAATAAAAAAATATTAATTTAATATTTTTTAAAAAAGTAAAATACACCCACTCTACCGTACTTTTAAACACTTGCTTATTTTCTTCCTCGTATTTGTTGGAGTATCTTCGTGTAGTTACATCTATTTGCATTCAAAATATTTTTTTATAAAAGTAACCTTTTCAGTAAAGTTTAGAAATCTAAATTAATATGGTTAACTTGGTTTTAAAGTCATTCGACCTGGCATTTAAAATGGAACATAAATCCCAAATAGATTCTGAGCACCACCTCCTTAGGGTGGGCTTCTTTTGACCGTTACATATATTACTTAATTATAAAATTAGTACTTGTGTTGGTATTTAAAAAAAAAATATTACTTGCTTGTATTTTTTATTTTTTGTATTGAAAGGTATGGATGTTTTGTTTTTATCAATCGAAAAACTTCGATTATCTTTTTGTTAAAAATTGAATGTGGTTGTTAAGTGAACACATAGCACAGTGTTCGACACCTCATTATATCCCATTTATGTAATTATAAAAATAATGATCCAATCGGTGCTTATATTTATTGAATTTTTTTTCCTGTTAGGGTGCTTGTTTTCATTTTTTTATTTTTATTAAAATATTTGTACTGATATTTTTTAAAATTTGAGTGATTGTATCCATTTTTGTTTTCTATTGAAAGATTTGTACTACTATTTTTTCTAATTTTTTTCTTTATGACGAAACATTGATTTCAAATTATAATTAATTTTGTTTCAAACCCTGAAGGATTAAAAGTTTAAAAATTAATCACAGTTAATTAATTCTTTATTTGGTGAGTTTTATTAAAAATAAAAGAATAAATGTTAAAGAAAAATGATAAGAAAACAAAATTAATATAATAAGGGTATTGTTTTTACTTTTATTACATAAAAACAAACCAAATTAACCATGTTTTTTGATGGATCAATATTTTTCATATATATTTTTTACCTGGATTCTCATTGAAAAGAATTAGGGGTCCAAACAAACCTTGGACGCATTTAAGAGTTGGGCCTAAACATGCATGTGTTTAGCAACGCTACCAAACCCAATTATACATGGGTCTAGCAAGGCTACCAAATCCAGCATCCCTGGGTTAAGCCAAACACTGAGCCCAATTGTACATTGATCTGGCAAGGTTATCAAACCTAACGTCTATAGGCTCAATCAAGCTCTGATTTTTCTCTTATAAAATCAGATATATTTCTCTCTGATAAAATCAATCAATCATACAAGGGTTTGACAAAGCTACTAGACCCGATGTTTTTGGACTCGGTCAAGCATCGAGCCCAAACATACATCGGTCTGGCAAGACTACCAGACCCAGTTGAGCCTAATCATAACAAATAAAATTGAAAACAAAAAAACAAAGAAGAAGATTGAGTTGTTAGAATATATATATATATATATTCGATTAAAAAGGACAAAATAAATGAATGAAGATAACTCAGGTCAACCTCAATAATAACATGAATAAGTCATAATAGAGGGGACTACGGTTTGGTACTTACAGCTTAACGACTCGAATTGACTCTTGGCTCATAGGTTTTTTATCAGGTCTTTATCGGTTGCTTCTGTCTCTTTATGGGTCTCAGCATCAACAGTAGTATTGCTCATCTCCTCCCACATAGGAAGGCGATAATCTGGGTAGGGCAGCTTTTCGAGAAGCAGAAAGCGGTAATTTTATTTCATACTTTGTTTGGCCTCATTAAAAAAGTAGAGTCGGATGATCAGGCTTATAAGATATAATCAAATACATGACTCGGATGATAAGATTAAGATAATCTCATCGAAAGCAAATCGAAAAAAAATTGAAGCCCAATTAAAAAAAGATAAAAAAAAATGAATAGGGTCAACCTGCAAAACATACAACATGTATCATGAGATTAGGATAATTTCATAGAATGAAGATTAAAAATAATTATGAAACCTAATCAAAAAAATATTCAATTAAAAAAGGATCAAAAAATAAATAGAGTCAACCCGAGTCTACTTACCAAACTCGTGATTCGAGTCATAAGATCGGGATAATCTCATAGAAAGTAAATAAAAAAAATACAAAGCTTAATTTTTAACCAACCCAATATTAAAGGATAAAATTGAAAAAAAAAATAATTAGAAAAGGTGACAAAAAAAATGACCTGAATCAATCTGAGTTAACTTGTTAAGCCGACAACCTAAATCATGAGATAAGAATAAGTTCATAGCAAAAAATTTAAAAAGATTATAAAGCTCCACTTCCAACAGATTTAATGTTGAAAGTTGAAATAAAAAAAAAACTAAATCCATGAGACTGATATATAACCAACATATATGAATTAAAAAATAAAGTTACAAAATAAAATTTTCAAAATAACCTAATATTGAATGATGAAATTAAAAAAAAAATAAAGATTTTGTTGTTGAAGGGTTAAATTTAAAAATAAAAAAAATTATTCTAATTAATAGTGTTTTTTGGGTTTGGCTACAATGATTTAGCCACACTTTTTAATGTTTTGAGATTAAGATAATTTCATAGAGAAAAGAAAAACCACGAAGCCTAATTTTTAACTAGTTTAATGTTGAAGAATGAAATTAAAAAAATCAATTAGAAAAAGTAGAAGAAAAAAAATCTAAATCAACCCAAGTTGACATAAGTTATGAGATCTGGATGAATTTATAGAAAACAAATCAAAAACATTTATAAAATCTCATTTCCAACATATTTAATATTGAAATCGAGAAAAAAAATTAAATATATAATATTGATATATAACCCATTATAAAAAAAACAAAAAAAAATCTATAAAACACAATTCTCAAAACAATATAATATTAAAATATAAAATTTATAAAAAAAATGGATTGTTAAAGCGTTAAATTAAAAAAAATAAAAAAAACAAAACAAAACACAAAATATTATTTTAATTAATAATATTTTATGGGTGTGGTAATAATAATTTGTCACGCCCTTTAATATTTTGTTACAAGCAGCATTACATATCCACTTACCACACGTTATTAATTTTTAATAAAGAGACAAAAAGTACTTTTGATTGGAAAAAAAAAAAGAGAGAGGCATGTAGAAAGCTCAATCGGACCATGCATGATGTTATTTTAATTTCTTCCTTTTGGATCGAGCAAGTGATTTTATATATAGCAATTTTTGTTTTTAAAAAAAGTGATAATATACCATTTTATTTAAAAAAGAGAAAAAATGGTCTCTAGAATTTAATTTAAGTTGTGATGGCGTTATTAATTTTCTTTTCTGTTTTTGGGTTTTAATTGCGATGGCGTTTCTCGAGCCAACTTTGATGAAGTCGATGAACAACACATCCATATAAATTTTCAGGGGACAAAATATATATTTCATATGAAATCAACTTTAATTTAAAGGATATAATTAAAAAAATTAAAACTTCAAGATTTAAACACAAAATTTCTCTAAATTTGATATGCGATTGCCTCGCTTGAGCGTTATTGCCCATATTACGAACTTGTTTTCAAAGTTATGAGATTTTATTATAGTAACCTTAAATTCTTGTCATAATTCTAAAATCAAATCAATATCCTAAGCATTTACAGCCTTGACTCTAACCTTTTCTGTAGCCGTTTTTTTTCTTTTGGGCTAATTCCAAATAGTAAAAACACCCGTTATTATTCATTATTAAAAAAATAATATAAAATCATTTATAAAATATTATTTAATAGGTTAAGTCTTTTAATTGAGAGGATTTTTTTAATATAAAATAAATAATTAATAACATCAATGTATAATGTCGGGAATGAACTATTAAATGTAATATTTATAAAAAGGAAAAAAAGATATTTGATTGTATTGTTTTAAGAAAAACGGAGACTTCCAAAGTTTCAAAAGCAAACCGTGGAACAGGAGGAGATTATCTTGGAAAATGAATGGGCTAATTATTTGTGGCCTATAGTCGAAATTCGGCCCTTAAAGGTTGCCCACAAGACTTGGGTATTTATTGGGCTGGGTTTAGTAAGCTAAATAAAATGGGGTATAAAGTATTTGACCCACAAATTAATAGCTTAGGCAAAAGGAGGAATAAATTATTTGGCCCAATTCCTTTTAATTCAGTAGCCCAGTTACATGATGCAAATTGAACCCTAACCCATCAAAGTTCTGCTGAACCTGAGGATTTTTTTTATGGAATTGGGTGACAGGAAAAATACATGAGAACGTGAATTTAAATATTTATTATTAAACATAAAGAATATTTACGTTCAAAACCCACCTTTTTAATAAATAAAAAACAAATAAAGAAAAACAGGAAGATTAAAGGCAGGGTGCAAGAAGCTTTGCTGTCCAATTTCTTACATCAATCAATCCAAGTTAAATGCCAAAAATAGTTTTAAGTCTGTATTGAAGCTATATATATATATTCCAATTGCGTATGACTTGCTAAGCACCAAGTCTAATTAAGTTTCAATTTACTTCCATATCTGCGAGCTGAAAGGGACTCTAGCATCGCTTATGTCGCTCGTATAATTAATTTAGCTTTTGAAAAACTGAATGAGTGTCCAAAGTTGACAATTATTGTTCTTATTATGATTACTCACTTGACTTTTGTTAATTGAATGTGAACCAATTTCTCACTACCTAGCAAGATTGATTAGCTAATATTGTACCCAAGCACTAGATATTAATCCGGTTTAGTCAAAGCATGCATCATTTGCATGTATAAGTCATGCTTTGTAGTAATTGGGTGTTTGTTTCTCTGTCATAATTTTTTATTTGAGTAACCCAGGTCGGCAAGCTGAGAACCTCAATTCAATGGCAAAGCAAAAATTGTTTTTGTAACTTTTCTCTTAATTAAAGGCCATATATATGTCCTAATTAAGAACTTAATTTTTTACTAATCCCTTTTGATTTGCCCAGACAACAAGCTAAGCAAATGTTCGGCTACCATAATTATGCCTCGGGTGTTTACGAAAATCGGCTAGTTTTTTTTTTTTTTTTTTTTTCCTAGGAAAGGTCCAAGCTCATCGCATAACCTAAGAAGAAAGGAAACATTATATATTCATTAAGCTGCAAGCTCATTAATTTGAAATTGTCTACCTTGAATAGTACCTGCAATGTGACATTAAGTTTTCAAACTTCATGTTTATCAAGATCATGGAGATACTGCTGGCCATAGCTGGCAAACACAGGCAGTGCGTATTCCCACAAGAGATATCTAGGAATGTTGCTTTTCCATAACACATGCAATGCAGGTTCAGTGTGTGAGAATAAAGGTTGCTGAAATAAAATTTTAAAAAAAGAGAGGAATAAAGCCCTGTAAAATGGTCCCCATATATAACATTCAAATCCAAAAATCACTGAAATAAAGAAAGAACAACAAGGAGAGAATCCAATCGCTTTAGCTCAAAGTTGCACCACGTAAAGTTATTAAAATGCAGCAAATTCAGATTCTATATATATCATTGAACAATGATCGGTATGCCCTACACGATTAATTCTAATTTTTTAGAAAATACAATATATTTATTTCATTCATTCAATGTTAGTGCACTGGATTGTCAATGCTGGCCCCTACAACTTTTACATGAAATCAATGCACATGGAAGAGTTGTTGGTGAACAATTCTTGAGAAATTCGTACATATATACATGAGGAACTTAAAGATCAGCAGAAGAAATGTGGCTATCGATTTGAAATTAATTAGAACTAGACATATACGTACAGTGATCTATAAATTATATAGATGGGAAATTAAGTTATTTTGATAAAGCATTAGAAAGAGGCAGTGGTAGCTTAATTACGTACGTCTGCGTCAACAACTACTACTTAATTTTAATCAAAGCTCATTACCTACCTCAAAAGCTGCGAGTTTTCTACGAGTATATGAGGTTGTTTTTATGGATTTTTTAAAAAAAATATTAAATTAATATTTTTAAAATTAAAAATATCTTTTAAAAAATATCATATATTATAGCATCAAACACGCTCTACATTTTGTATTAATTTCTCAATTAAATTAAATGCTCCGGAAAAGAAGTATGATTAGACTATTTTTTCCATCAACTAAAATTAAAGTTTTGTTTTGAATGATCTTAAAAATGTTTTTTCTCACCAAACGAGTACATAAATAAATTCTTTTAGATGTTAGTTGTAAGATTTGAGTTTAAATAATTAAGAAATAAAGCATGATACCGGATCACCTTCTTTAAATTGAAAAGAAATCCTAGTATATGGACGGTGCTGCCATGATTATTCAAGCAACATCAAATAAAACGGTGCCATTTGGAACAAATTATAGAGACCGTATAACAAATTAACCATTGTCAACACCACCACGAGCTTTTGCTTAAATAATGCATGTATGTGAGATATAATAGATTTTCTGCCACCAGAAACCGCGTCCTGTAGTCTTTCTTGATAAATGATGATGAACGAACAAGCCAAGAATAAGAATCAAAATCCAACCCAGGATTGTCCCTTGCAACAAGAAGGTGTATCTATGAGGTTTTCTGTGGGGATGGGAGGGCATGGATTAAATATTGCAAGTCAAAATGGTTTGCTCTCCTTCTTATAAAATCCCCAGAAAATTATCCAGATGTAACTCAATCTGCAGGATATTCTTGAGACTTCAAATCATTGGATTAATCTCTGTGTTTTCTTTTGGATATATAATCATGAAGACTAAGATTAAGACCAGGCAATTAGCTAATTACTTAATTAGTCACTACGAAATATTAATTATTAATTGGCTTTTTTTACAGTTTATTAATCGATGTTATGATTACCATGGAGATTGTTTTTACATAGACTCGTAAAAGTACTTTAGAATTTTGTGCCGAGAGATAGAGCCAAATGCTGAGAAGATAAGGTTTTGCTTTGCACTCGATCATGACCGCAAATTAATCCATCTTTTTTGTTTTATTTGAAGTAAGGACCGCTCGCTCCATTGTTTGGTGTCTAGCAAATAATTTCATATTTGTACGTGGTAGGGCAAACCATGGTAAATAAACCCAACCTTCCCTCTTCATTAATGCAATTAATTTTTGTTTGTTTTTTCCCCCTTATGTGGTGAATAAATGGGTTTTTCTGCAGTGAAATTACTGTAGAGATGTGTAATTTTTTAAATTTTTGTGGCTGCTTTCATGTGGCATTTTTGTTATTTTCTCATTTGCTTTTGTTTTTTTCTCTCAAAGTTTTAATTTTTTAATTTCATCCTCCTATATCACATTTTCAACCTTTTCTTGTTCCAAAAATTTCTTACATTTTGCATTTTCTAGCATGTTCCTGGTCTTGGAAGTTGTTCTATTGTTTATTATTTGATATCCTTCCATATTTCCAATCCGTAAAATCTAGAAGCATTAATGAACTCTTATATATATAAAAAAAACCTCATTAATTGTCAATCTTATGGATTAATTTAGAATAATTTCTTTGCTGAAAACATTGCTATATTTTCTCTATTTTTTTTATCCCATGAATTTAGAACAATTTCTTTGTTGGTCAATTAATACAATAATATTGATACTATAATGCCAAAAAAATAACAACAACAATATGGATATTATACCGGAGCATTTTCTATTCCATGGCTTAACTCGGCACCAAATCATTTTGCTCAATGGATCAAGACTCAGATAAAATCAGTATGTTTTTTTTGTTGTTGTTGGTCAAACTATTAGGTTGACTATTTGAAACAAGAGCAGGAAGATAATTCCTTTTTCTGTCAGAAGAAATCAGTCGTCCGAAACAATCTCCTACTTGTAAGGACTTTTACTCCATTTTTGTCCTAATTAAGCAACATTGGCGGTAGGTCAAGAAAAAGGATCAAAACTCAAAAAGAAAGAAATACACACGTAGCAACTACGTATTCGAAAATTAAGAACCAAACACGCATAGCTCACAAAAGACTTCTATGAGCTAAGCAGAGCGTTGAGGAAAAGGGGTGGAAATGTGGTGGGTGGACACGTCAGTCATCAGGATCAGTGAGATTGACAAATGGGGGGTCACCACGTGACAAGCAAACCTGTAAGAATTCGAAGCGAAACCCGCAACCATCTCTTTCGTTAACTACAAAATACAAAGTGTCCAAAATTTTCTGGGCCCACTTGATTGGGAGAGGGAGAAGATATTGCCATAGCTGCTGTCCACAGGAGGGAGGGAGGGAGGGAGGGAGGGAGATGGTGGCTGGAGGGATGCCGCGGTGTGTCTGCGTCTGTGGATAGTTTGTCTGTTTGTATGATGGGCATATGCCGATTAAGAAATGATCCTTTTTTATCTCTATAATATTAATTTCAATATCAGCCTTTATATCTTCAAAAGTTCTCAGTATCACCCATGTTCTTCTCTAATTACTAAAATAGTAACAATTATTTTTCAAAGTGTTTTTTTAATATATTAAAATAATTTTTTTTATTTTTAAAATTATTTTTAACATCACACATCAAAACAATCTTAAAACTTAAAAAAATTAAAAATTAAATTAATTTTTTTAAATTGTTTTTGAAACACAAAGGTTAAGATGGACATATTTCATACATCAAGTAAACCATTAGTGATTATATAAATATTAATATTTTATTTGCATAAAAGTTATATCAACAATGATAACTTGCTGTAAAATATCTAATAATTCATTATTTTATTTTATTTTATTTTATTTTCTCTTCTTTAAGAAGTTAGTAACTGGTGATATATAACTTAAAAGTAATTTAAAAATAAATAATTCAAAATGTGATCCTATCATGAGGTTTTATCGGTTAGGGGCTATATTGAAACCTAATCTCAATACGGAAGCCAAAGTGGCATATCTCTGAATTATAGGGGCGAATATATGTAGTTGCCCTCTTTTCTTTTTTAACTACAGCCCCCTTCATTTTTTTATTTATTCTTTTTGTTACTGGAATGAACTATCAGTGTCAAAAGGGAGGAAGCTTTGTCCATTACATTTCCAAATGTATATTGACCATAACGCCACTTGCCTGATCAAAACTTTAAAATAATAAGTAGTAATAATAATAATAATAAATAAATAAACAATACTCTATGAAAAGACAGGGTGCCCCTCCATTATTCATGCCATGGTTTACCTATCTCTCCTTCTGTTTTTTCTTTTATTTTTTGAATACTCCAATTGTAAGTGTGTTAAAAAATAGATTATATAAAATATTTTTAATTATAATTTTTAAAAAGTAAATTTTTTTAAAAATGTGTTTTTTTAATTATCTTCGAATGGATTTTTTAAAACAAAATAAATAAATAAAACAGGTCTCCTTAAATAAATAAAAAACATGTTATTTTTTTACCTTCAACAAAATAAAAGTTTGAAACCCAATTAAGAGCCTGTTTGGGAACGCGGTGCAAACCGCCTTCCCTCAAATTTTGAATTTTTTTAGATAAATTTTTTTTATATGTTTTCGGATTGTTTTGATATGTTAATATCAAAAATAATTTTTTAAAAATAAAAAAAATATTATTTTGATGTATTTTTAACTGAAAAATACTTTAAACTGCAACCGCTACCACAATCTCAAACAGACCCTAAATGTGTGTTTGGTATTGTGGTGCAAGGTGTTTTTCGTTTAGAAATACATCAAAACAATTTTTTTCAAGTTTTTTATTTTGTTTTTTACACCAGCATATCAAAATCATTAGAAAAGCACTAAAAAATATTAATTTGATATTTTTTCAAAGACAAACAACCTAAACACGAGTGGAAATGCAATAAACATGCAATTATTATCAAGCCAATGTAAAAAGTAAAAATTATTTGGTTAACTAAACGATATTTTCTCCGTGACTGGACAAAAAGCATAAGCTAATAAAATACCAAACAATATATAAGTGGAACTCATTTGGATCAACCATTAATTTGATGCCTTCTACCATGAATTGGATTCAATTTAAACAAGCTAGCAAGGAAAATGATATATAAGTAAAATCTTCACATGAAAATCTCCGTAAAAACTACTTATCAATCTATAAATAATAAAAAACATGATATACAATTAAAAAAAATAACTCCAACATATGTTTGTACAGAGATTTTGTATAAAAAATAACTTTGCAAAATCAACAATCCACATAATTCAGCTAGTTATATAATTTTTTTTAACGATTATCATAAATAATTCTTAAAGTTCAATAATCCACATAAAATTTAAAGTAGTACGTGTCAAATACAAAGATGGGTGTTAGTTTAATTGATAAATAACATGGGGGGTTAAATTTATATTAGAAGAGTGGCTTTATACATCTATAAAGTTGTTATTTAACCTATCGATAGATTACAGTAGTGTTGATTTATCAAAATTTAAATAGTTGAGGGACTCAACCGAGACAATTTATAAATAAAAAACCTAATTGCGAAAAACATGATAGTTCAGGGGCAGATTTATCATTTCCAAGTTTGTAAATCATTTAATGCTACTTTTAATTTTAAGAAAAAAACATCATGTGTACATTGAAAGAGGTAAGACTACAACAAAAGGAAACAATCCATAATTAGTAACAAAAAAACAAATAAAATTACATCAGTGATTTTACTTGCCATATTTATATTTATAAATCATTATACTAAATTCTATTTGTGTTGTAATATATTTTTTTTTTCTGTTTGTATATAGCAACACCATAAAGTCACATCCACACCTCGCCATTTCATTTTCTAGAACCAGAAATCTTAAAAATCAAAACTTTTTTTCCTAAAAAAATAAAGACATGGAAACTTCTTCATCACAAAAGCACCTTCAATTTTTAATAATATCTCAGAAATAACCCGATAGAGGAACAGCAGCCGCACAGAAAAGGGTATTCTTGTCCACACACCATAGAGCAATTGCCGACAAAAAAAAAAAAAAACTCATATATGGGTTTTTTTTAATTGATGATTTCAAGTGTAGTTGTAATTATTTTTTAATAAAATATATATTAAAATAATATTTTTTTATTTTTAAAAAATTATTTTTGATATTAGTATATCAAAATAATTTAAAAATATAAAAAATATATTAATTTAAAGTAAATAAAAAATAAAAAAATCTTTAAAATTATTTAAAAACGTTTTTAAAATATATAAAAACAAAAAAGTTAATATATCAAAAATATCCTATAAAATTAACTGTATTTAATTATTTATTATCTACACACGGTCACAACACTGCCTGTCGCTCACCCTCTACTTCTTCTCTCTCTCGGACACGTACATAAAAACCAACCACAGCCGACGCCAACGCCAAGAAACACAGAGAAAGAAACTGTAACAGAAAAAAAAAAAAAAAAAACCACACAATGTCATGCAATAACAGATCAAATCCGCCATTGTTTTTTCTCCTGGCCTTTGTTTTCCTTTTCTTTCTCTTCACTTCTTCAACAGCAACTCCCAGTTCCGCAACTTCCCATTCTCTATCCCTTTCCATCTCAGGTAATTGATTAATTAAGGATTTTGTTTTTCTTATCTTTTTTTTTGTTTTAAGATTATATTTCCAGCGGAAAAGTCTCAATCTTTGCATGTTTTTTTGGGTGATAAGAGTAACTTTTCTTGTCAATGTAGATGATGTGGTCGGTGAGAGAGAGAATGATGGTGTGCTGGTTTCATGGAAGGCTAGGAGGCATCTTGCTGAAGAAGGGAACACAACATCTTCTTTGATATTGGCTGCAAAGAGAACAAGAAGGAGAGACCCTTTAGATAACTCTAAATTCTACACTTCTGGTTATAATATCAGCAATAAACATTATTGGGCTGTGAGTTCTTTCTCCTTGTTTTTTTTATTTATTGCAACCAAATTTATCCATTCTCTTAGTGGGGTGTTAATAAAGTTTTTCTATTTCCTTTTACTTTATTGATTGTGATGTTGTAAAAGGGATAAATGTTACTAATTGTTTGGTAGTTATTGATTTTTGTTTTCTTATTTATTGTGTAATGGTGTTGGCTTCTTCTGTTTTTTTTTTTTTTTTTGTTAGGAGAATATGAATATTACTGATGTTTTGCTCTTATTACTTCACCTAATTTTGTAGAATGACTCATGTTCTCAATTGTTTTTTCCCCCTTTTTTAAGGAATTTATTATTATTATTATTATTATTATTATGTACAGTTTTCACAGAAAAAAAATGATTCCATTATTTGGGTTTTCTTGTTTGGGATTTGCTTTGCATTCCCACTGTCCATTCGTCTCACTGGTTTTTTTTTTCTTATGTTATTGTGAGAATGCGTGTCAAGTTTGTAAGTTGTCATTTCATAATCTTATTAACTGTCGTGGATTGTTTTGGATAATAACTATTTAATTCCTAGGCCTGATTGTCCCTTTAATGATGCAGTCTGTTGGTCTTACCGCGGCTCCCTTCTTTATCGTTGCTGCAGTTTGGTTTGTGATATTTGGACTATGCTTGTCCTTTATCTGCCTCTGCTATTGCTGTTGTAGAAGAGAACCTTATGGCTATTCTCGAGCATGCTATGCTCTGTCTCTTATCTCCCTCATTTTCTTTACCATTGCTGCAATGTAATAATCCCTCTTTCTCTCTTGGGCTATATTTACATGCATTTTTTATGATTAATAATTTCATGACACCCTCAATGTTGCTCTGCAATTACAGTGCAGGATGTGGTGTTCTGTATGCTGGTCAAGGGAAGTTTCACAACAGTACAACACGCACATTGGAGTATGTAGTTAATCAGGCAGATGTTACTGCTGAAAACCTCAGGAATGTGTCAGATTATCTTGCTGCGGCTAAGAATGCTGGTGTATTGTCAGTTTTTCTGCCAACCAGTGTCCGAAATGACATTGATAGCATTCAAACAAAAATCAACTCCTCTGGTGCTACTCTTTCCAGTACTACACAGAAGAATTCGGAAGGCATACAAGATGTTTTGGATACCATGTCCGTAAAAGCTCTTAAAACTTCTTCTGGTTCTTGCTTGGTTCTGGAATTTTTCATAACGGCATTTACTTTTTATTGTGCATTGCAGAAGATTGATCCTGATTATCCTTGCTGCTGTAATGCTTGCTCTGGCATTTCTTGGATTTGGTGAGTGTTGTTTTCTTGAACTAGAGGTGGAAATTCTTAATTGTTTGATCTAACTAAATTCTTTTCTAATATTATTTCTATGATGACGTTGGTTGCAGTATTCTCCATTTTCGGGATGCAGTGTCTTGTTTACTTGTGAGTGATATGATCTTTCAGCCATTTTCTGTTAATTTTTTTGAACTTAAGAAAAAATTGTAAGTTAAGATTATGACTCTGCCCAATGTTACTGTTTATTGACTGTAGCCTGGTGATCCTTGGCTGGATTCTTGTCACGTGCACATTTGTTCTGTGTGGTGTATTCCTTCTCCTCCACAAGTAAGCTTGTCCTCCTATTCTTTTGATTTTTTTAAAAAAATCTGTTATAGGGTCATGCATAGAGTTTATACTTCATGTTCTTTTTTAAAAATAAAATAAAATTTGTTGAATTAAGTTTATGTTTAGATGCCTTGTACATACATTCTGGTGTTTGGATACATATACACATGTAAATGTTGGACATCTACAATTAAGTCCAAGAAGCTCTATACGCTATAACGATGCGCAACAACATAGAGCTTCTTGGACTTAACTGTAGATTTCCAACATTTTCATGTCTGTATATACACACACAAACCTTTTTGTAGTTGTGTTTTGGATAATGCTAGAGATTCTTAATTTTTTTTACAAAATTCCTGACAAAGTGATATGCATCATGCCATTGATTTTTTATCAATCACTTGATTCCATAGTTAAAATTATCACATGATCTACATTCCATGGTTTGAAATTTTTTCCTAATATATGCCTAGTCACTTTGTAAAAAGATTTAAGTATCCTTGGCATCGCTCGTGTTTTTGCATCACTCTGGCATGTGGAACTTCTTGTTCTTAATTGTAGATTTCCATATACACACACACGCGAACATGTGCTTGTAGTTATTAGTTTGATGGTTATCTTCTGTGTGTTTGTCTGTGGCACTACAAACCCATTGGTAGTGGGCAAAAATTCAGTACCCATTGGTAGTGAGCTAGAATTTTCATTTTCATTAGGTTACATAGTGATAGGCTAACTTGTTATATCCCTGACATTTCTCTTGATTCTGTTGTTTTAACCAATTCTTGAACTATCTGCGCCTTGACTAATAACTGTTCTCCCTGCTAGATCATGATTGTACTGAGTTCATCCATGCACAATAATCAATCTCTGAATGTTTTGGCTGATCAAGAAATATTCCTGAAACCAAATTAGTTTAGAATTTTGCAATTCAATATCTTAAATTAGAATGAGGGGAAAAAAGCCCTATAAGCTATGAAATGTAGAAGGCTTTGTTTTCTTGTTAATTTAAATTTTTATTTGGCAATATATCTGTACATAGATAGGAAATTCATTTCCAACACCACAAGAAACGAGTACTCCTGAGGTTTCTAAACTTATTTGCTTTTAAGATCAGGTCTAATGAAGCTGCATCTTAGTACCCGAATAACATTACACCTTTAAAGTTTGTTTGATAACATGCTCTGCTGTTAATTTGATCTACCAGTTAGTTGAAGCTAGTGTCATTTAGAATCAATAATTTAAACGGTACAAATTTGAAGCACTCTTTAAAAACAAAATTATCTTCTTTCTTAAGCATGTGGATACTCTTGCACACCGCATGTAAAGAGAGACATTTGCACTGTTGTCTTCGACTTGGAAAGTGTTTGAAAGTGTCGATTTGTCATGTGTTAGCTGTTCTTCTTTGTTGAGTATGTGTCCCTCCCTAAATGTATTTGTTTGTTTTTTATCTTCTAGTGTGGTTGCCGATACTTGTATTTCTATGGATGAGTGGGTTCAGAACCCCACTGCCAAAACAGCTCTGGATGATATAATCCCTTGTGTGGACAACGCAACTGCTCAAGAAACCTTGAGGCAGACAAAGGAGACAACTTACCAACTTGTCAACGTTGTTGATAACATCATCAACACTGTCTCCAACAAAAATATCCCACGCCAAGCAGGAGGTCTATATTACAATCAATCTGGTCCGCTAATGCCTGTACTTTGCAACCCATACAATTCTGATTATACAGATCGGCAATGCGCTGCTGGTGAAGTGGACTTAAGCAATGCTACCCAGGTAATATATGTGAACATGCATAGTGTAAATAGAAAGGCTGAAAGCATTTTATACATAGGATATGCTGAAGATTAGGCCACGATGAGCACATCCCACTAACAGATGCCATACGACCTAATTTTTAGTTTTAATCTTTGGCCAGAGTGTGATGTTTGCATCATCTTATTTTAGCCCATGTTAAGTTTTCCCTGTCATGGAAATTCCAAAATCTTGTGTAGTTTCTATCTGTTTAACTTGTGGTGCCAGCGATTTAAAGTGATATTTTAGGGGCATTTTTCTTGTTTTTGTATTTATGTGCTTTTCAATTTTGATTAAGATTATAAATTCCAGTTCAGACCTCCTTAGTCAGCTTCTGCATACAAAACACCACCTGACCCGCAATGTACTTGAGAGTATGGCACTGAAAGGCTTACTACCATTGTTTTCTGTAACGAGCAGGTGTGGAAGAAATATACCTGTCAGGTATCATCTGGGATTTGTACTACGCCTGGTCGGCTTACTCCTAGCTTGTACAACCAGATGGAATCTGCAGTAAACCTAAGTTATGGGTTGAATCGTTATGGTCCATTCTTGGTTAACCTGGAAGACTGCACTTTTGTGCGAGAAACATTCACCAAGATCAACCATTCTTATTGTCCCGGTTTGCGGCGATACACGCAATGGATATACGTTGGGCTAGTAATTGTATCTGCTGCTGTAATGCTGTCCCTGATCTTCTGGGTAATTTATGCAAGAGAGAGAAGGCATCGTGTATATACCAAGCAGTTCGTGCCTACCTCCTTGGAAGGCCCTGGCAAGGCATCATGAGATGCCATCTAGTTAACAAGGTTGCTAATTAGATCTTGTGCATATCTTGGATCGCTTGCTGTCCATTATTTTTGTACATTATGCTATCATCCATAGGCTGGCTGGAGCATTGTTAGTGTGTTACCAAGCACGGCTCTTTTCATAGGACTCACTCTGAGACCAAAATGGTGACTGCTGCTTTGCCACCTGTAAGAAAAGGGTTATGATTTCTTGGCTTTTTGCTTATACGATCTAAATATGGTTTCTCTAATGGAGCCTGTTTCTTGTATAGCAAGCAGATGTATTTGAGTATGGTTGTCGAAATTGATTTTTATTTGCGGAAGGTAAGTTTCTGGTCAAGTTACTTGTGCCTGCACGTTAATTTGCCAAGTCCTTGAGCTCTCGAGAACTGGTTAGAAAATATTACACGTGCAAAGAAACAAGTGGTTAGAAAATCACACTTTTTGTACAGGAGCACCAAGCCATCATCTCTTGTACAGGTATTTAGATGGTTGATGGTGCAGGAAGAAAAAGGACATGGCGGGATCAGTGGCTTCTGTGCAAGCTATCTCGTAGCCATTCAATAAATGATCCCCAGCAGGAATTCATCTCCTTGACCAAAACTCAGCAGAGGCTGACGATATTGGCTGGGAGATTGAAAGAAAGGACATCACGTAACTTTGCTATACTAAGTTTTTAACTGACGGATAACATGTCTTGCCATCAATCAACATCAATGAAAGCTTTTGATCAAACAATCTATCCACTAGCTAGAGCCACCCTGCCCCCATACACTTGTAAAACTTTGAGTGCAAGTTACAAACTAGACCGGTTTAGTTTCAAGTTTAAACTCTAATACAGGATACAACAAATTTCACAATACAAAATGTTCAGCAATGGAGCTGAACATGTTCTTTTTCCTAAGAAAAACCAAATTGATACATTTTAAAATCCAAATCAATGGAAAAAACCCAAAAGAAAAACCAGATTGATGGTTTTTTTCTTCTATTTTTTTTTTTATAAAAAAAACCGAATTGCAGTACCAAACGGTGCAAATTCATTAAAAGACCCAATACATGACCAGATCAGTAATTTACAGGGAGTTCACGTGAAGTTAGGGCAACTAATTAATTGCTTAAAAAACAGACTTTACTCATCCAAAAGTCTCCAAGGGATTAAAGGGTAAATTAGTAGCACTAGAAATCTCTTCTCTCTGTACATCACCCAAAAATATTTGACATTATTACACTATGTACCAGTTAACCAGGTTGTCATAGTGTACTAAATCAAAGGTCATCAAGTCCCAAACGAAGCTATAAAATTGGACATAAATCCAGTCTCGGATTAGTTTGCCTCACAAGAAACAGAATCAGAGAAGACTCTCTCTTTGAGAGGTATAAAACTATCACATCTTACATGGCATCTAGAGACGTACCTTATCCTAGGTCAAATGCGCAGCAACAAGCCAGGACATGCCTATGTTCACCCACCACACATCCTGGATCATTCAGGTGCAGCCTGCACAGGAATTTCCGTAAGGTGTCTTCAGGATCAAGAATCGGTCGTGTTGGGTCGAATCATAATTGGGACTTGACTGTGGTTGCCAAAGCGAATCCGTTCAAGGCAATCTTGTTACAGATTATCAAGCCAACCAGTCATGACCTTCACAGGAGGAGGGATTTCCAGCCCAGGCCTACCAGGTTTTGCCTAATGAATGCTAATAGAAATGGGGTTGCTGTTTCTTGATCTTGATTTTATAATTAGATCCAAGAGTTCTTTTATTTTTTTTAACATTGTTTGAATTAGATCATGAGATTTTGCAGTTTTTCTGCCAAGTATATACGAGGATTTATGTACATAAGGTTACTTAATTGTGTTTCAAAGAGTCTGATGCATCAGGATTCTATTAGTTAAATGGGGTTTTAAGATTCGTCCATAAATAATACAAATACATAAGCATGTGTATGTGTTTACAGAAAGCATTTCTTTAATGTGAAAGCAGGTGAGAAGCATTTGCAGAATCTTGGGTTCATTATAATTTCTTAAATGATGAACAGAAGTTCTCAAGAATACAAATCTTGCAGAATATCACACACACACACACTCGCCTCACATGCATCCTGATTTTGTTAATTGAGGATTTTTCTAAACTGAACCTTCAGGACACCAGGCAGTAAATTCTTAAAATCCATAAATTCTCTTATGCTCAGCTGAATTCAGGAAATTAAATAAGAGGGGATGTTAATGGAAAAAAGAAATTAAAAAAAGAAAAGATGTCTATCTGAGTGATCTCACCCTTCATACTTTCTCCAAGACAAAGACAATTCTGAAAAAGAAAGCAACTTGATTTACAAAATCCTTTAACCTCACTCATAATTAAGGCGTGATCAGATGTCCGTCAAGACAGGTTACATTTGTTAATTATATTTCTAATGAAAATTAATTAATTAAGATGCTAAGCTCGATTTTAGTATAAAACGCAGGTTGCACCGCATAGTGAGTTCTTCAATGTCTGACAAAATGGTCCTTCTGTCACCTATTTGGAATAGAAGAAACTACATGGGAATTCGAGGGTACAAAAGGGGCAGATTTCAGAACAATATTGAGAAATCCAATGCTGTTAAGCTTTCACTTTCGTCAATCAAAAGTTGTTTTGATCTATATAAACTCGTTCTTCGGAAGTATTTTTCTCGTTTGATTTCCTCTGCTATCATGGTCGATCATTCTCCATCCCCATTAGGTGTTTTTCCATGTCAGTGCAGGAATTGACTGGCGGAATCAAAGCTGTCGTTTCCTTAAAAAACAGCGTTTTTGCCGCCAACAATGGTTGTAAAAATGCAGCTGCCAGATTGAATTGAACAAGGTCCTACACATGGCTCAAAAAGAGCAGCAAAGACTAATTCTCTTCCCCAAGAGATCCGCAGAGTCAAAAGTCAGAATTATAAAAAAGATTTGACCATTTGACCTGTTAAAGAGGAAGCATCGAGTGACAAAACTAGACATTAAAAGGAGGGCCCTCAACCTCCAAAATCTGTGGGCTTCCACACCATGTGGAAGAAAATTGCTCTTCCTAATAATGTAGATGCGGTAGTTTTCAAAACCAGCAGCTACTTGGTTACGGCAAATTTTAATTTTCCTGCCAAGAACCGCAGTACAAGTGGATGCTCGTGTGCCGTTTGCGTGGAGTTTAAACTACCATTTCAAGACAATTTACTTGTCATCCCCATGAAAGTTAAAGAACAACTTGGTATCCTCAAGTTGTTAAAATCATTGTCTTTAATGACTTTGTCATCGAAGATTTTTTCTTGAGTAGCAAGTGCTATACGTTAACTCAATTGGGATTTTCAATATTGTCAAAACGGGATCGGATCGGCATAAATAATTTCTTTATACTTTACATTGTAAATAAAAATCTAATAAATACATGAACGACAACATATTTGATTATTAATGATGTATATATTAAACATTATTTCCAATTTGTCTTAACACATATTGCTATGAAGAACAAGGTCTCCAAATGACAAGAAATTAAGAAGCAATATTCATACTAGAATTATCGTTATAAATCTTCAAGTTGAAGCCATGCTCTTGCCGTCTTAGGTCGCTTTTCATTTTTATTACCTGAAGTTACATATTCAAATTCAAATGATTAAAGTAATATAGCATGATTAGAGAATCTTGTCAATAAAGGACGTTCTGAACGCGTTTTTGCAATGTAGAATCTTGCATTCTTTTATGGATCCTTTTTCAAACAGGTTGAATTGGAAGGGAAAGAAAAGTATACCAGAGAAACAGGTGCATATGGTTGACCCTTTTCTGGTTTTTATACGCATGGTGCCTCTCATCAAGTCTTTAATGGCTCTAGTGGTCTCATTTGGCAGATGTATTCGAACTAGTATGCTGGGAAAAAGAAAGAGGAAGTCCGCCGGGGGTGGCTAGCTACTGTGGGGCTGTAGTTTTATGGCTGGTCCTTTCGGTCCACCCACGACAGATGGTTCCATATTGACATTCTATATAGTCAAGACTCGCATGCCATAAGCAATTTTTTTGTTTAATGGCAATTTCTTGCCCCTTAACTATTAGGATCGTAGCACATTGAGGCATGCACTATCAATTTGATCAATACTATCCTTCAATTATTATGTTTTAGACAAATATTGTCTCTCCCCTTCAAGAAAAAGTATTTTTTTAGTATTTTGTACTGAATCTTTCACATTTTTAATAAAAATTCCAATAGTTTCAACCATAATTTTAAAAGAAAAATGAATTCAAGAAGCATTTTTTTAATTTTTTCTCGGATATTGAATACGAGAAATAGAAAATAATTTGGAATGAACCCAGATTTTGTTGGTAGCTCTGAAAATTTTCATTAGTATCTAGGAGAATTTTGATTTGAATTAGATGCCAAAGTATGATCAGTTTATTTTTATAGGATTTTCTTTCCATGATAATGGCGAGTTCAAACGAAGGGACAGTAGTATTTATCCAAAACATGATAGTATAGGTCTCGATAAACCTCAGGAAAGAAATTCCTTCGTATCTTCTGGATGCATATATGGCCCCCAATTGTGGGATGGAGATAAGTATACTTAAAGTTTCCTTCTCCATGAAGTTCCTTTTCCTTTTGATGATTCCTTCAATATTATTCTTTTGACGTAATCTTGGAGAATGACATGCATGATCATAAGTTGTGATGGACCAATATATATATTCTTGATGATGAATCCAGGAGATAAGATTTTCTTTCACTTTAATCCTTGATTGGATCTTTCTAACCATCTAATCTAACCAAACCGACGTCGGATCGATGCAACCAAATTAATGGTCCAGATAGATCCCACAATATATATATATATATATATATATATATATATATATATATATATATATATAAAACGAAGGTTCCTCCCTCTTTTCACTGAAATCTTAAGGCTTAAGCTCTTCAAAGTTGTCTTTAAATTACACTAAATATTCGCTATAATTATATCAATATATAATTAATGACTCGAAGTACTAAGAAAGACGACTTTTATTGTTGAGGGAATGATCAACGATCAAAATTAATCCGTGTAACAAAACAAGAAATTTTATTTTTGGACATCAAGTAATTAATGAGGTTGAAATTATGCTCGAATATATACATAGTGATAAAATAAGAGATTTTTGTTGGCTAAAAAGTTGTAAACAATTAATTTTAATTACATGAAAAACTTTCAATAGGAATTCCTTAATTCTATCCCAAATAGCAAGAAATTTTGTTTTTTTTTTTTTGTTCTTGTTTCAATAATCTAATTATCAAAGGACCAGTTAGTTTCCAGGCCGACTGACTATGCAAGAACATTGAATACAAGATGGGCATTATATTAAATTAACTCGATAATATTATTTGTTATTTTGAAGGTTATAAATATATACTATGTCTTTCCTTTTCGTTTCATACCGTACATATATAATATGCTACGCCCTACGACATGGAGGTTGGGACATCTTTTTACCTGCAGGTTATATGCATGCATACCATAAAGTTCAGAAAACAAATTAAAAAAAAAATAATAAAAAAAAAGAGCATGGCATATTGGCATGCATTGAGTGATGATCAGTACTGTCCAACATCTCCATTAGTATATTATTTTATTGATTCCGCCAAGCAAGCAAAGATGACAAGAAAAACCTTCTTTGTGAGTCAGTGACTACACAATTTCTTCTATTTCTAATTAATTAGAATTGCCCATTACCTACTTTTTACTCAAAATTGACATATCGATGCTATTTCTTCTTGATGTGATTTTATATATAGAGCTTGTTCATCTTTTTATTTTAAAAATATTTTTTAAAAAAATAAAAAATTTTAAATTTTTTTATTTTAAACTACTTTAAAAAACATATGTAACTAAAATTCCAAATAAAAATTGTCATCAGCAGCTGGGGCCAGAAAACAAAGCAAAAAGCCTAGTGGTTGGGGGTTTGATTTCCAAAATCCACAGGGTGCCTAACACGTTCTGCCTTTCTATGAGTTTAATTGATTAAAATAAACACCACGTAGCTGCCAAAATCATGATTTTAAATTTTTAATACAAGAAAAGAATATTATATAAAAAAACAATAAGAGAGGGCTTAATTTGTTGACACGAGTCTGCTCAGTGAAGCCACCAGTGCCATGAGCTGATTCCACGTGGGTGATACGTGTCATATTGTTTGTTGTCCTCGTCTTTTCCTTTGTGGATCTGAGAATGTTCCCAAGCCAATCAAATGTGTAAAAGCGGCGTGTAGTGCTTTTTCTGTAAGAATGCCTGACTCCCTACGGCGAAAACGATGGCGTTCTTCCGAAAAAAACCACCAAGATAACCCTTCTTTATTCATATAATAAGAAATTTACCCGTGTAAGCAAGCAACCTTTGAACGCTTTGCAGTTTTAGATAGGTACCATCAGCCATTTATTAATTAAAAAAAAAAGAGAGAAGGGGGAGGAGTTATTGGGTTTTTTTCTTTTAAATTAGAACAATAAACTTGAAGTTTTGGAGCACTGTTTGAAAAAAAAATCGATGAAAACCCACCCAGTATGCTGCAGAGAAGGGAATACAAGCAAATGACAGTGCTGTTGTTGAAGGGACTAAAAAAACTACCCATTATCTTGCAGATAAAGGAGCACAGGTAAATGACAGTACTCTAGTTGAAGAGGCTAAGAAATCTACCCAGTATGTATCAGAGAAGGGAGCACAAGCAAAAGACTCCATTGTTGAAGGAGCTAAGAAAACTTCAGAGCATGTTGCAGAGAAGGTAGTAACAGCTAAAGATGTGACAATGAAAAGTGGCAAAAGAGTTGTTCATTACGCAGACATTTCATCAAATGCCATGACAAAATTATAATTACTGTCACGATATTTAGTTAAATATCTTGTTTTATTGAATCGTGACATTAATTCAATATCACAATTCTAAAACATAACATCTTAAAAATATGTTATTTTATCAAAGATTTTTTTGCTTTTATAACATTTTGTTATTTTTTTTAAACATGATAATTCAGGTTATTATTTTGGATATTTTTTAATTGATTTTTTTTTTAAATTTTATCCTTTAACATTATCTTTGTTAGAAATTAAGATACATAATTTGTTTTAGTTTGTTTTTTATGAAATTATCAAAGTCTCGTAACTTGATATGTAGATTGACAAGTTAACTCGGGTTAACCTGAATCGATAAAATATGTTGTCGTCTCAATATCTATATAAAAAAATCTCATCTTAAATATTTATTTTGAGTCAAACTACTTTTTTATTGGTCATATAAGTTGCTTTTGAATCCGTCACGGAGATTGAGTCATATCAGATCAATTCACGTACAGTTTAAAAAAAAATCTACAAGAAAAAACATTATTAACGCTGAGATATTTTTTATGTTAAAAAAATTTGATCTAACCTACCACGTAACGCGGAACAATAATATAGTAAATTAATATTTTGAGACAAATAAAAATAAAGGGTTAGTGAATTTTTTTAAATAATAAGAATAATAATAATAATAATATTTTTAAATGGATCCCATATAAAATTATTTAACTCGTTAAATAATTTGGGTCATCTAAAATAGTGTTGAGTAGGTAGTCTAATAAAAAAAATTACAAATAAGAGTTTGAGACAATTTTAATTTACAAACCAATAATCATAATTTCATTAACATCAAAAAAAAAAAACTAAAAAAAGAAGAGGAATTCATTCTAATTTTTCTCGCAAAATATTATTCACTAAAATAGTTTTTTTTTTAATTTCATCTTCCAATACTAAATTTATTAGGGAGTAAACTCTTATATTTTTTTCTTCAATTTATTTTGAATGAGGCTATCTCATGCTTATGACTCGAGTCACAAGTTTGATGGGTTAATATGGTTGACTCGATTTTTTTTTATTTTTCTAATTGATTTTTTTTCTCAATTTTATTCTTTAATATTGGATTAATTGGGAATTAGGTTTCATGATTTATTTTGGTTTGCTTTCTATGAGGTTATTCATGTCTCGTGACTTGAATCACAGGTTTGATGGGGTAACCCTAGTTGACTCGAGTTATTTTTTGTGTTATTTTTTATTCATTTTTTTTTCAATTTCATCTTTCACCACTGGTTTGATTGAGAATTAAGCTTCATAATTTGTTTTAATTTGCTTTCTATTGATTTATCCCAATTTCATGACCCGAGTCGTGACTCGAGTCATTTTTTTAGGTCTTTTTTTAATTGATTTTTTTTTTCAATTTCATTCTTAAATATTAGGTTTATTGGAAATTGAAACTTTACAATTTGCTTTTTACATAGTTATCATGATCTCATGACTTGGTATATGGACTAACAGGTTAACTCGGGTTGACCCAAATTTTATCCAATACGTTGTCGTCTTAATGTTTATTAAAAAAAATCTCATCTTAAGTATTTATTTTAAGTCAAACTATGTTTTTGTCGGTTATCCAGATTACATGTGGACCTGCCAAAAAAACCGAGTCACATCAAATAAATCCACATATTATTTATTTTTTTTTCTACTAGAAAAAACATTAGCAGCACCTAGATATTTTTTTACGTTAGAAAAATTGATCTAAACCCCAACATTGCGCAGATCAATGATCTAATTTAAGTTTCTATTTCTGGTGTCAAATTTCAAAAGGTGGTTTGAACCGAAACCAGAGTCACTAAACCGGCTAGTAAACAACCTAAGCAAGGTATGTTAACATAAAACATAGAATTGTTTTAAGTTTTTTTGTTACCAAAACTGTTTTATTTTGAAAATAAAATTAAAAAATAAAACCAAGTTTCAATCGAGTCGCAAAGTAAAACTCTCATGTCGATTGATCATACCGAATCCTACTTGATTTATTTTAAAACCCGGTCTGAACTAAAATCAAATTATCGATTTACCAGGTTTGATAAACCAGAATACATTGAGATAATGACACTAACCAAACTGAGGAAGATTTTATGTATACAGTACGCCTAATTTATTTATAAAAGCTTGGAGACAGTTATACAGATAACCCATATCTAAGCTGGTGAGAAGTTCTTGCGATATAGTTGCAACTATATTGCATAAATTTAAATCTTAAACCTTGTTATTTGCTAGCTGTAATTTTCATCCTGTGCTTAGTGGAGATTAGATAAACATCATCTCATGATGTGATTGGCTTGGTCAGACAACCATGATTAATTATTACTGTTATTGAGAACGAACCATGATTAGTCTTAACCCCGAGTAAATGTATCTACACTCATCATAGTGCAAAATTAGAAGGACTAATTGGCGCAGTCCAAGTTTCAAATCTTGATTAGAGTGGTAAAAGATTTATAAATGTGCCCATGCTTATCCCGTAAGATCAAGATTAGAGATAGATAATCATCTAGGTAGTGGTTTAATGGTAAAAATTTGGGATTAAGAGATTTTTTTTTTTATAGTCTCAGGTTCGAGCTCTATGGTTACTCATATGATGGTCACTGGAGGATTACATAGTCGTTAACTTCAGGGCTCATGAGATTAGTCGAGGTGCGCATAAACTGGTCCGGACACCCACATTAAATTAAAAAAAAAAAATAGTAACATGTCTTTGATAAGTTTATTTTATCTTTATTTGATAAGTTTAAAAAATATAAAACAAAATAAAGTTATTTTTGAATATTTATATTGTTATTTTATCTTTATTTTTTTATATTATTAAACTTGTAGTATTTTTTGTCAGCACGGTGTTATAAACGTTGACAATTGCGAAGAAGCAAACGATGTGAATTTGTGACCCCTCCATTGCCATTTGTTTGAAAAATGACGTCCTGAATTGTTCAAATAATAATAATAATAATCGACCCATGCCGTTAAAAAAGAAAAGGAAAGAAAGAAAGAAAGAAAACACAGACGCTGTATTTGTCAAGAAATTTGTAAAATAAAACGGTGACAGTAGAACTCCATTTCTGCTTCATTACCGGTTAAAAACAGAAAATATAAATGTAATTTGTAAGTACAAAAATATAGCCTGAAATATAATCATGTATATCATTATTATGGCACAACTTCACGAATTAAATGTATTTATTGGGCTAGCTAACAGCAATAAATAAATTTATTCTAAAAAAAATTAACAATAAAAGAATTATATTCCTGCTTTTCCTTTAGTTAAGATCGTCGACAAGGGACAATGACCCTCCACCATGGCACCATGTGCCAGCCCTTCTTATAACGACATAGACACCTGTATATCTATCTTACATTGCCCATAGAATTTTTACAGACAAACAACAGGCTGCTAGTGGTCACCCAGTGAGTGAGTAACACGAGTCTTGCTTCTAATCTTATTTATTTATTTATATAATGCACGAGATATTTTGAAGTTGGTTTATATATTGATTAAGATTAATTGTTTTAGAAAATTTTGAGAATATATATATATTATAACAGTATAATCATTTAAAAATTTTAATAGTTTTTCTTATTAATCTTAAGATTCAAGTTAAACCTTTCTAACCACTTAAAGCGTGTTGAGTATTATGATAGCGGTTATTTTTTAAAGTATTTTTTTATTAAAAAATATATTAAAATAATTTTTTTTATTTTTAACATTAATACATCAAAACTATTTAAAAATAAAATTTTTTTTTTAAATTCTTGACAAATAATGTTTTGACTGTATACTCTTAATCAACTCCTAATATATTATGCTGCATAAAAAAAACCCTCCCCCCTCCCTTGTTATATTATAATTAAAAAATTGAATTTTATATATTTGATATATAACTAATAGATTAAACGTACATGTGTTGTCTTTTTATTTTATTTTAATAATAAGAATTGTTTCTGATCATCATACATAATTTAATTTAATTTAATCGATAACTGAATTTGTTTACTTTAGAAAATGGATCATACGAGAGAGTTGAATATGATATCGATGATGAAGAAATTGTATGATTAGTTAAATAATTCTTATTTTTTACACTGAAATTTACTTATAAATGTGTTTTAAATTTTGATTTTTTAGAAATTAAAATAATTTGTTTTTGATTTATAGGGACTTACTTTTTATTTATTTTATATTAAAAAATAAATCTTACAATAATTTTAATAAAAAATATATATTCTTAAACTTTTTTTTTTTTTAAATCACAATTAAATATTCTTTTTTAAACTGCAATAACAATGACTTTACTCCTATGATGCCAAATATATACTAAAATTAGACTCCACCCGCCAGCTCTTAAGGAATTTATTGTTTAAAGAGTAATCTGAGGATACTGTGTTATTAAATAAAATAATAAAAAATATTCGGGTCTGTTGGGAGTGGATAGATGTCAGTGTTACGTGGAATGTAAAGAGCGTGTGAGAGTGTCACAATAGGAGACAGAGCCTCTCGAGGATTTCCAAGAGCTGTCAGTGAAACGGATCAAAATTCATTGGTTTCTTTCTTTTTTATGGCTGTCTTTTGTCAGGTAGAGAGAAGAGAGCCCATAGGTTTTTTATTTTCTGAAAACCGTTGGATCCACTTGGATTGCTTGTGCTCCAACTCAGCCAGAGGTCCTGGTTTGGTTCTCCTACGTTTTCAACTCTCAAAAAGTTGTGGAGCCCGCCGCTGGTTACTGTAATTTCCGTTGCTATTTGAAGTATTTTTTTTAAATAAAATTAATTCAAAAAAATATAAAAACTTAATTCTTTCAAAAATATTTTTAAAATACAATTACTTTTGCAATCGTGTCCGCATACTCTTGCCATTTCCTTAAAAACAATTATTGATGGGTTTTCTACTTTTATTATGTGATTGCATGTTGCCATGTTCTACATTCTTTGTATCTGCTCATCAGATTTGGAGGGAATATAATTTAGGGAATTAGTTCACTTGACGTGGAAATCCAAATAAAGGAAAAAACTCGTGTTAATTCCATAATTGGGTATTGATATTAAAAAAAAAAATCAATGCATTTAAGGGATTTTTGTCATTGTATACTATACAGTAACAAATTCAATGTTCCAAACCAAGAGAGAATTTGAATGGTTATTTTGTCATTGCATTGTGTTCATTGATGGTAAGATATTATATAATTAACATTTACAAATATACTTTTTTATACCAAATTTCCATACAAATTAATTTGCTAATCTATGAATATTAAAATGCATTATGATTGGTATTATTAACAAAAAAAAACTACCACATGCTCTACAAAAAAAAATGTTTGTATAATAAAGTATTTATCTATTTTGATAAAAAGCACATATAAATTCCATGTCATTCTTAATTTAGTTTAATATTCAAAAACCTTTTTTTTTATTTCTCATTTTCATAAAACTGATATGTCAATTTATTAATGGTAAAATGTAAGTATTATGAATTTTGAATAATTAATATACCATTAAAAAATTCATTATATATATATATATTTATGAAAATTTTAATAAAATGACAATACTCAACCAATTTTAAATTTTATATACAAAGGTAATTCCATAAATACACCAAAATACCCAAACAAAGGAAATCTTAAAAATCCTTGTCGACATGTAAATACTTAAACCTCCAAGGACTCCAAAAGAAAACCCAAATTAAAAGATCCCGAACCCCTCAAGATATCGCGAGATATCGAACACCCCACCCCCTTCCCTTCCCTATAAAGATGTCGCTCGAGTAAAGCTAGGTTTGCCAAATCAACTAGCCGAACGCCTCCGACTAGAAAAAAAAAAAAAAAAAAAATTCCCACTTTCTTTCTCTGCCTAGATTTCCCCTTTCTCTCTCTGTCCTTTTAAACCCTAAAAATCAAATCCACCACCACCACAATGGCAGCCACAGCCACTGGATCTTCTAGAAGAACATCAAGCGGACCAGCTCTCCGCTCAGTCTCTCCTCCCGGCAGATTTCACCAGCACTTAACCAGATCTCCGACGTCTTACGCCTCCTCCACGGCTTTTGCTTCTTCAAGCTCTAGTTTCACCTCTCGCTCATCAACTTTCTTCACCAGATCCGCCTCCCCCACACGTGTCAACATGTACGGACACACCTCACAGTCGTCTTCTCCATCCGTCCGTTTAAATGCTATATCTCCTAACCGTTCAATCTCTACCGTCAATCCCTCTCGGAGCCATCACCATCAGGTCGTTAAAAAACAGAGCACTCCTAAGCGTACCTGTATGTGCTCACCGACGACTCATCCAGGCTCCTTCCGTTGTAGTCTCCATAAAGGTGTAGGGTTCGGGGGCTCGCCTTCATCATCCAACTACTCTTCAAACAACAATCGGTTGAATGCGCGCAGATCTGCAATGACAAATTCGCTAGTGAGAATCGGCGGTGTCGAAGGTGATTTGGTGAGGAGAGCTCTTGCTTCTTTGATTCGGCCCTCTTCACACCAGCAACGGAGGCGTTCTGCTTTCCAGCCACGACCAAGCCGACTCTCCGTGATGTCCAAATCTGAGGTTTAATGGGTACTCCGGTCAATTCAAGTGTTTTTTCCTTGAATCACCCGACGAGAGTACTAGACTCAGATTGTGGTGGCGGCGCGTGGGCTTCGGGACGGAATTGATTTTTACGGACTCCGGTGACCGAAACACAAAATCCGACGACATGACTTTTTTTTTTTATAGATATAATACACATGGCTGTTGAGTGTATATAGTTATCAAAGCTATATTATTCATCTGCAAAATTAAGGAGTTTTGAGGACTTCAAATTAAATTTCTAATCACCAAAACTAACTCTGGCAACTTAAACTAATTGAATTCCATTAATCATCAGTGACATCCATCAATTTTCCATCAAGGCCATTTTTTATTTTCCCCTTTAATTTTCTTTATCCTCCATCTCCATTTCCCAGTTGTGTGTGGCTTCTTTTCCGTCTGGTTTCACGTGTTTTCTGTTCATTCCGTTTGTAGGGCTTCTGTGTTGTGTGCGTGTTGTGATCCACCCGTTCACCGTGTCCGTTTACGTGGTCTAAGTTTCTTCTTGAGAGGTAAGGGGTTCTCTCCTTCTTATGTGTGTTTTTATTAGCTTATATCTGTTGTTTATATATATATTTGCAGGTAGGTATCCCAATCCAAGTGTTGTTCCTTCATGCTCTGCTTGGACGGGAGGACGTTCTTAAGACCGATCAAGGGGAATTTACAGACAGAAATTAATAAAAAAACAAAAACAAAATAAAATGAGGAGGGATACTCAATGGATGGAAATCACCAAATAATGAAGGCCATTGATTTGGTCACCTAATTGGAGAAATCTAAAACAAATAATTATCATAAAATGAAGAGATTAATGAATTTATGAGGAGGATTAATACTGAGATTATTGCGAGGAAGATATTATCATTTTGGGAAGAGAAAACTTTATATTACATGAAAAACTACATTGAAATTGAGATTTACTGCCTAAGGGATAATTATGAAAGTTGGACTTCGGCCAGAACAAGAAGTTGATCGTGACACCATGACAGGAAAAAAAAAAAAAAAAAAGGACTGCAAACATTTGATTTCCGCGGGAATACAGCGAGCAAGTACATAATTTATTTTTTATTATTAATATAAATATTCGGTTAATTTACGTGTATTTTAATTAATTTTATAAATTTTAAAATTAATAATTATATAAAATTTGTAAAATTTAAATTAATAATTTTTAAAAAACAAACTTAAAAACTGAATAAATATAAACACTTGAGTTTTATTCAACTCTTATTATCATGAAAAAGCAAGGCAAAAGAATCCTTATTCGGCTAATTAAATTAGAGGCTGCCCTTATTATTCATTATTTGCATAATTACGTCTCACATTACCCTATGTATCACTATTAAAAACCTTTTCATTTAATTTAGAATAGCTTAATTAATTAGATTTTAAATTTATTTTTTAATAATTATGAGTTTGAGTTATTTTAGAAATTAGTTGAGATATGATTATTAACTTAAAAATTATAAATTACTTGAAATTAATTTTTTTAAAATTATAATTATTTTAGAATTACTTGAAATTTATATGATTATTAACTTTAAAAATTATAGATTAGTTGGGATATGCATAAATTAATTTGAATATTTATATTAATAATAAAAAGAGAACCGTTCCATGACTATGCAGGGTCTGTACATAACCAAACCCCTTGTTTTTATTGCATTTATCTATTAAATCATGCCTGCATTATTCCTCGAGTCATCAGATTCCATAATTACGTTGACAGAACCATATAATAGAGGTTTGCTTGTATTTAATTTGCTAATTCAGGCTCATAAGTCAGGCTCTGTCTGCAGACATTTTCCTATATATGCTCCTCCTCTTCATCATGTAATCATGAAACCTCCCACGCTCTGCTGCAGCTGGAGATCATCTCACCACCAAGGGGCATGGTTTGTAGTTATTGTCTTATAAATTTATATTTTGCTCGAGCCTGTTTCAAACCCTTTACCATATATATATATATGTTTTTTTCCTGGGAGTCACCAAACACCACATCATTGCCCACCATATATGTATTATAACCTTCTATTTTTATTTCGTATTTACAAGATAAATACAATTATTTAATTAGTTCAAGAGTGATCATTCATCTTAGAGCCTCTCACACGACAAAGGATATTTACAGTGGGACTCTTCGCTATCACCTCCCATTGCATGATCAAGATATACACAAACCGCTTGGACTTTTAGGGATAAAATTATGACACAGACACGTCTCTATTTACAAAATTTAAAAAGATAAAAAAGCTATTTTCCAGTCGTCTCTATCTGTATAGATGATACCCCATACATGCCTATCGAACACCATTTGCAGGACTAGCTAGAAAACAGCTCTTGGGAAAAAGATGAGGCTCTGAAAGGGATGGGTGTGGGTGCAAGGAAGGTATTGGCAGTTTCTGAGTGATTGTCGTTGTCACAAGACCCATAGTAGATGAGAGATCAAACAAAGAAATGAGATTCCTTCCTGTTTTTGAAGTGGGAAATCAAAGAAACATGTTATAAAAATACGTATGTCATTGTAAAACAACTACACTGATCATGTCATCTGATCAACAAGTCTTTGCAGATGAGGTTCTAACCTGTGATCTTAATCAGGAAGAATAAAAAAACGCAATTAAAGAAGAAGGGTCATAGGTGTAGCTAGTGAGATGATGATGATGAGGTGATGATGTCAAGTGAAAGAGAATGGAAGACAGATGACAGTGAGAGGGGGAGACTGGAGAGAGCTTTAAAATGTAAATGTATTTGGCTCTAGGTTTAGTGTTACATTTAGCTCTAATTCTCATCTTAATTGTCGAAAGCTGAATTGGTAATGTTAACCAAAACTAATACCGCTTCGAAAAATACTTATTCGGTGAGTGAAAATACCGGTAACTGGAAAAATGTGCTCATGGTTTCCTCCTTTCCATTATAAATGCAGCGTAGAAGTCTTTTCACATGAATTATTATATATTATTAAATTAATTAAAAATAAATCATATTATCACTAGTGGCACGCTAGTCATGCAAATTGTTTTAGAGTTGTCGTTTGAGTTATGAGGATTTTTACTTCGATTTTTTTTTTTGATTTTTAATTTTTGTTTTTGGTTATTTTGTAATTTTTTTTTAATTTCATCATTCAATTTCAATTTGGGATATATAATTTTTTTTAATTTAGTCCTTATTCTTTTGATTGTTTTTTTTCCTTTTGGTAAATTGATTTTTCTTATCAATTTCAGCCTCCAATCATAAATTTGTTTTTATTTTTGTATTTCAATCATGATCCTCGTTCTTTTTATTTCTTTGGGTCCTTTTTTTAAATTAATTTTTCTTTTCAATTTCATCATACAATGAACAATAAAATTTAATTTTAATTTTAATCCTTATTTTTTTTATTGCTAACTTTTTAATTTTGTTTAAAAAAATATGTAGAGAAATAAAAGGAAAAACTAAAAAAATATAACAAAAAAAATGAAGATAAGAAAAAAAAATGATGATAAATAGGCCAAGTGTGAAATGAAAAAACTTGTTTAAAAAAAACTAAAAAATTACAATTTTGCCACCGCTACAGTAACAACAAAATTAACAAAATCTACAATTATTCCATTTCTATAGGAAAAGGCAATTTTATTTTAGTATATATACTAGTTATTTGACTCGTGCTTTACCGCAAGTCGGTTAACTTTTTTGGAAAAAAAAAGCAAGCTTTTCAAATGTATTTATTTAAACTCTAATTATAAACCAGAAATCCTATGCATGCATTTAATTAAATATATCGAGAACCATCTGTGCTAATAAATAAATAAAAAGTGTTAACGCGACTATTTAACTCGCTTCGCTACAGGTCAAATAATGTTTTTATAACACAAATATAACCGTGAATCGAAAAGTCGATTCTTAGATATATAATAAAATATAGTAATGATCATATGCGTTAATAAAAGCATGTAAGATCTCAAGCTAATTTTTAACGTAGCAGAAAAATAAAACAATATTATAATTGCTATAATGAAACACCATTTTTTTAGTCCTTGTATAATAAATTCTTAAAAAACAATTGCGAAGAAAAATATTTAAAAATAAATTACAAAAGAATAAAGATAAGAACAAGAAGAATGGTATAAATAGGTCAAATTTAGAGTGATAAATAGTTAGAGTGTAAAAAATAAAAAATAATATTTTTTCTTAAAAAAATGTAAAGAAAAAAATGGTGATAAATAAGCCAATTTTAAAATGATAAAAATACTAAGTATAAAAAAAATATAAAAAAGCTCTTTTTTATTAAAAGAAGAAAATTATAACATTGTCACCACTAAAATAAAAAAAATGGCAAAATGAACAATTAATCATTTTTACAAGAAAACACTATTTTCTTTTAGCAGAAGTACAAATGAAGAGAGTAAAATTTTAACCGTTTATCTGTTCCATTTATTCGAGGCACCTACAGTGGGCCTCTTCACAGACCGAAACCCTGAAATGGAAAGAACAAAAGCAGCCCACATGAATGGAAAGAGAGAATATTTAATGGGTTATAGCTGTGAGGGGTCACGCCAGCACCAAGGACCCTTCCATGGATTTAAACATAGCACAGAGAGAGAGAGAGCCTCTAGCAAGTTATTTTTAAAAGTGACAACAATTCTGCAGAGCATTTATCTTTTTTTGTCGGCTGGGGCTGAGGCTCTGTAGGTCCATCTCACATGGAAGCTTGCCACCACCATTATATACCTACAGAGACAAAGACCTAATTCTTGATCTCACGAACAAAACCCAGCTTGTAATCTTGTGTGCTTTCCATGAAACTGGGTGCCCAGAGATCTACCGAAAGGGAAGGGATGAGTCAGAAACCCGAATCGCTGACTCAGGTACTTGTGTTTGTTTATATGACAAAACAAAAGAGAGACGGTGGAAAAACTGGGAATCGATCTCCCTCGGAGATGATTTTGACATGTGGGCTCCATGATGGGTAGTGGGCCCTTGCTTGTAGTCCTAGGTATTGCTATGGTTGACAGCCCATGTGCATGTACCAGCCTAAGACATGCTGCTGCTGTGATGATGTTTTTCTCTGTTGGAGGAGAGGATAAGGACTCTACATTTTTTGTGCTTATGCAATACTTTATCTTAGTTTGACAACTGAAGCTAAATTCTTAACTAGTTGATGTGCTTTGTCTCTTTGCATGACCATTGAGTTTTCGGGATTCTTTTTTCTTTTTTTTTAATCTCTAATTTAAAATCTAAACTATGGTGTAATTTAATTATATTGATATATTTTTAAAAAATACCTTTTAAAAATACATTGTATTATAATACAAAACACATAAAATACAATATGCACTCCTTTTCTACTAAAGAAGCAGCTTATGTTCCAAAGTACATGTGCATAATACAGTTTTTAATTTCTTTTCAATCAAAATATTGGCATGTGCATATATATATAGTTAAGTGGTGGTTTGGCACACTTTCACCAAGGCCAAGGCTGCTTTTATTTTTTATTTTTTTTATTTTTTAGGGAAGATTGGTTTCTACTCTACTTTTTTTATTTAAAGAAGTTTGGCTCCTGGCTCCTACTTATTCTAACACCAAATGGCGTCTAATATAATGGTGGCACTCCTTCAGAAAAAAAAAAACATGAGACCAGAGAAAAATCTCAACGTCACCTTAAAAGGATAACGATAAAGAGGAAAAAAATCCCAGATGTCATCGAAATCAGCAGCTGCCGGTGGCTCATCGCTGTATCATGCTATAGATAATAATAATAACATCACATTGTAGCGGGTTTGGCAAGCTAGTAGATAAGAGTGAGCATTTTCGATTTTAAACTAAAAAATATAACCAAACTAAATTTATTTGTTTTTTTTTAAATTTAACCGGAAGCACACCGAAATAATATGCTAAAACGCACCAATTACTACTGGACTCGATGGCCTCCTCGACATTTGGCAACAAAAATGATACAATAAATATGTTAAAAATCATTTCAACCTAAAAGTTGAAGTTATTATGTAAAGTTCTAGGATATAATTTATATTATTCTCTAACACATCCCTCAAGTAAAAGCCCTTTGGGCTTGAAACTTGCACAGACCCACATTACCTTTTGCTTAATTTTTATCAAATAAATAGAGGGTTGTGAGATTCAAACTGGTGATCGCTTAGTTATCAAGACTCTTATACTATCTCAAAGAACCATCTCAACCCAAAAATTTATGCTATTAAATGATATTTTATAATATAATTTATATTATTTTCTAATAAAATACACTTGCAAGTAATCACCATTAAAGTTAGGAAAGAAGGCAGCTAAATCAACAATAGAATGTAACTCCAAATCTATGAATAGCTAACAAAGAGTAGCGCTCAATTACTGCTTCGAGAAGGAGTACCGGGACCGGTTTTTCAAAGAGAATGAAAGACAAAGATTAAGAGTAAGAAAGATGAAGAGGAGAGTCATCGATGGCTGGGGGTGCGGCAGCTAGGCTGACGTTGTTTGTTTTTGTATTTTTAAAAATTTTAATTTTTTTTATTTTAAATTAATATTTTTTAATATTTTTAGATTTTTTTATTTGTTAATATCATAAATAATTTTTAAAAAATAAAAAAAATATTATTTTAATACATTTTTAAATAAAAAATATTTTAAAAAGCAACTACTATTACACTTTCAAACACTTTCTAGGATGGGAAGAAAAGAAAGTTTAATATTTATACCCCTATCTTTTTTAACTTGGTTTAGTTTGCTTGAACCGGTCTGATTTGGTTCGGTTCGTTCAATTTTAGCCTTCTGAAATCGAACCCGAGCCAAACCATTTTTTTTTTTTTTTAAAATTCTCTTAGTAGGTTTAATTTTTTTTCATGGTTTAATTTTCTCATTTTTATTTTTAATTTTTTAGTTTAATCAGTTTTTTTTTCCCCTCACCTCTCTACTAGTAGCAGCCACTGTTGCGGTAATTTGCACTTAGATGACATAGATAATTGAGCATATGATTGGAAATAGGTGCCGTTTTACAGATGATGGTGCTCATATATTTCATCTGCAAGTCATACTGGCTAGCAATTTGAATCGCCATTCTAATGGGATTTGATTTTTGTGGATCATCTAGTTGTAATTAAATTCTATGTGGAGGCATGATGAGACCTGCAACGTATGGTATCTATGGGAGCAATAGACAAAGTTGGATGCACCAATTATTTGGATGCAGCACATGAGTACATGTTATTGAAAGTGTATTTTTCAAAATATTAATTTTTCTTTTTAATAATCTTGATATACTCATATTAAAACTATCAAAAATATCCACAGCATCGCACGGATAAACGCATTTTAAAAATTATGTGAATTACAATATCAAATGATGCTTAAAAATCTAGCAAGTTATAGCAAAAAAAGATGTGAGGAAAAGAAAGCTAGTGCAATGATATAACTTAAACAATAAATATCTGAAAAAAAGAAAAAAAAAAGAAAAGAAGTTCTGTCAATAGCAGCAGTTAGGACTTGGGATCGAAGTGGCCTTGAACTCTTGGTGGTAGGCTTGCCGTGAATGGGCCGCGGGAGATCAGCAATTTCTAACTAACCTCCGGGCCGGCTAGATTTTAATATCTACCTTGGGTGGCAGCATGCACCATGTCAATAGTTCTATCCTATTTTTATGGGCCAACACCACGATGATTAAACTTGAATGACGGTAAATAGTAGCATCTTGGATTACAGAAAGATGTTCTCCTTTAGTTTAAGTTGAAAAGAAAAGCTGTCAAATCCTCTGTTTTTTCCCTAATTAAGTGGTGTGCAATGCTTGCTTGCAAATGATTGGCATGGTGTCTATATATAAAGTTCTTAAGAACGTAGCTATAAAACTCTACTCCAAGAATAATCCAGCAGTTCTTGACAAGAAGCCTTGCATTTTCTATATATATATATATATATATAAAAGAATATTGCATTGGGTGTTGCTGGTTTTTGGGTACCCTCCTGACTGTTATAACTTTTTAGTCATTGGGCTAAACCAGATTTCTGGGGAGGGCTTCGTTAAGCAAATCTATATATGTTCCTTCTGGTTGGGCTTTTGATGAAATTTGTTCTATCCTTCTGATCTAATTCAATAAAACTATATGCTCCAGGAAAGCATATATTGGACCGATTTTTAGAACATCAAAAAAAGCCAACCAACTGAAATAATGCTCAAGAATATGATCAACACATTCCAAAGTCAGAAGACGTTGGTCGGTGGAAAATCAATTTGCATGGGTTCGTGCTTTGATATACCAGCAACTGGGTGGAGGCCGAAACACCTTTTCGAGAAGAAATGCTCTCTTCATTACTTCTTTTTCGATGCTGTTCGAAATCATAAAACAAAGTAGTAATTTTCTCCCACAGCTTACCTCAGGTTCTATTTTGGCTACTAAAACATAATTTTTTCTGTAAACTTTGTCCAAATATGTTGCATACACACGTAAAGATATGATGAAGAAAGAAAGAAACAAGCCCTGATATATGATTGCAAAGTAAAATTGACTACATGGAAAGGAGACCTCCATTGTTTTGATCGAAGAGTAATTAATAATGAACTACCGTGCAGGCGAAGCAGAAACTCGGAGCAAGCGGAACATAAGTTTTTGAGTTGTAATAAGAAATATAGGTCGAACCAATAAAGCCCTATAGCTCCATTGCTAGCAAAACTCTCCATTTGAAGAGAGGTTGTGGGTTTCGGTTCTCTAAAGGAGAGTCAACCCTAATTTCTTACACTAAAAAGAAAACAAGAAATATAGGATCTAAAAAAAGTTTTTGCTGCTTAGATAATTGGAAATTTAATTGAAAACGTTCACTATTGCTAATGAACTTGTAACTCAACTTGCCCTCATGTCTCCTCTTCTAGGAGGTCTGAATTTCAAATCTTTTCTTTTCTTTTCTTTTCTTTTTAATAACAACAACAACAACAAAAATCACTTCTACGTATATATGACCTATATATAAAACCTACTCATCCATTAGTTTTGATAGATGTACTTATCCAATGACTTAGGGTGGTCGTTTTCTAAATTCTAACCGTAAGGAGAGGAAACAAAGCAGCAAGAGTAAGCACAAGATTTAGGAAGAACCTGGTGATATCTGGCTATATCTCTAGTTTCTTGCGTAAAAATTCTCTCTATTTTAAATTTATGGGGGGTACCTTCCGTTTCTTCCATGTTGAGTGCTCTCGAGGACATGCTCAACCTTTAATTTTCCCTTTAGTTTTGAATATGGTGTCAGCATCATTTGCCATTTCCTTTTGTTTCTTTTTTTGTCCTCTATCTGGCCTACAGATGAGAGTATAAAATTCCAAATAAATATATATATGTGCTCAAGAACTATTACCTTTGATGGAATAACTATTTATGGCCCATAAGCTACTCTTAAAAAGTAAAAACCGCCTGGCAGGCAATTATTTCTGCAAATGGGCCTTTCAGGAGGACGAGCGATCAGGAAAATGATTCCATACTATATATATATATATATATATGATACTGTCAGGAGTCAACAATGGGTTTGGCAAAATAAATAAATAAAAAAAGATGGCAAACGGTGGATAAGGGTCCATAATTAATAACCAAAAAACTGTACATATATAGCTTTATTTGCTAAAATCACTTGCTGCATCCCAAATAAGTGAAATAAATGAAGTTAGATTTCATATATCACTCAAGAAATGGAGAGTTTGGTGGAGATGGGTCCTTTCTTTTTCTTTTTTCTCGACATGCTTTCTACTGGAAAAGATTTGCCTTGGAGCATATAAGGAAGCATAACTTGGTGGCATTGCCATAATGGTTGGTGCCCATTTACTTCATAGTTCTTGACCCCAGAACTTAATTTCCGTAGGAGAAACGCAAGAAATCATCTACAAACACAGAGCACTTGTTTTGTGGGTCCAAGAAAATAACAAAGCAACCAGAATTTCTGGCATGGATCAGGGATATATATGGTTTATTCGCAACAAAACTTGATGTAGGGTTTTTCTTTTTGGAAATAAGGTTGGGCCTTGCTTATAAATGTTTAGTTTATAGGCACCCACAGTTATAACAACGGTTTTTGAGTGTTCAAACAAGAGAATCCTCGAATCAAGTAATGATAAAGAAAACACTCCAAAAAGGGTGTAAATGTCAGACTTTAATCTTTCTAATTAATGTGATGGCCTGCAAGTGACAGTTTATTAATTATTTCATTTTTTGTTAGAATGTTATTAAATACGATAATTCACAATATCATAGTTTCTAAAAATCTTCATAAATAGTAATTGTCATGTCTGGTTAGTAAGCATGTCAATTTCAGTTAGAATTACTCATATAACTATTACCATTTTGAAAAACAAAACAAAACAAATTAAATTTTATCTTATCCAAAATCTCAAGTCATTTAAAACTTTTCATGTTCACATTTTAGCCGAGATGTTCTGGGTTTACTTTGTCCGCTAGACAATGATAAAGTGGCATTAATTCTAATAGTAATCTGAGGAAGTTTCAAAGTGATCAAAGAGCGTTTTTATTTCTTAGATTCTATTAGACTAGATTTTATTTATTTATTTTTATTTTTCAAAAAATAATTGATTGCTATCTATGTCATGTCATTTTCAAAGAATATTTATTTCAAGTTGTTTGTCTCAATTTATGCATTTTAGATCGAAAAGCATGTAAAATAATACTTTTTAACATAATTCTCAACCTAAAAAGCAAAAATAAATAAATAAAATAATTAGAAAATCAGATTTTGAGTAGGAGAGAGTTTGACGTGTTTCTCGAGGATGCTGATTAATTAAAAAGAGTAATTCAAGTATTCCAAATATATTATATATAATATATATTTTTTAAAAATTAGCATAATAAGTTAAAAGTTTTGATAAAATAATACCGTTTAAATTTTTTTTATAAAATAACATATTTTTATCTCATTGCGCTTCTAAAACGCAATTACTTAACATGTCGAGCTTTTTAATTACAACATCAATTAAAATAATAAGTGACCTCCTCATATTAAAGAACACATAGACACAACAATTCATTTCTCTTTCCAAACCAATGTCCCAAACCAATTCATTCATGTTAGACTAGATTTTAAGATTTTTGTGTGAATTATTGGAATCAACTAATAATATAATTATCCACGTTTGATGATTTCATGCAATAGAGCATGAATGTGGTAAAATTAGAATGAATTATACTTGCATTGAATTTTTAATAAGTTGATGAATTTGATATTTTTTTGAATTATTTTAATTTGCTATAAATTTATGTTTGATTTAATGCAATTCAACATGGAAATATCAATTAGATTTGATATCATGAATTATGTTTAATTTTAGTCAAATTTGCTTTTATATAAAATTTTGATAATTATTATGATTTGAATGTGTTAATTATTTGTTAAGTTTGCATGAATTCAAATTATCATTCCAAAATGTTTGAGAACCAAAATTATCGTTCCAATAAAAAATAAAATGTTAACCAAAATAAAATTACGTTAACCAAAATAAAATTAACAACTTTACTCGTGAACTTTAATAAAAATAATAGTATTTCTAACTTAATTAATTTTTACTTAATCAAATAATCAATATGGTTAAGATTGGAATTTGATACTCCTTTTCTCTCATCAAAATTTTAAAAACTTAAAAAAATTAAAATATATTATTTCATATTGAAAAAATCCCTACACAAATTGATTACTCGATTGCAAAAATCAATTATAATAATTTTAAAGAATCAGCTTAATTTGAATTCAAAATTTAAAAGATGATTTTCAAAATAAAACGTCAATTCAAATATATATATATATATATAGTAAAACAAAGCTTAAATAGAAAAAGCTTACTTCAAGAATATAAGAACTAACACTATAATACTCTCATCATTAAATTAAAACAAAAAAGTAATTAATTATGATATTGTGCAAGCTTATAAAGAATATTATAAGGGAGAGGAGGCTCGATCCGACAAAAACACAAAACTAATAAGAAAAATCTAACGCCACACACGTGTCACCTAAATATTTAGGCTTGGGTGACATATGCCTAACCTAGTCGACCCTAGTTCCTATTTTGGATCTAGACGATCTACCCACGACAAAAAATCCAAGTGGGCCCAGATGACAACATACAAATAACGATGCGCTCTCTGTCTATCCTGAAGAACCTCGCAACTGGAAAGGACCCACGTAACGGCTTTGGTCACATGTCACTCCCAGTATGTCACGTGTGCTGCTCATGCTCCTTCTTCACTCACGAGTTTTGTGCATCATGTGATATATTTAGTTGTTGTTTTGAGATGAGATAATCAACATAGTGAAAATAAATAAGTTATTTTTTTTTAAATAATGAAAATATGTTTATAAATTCTTTTAAAGATAATTTTTTTAAATATTTTTTCTCAATTAAATACATTTTTTTATTTCTGTATTTTTATTATGATATATTAACCAAACATGATCTAACTTTGAAATTTACCTTATTTTGTACTTTTTTTTCTTAACCTTATTTTAGTTCTAAAATAATATATATATATATATATATATATATATATATATGTTTGGTAATATTCCGGATAATATTTTTGCTAAAAGTATGTTTTATTTTAAATATATTAATTTTTCTTAGGTTTTTATATTAATATATTAAAATAATTAAAAAACATTTAAAAAATATTAATTTAATTTTTTTCAAGTGAAAAATATTTTAAGGGATAAATATTTTTAAATGTTTGTTCACATGGTAAGCACATTTGCTTTTAGACGTTGTTTTGAATTGGAAACTCTAACGAACGAAATTGTTAAAAAAATAATAATTCTTAAGAGTATGCTAATTTGAAGTGAGAAATAATATTTACACTCTCTTGAATTATAATAATGTCTTTAAAAATTTAAATGGCATATGCAATTGAATAATAATATTATAATAATATCGAATGATATTATTATTGTTCTGTTTAATAATAGATGATTTATTTAATAATTAATTAAAATAATTTTAATTTTGATATAAAAAAATCAAATTGAGAAATAGAACATACCATTTTGTTATATTTTTCGATTTATTTCTACCCAAAATCTTCAATTCAATAGAAAATATCCGGTGCTTCCAATGATTTTATCTTTCCATGCTTCAACTATATATTATAGTGGCCATTCAAAAAACCTGAACTATTACAAAATAAAATAAAATAAAAAATAAGTTTTTGTGGTGGTATTACAAACTGCATGCATTACCATTTAATTAATGTATACAGTGATTCTTAAGCTATATATATATATATATATATATATATATATATATATATATATATATATATATCCATGAAACATTTCATTACACTTGATTAAGAAAATCTTTGGGAATACAGCTAAAATAATGTTTTTTAAAAAATTAATTTTTTTATATTTTTATATTGTTTTGATTTGTTATGTCACTAAAATTTTTTAAAAAATAAAAAAAATATTTTTTTAAATAAAAAATATTTTAAACCATTCTTCTAGACAATTGATAAATATATCAATCAATCTAGCAGTTATCTTCAGAGATATGGGTTAATGCACGTGAATCTAACAGCATCTAAGACTACACTGCAGTTCATTGTGTTCTGTCCAAAAATTGCTACAGAGAAAACATAATAAAAAACGAAAAAGGAAATTCCAGTAGCTATGGAGGAAAGTCATGAACTAGTACAGCTCTTTGTCCAAATGTCAAGTCATTACATTACATTACATGTACAAACAAACTCACTCAAACCCCACTTTAAGACACTCTCTTGTCCTTCTCCCTCCACCCCCCCTCCCCTCTCTCTGTCTCCTGACTTCATAAGCAAAACAGAGAATTAACCCACTACCCTATTCGGCCTCAACACCATCCAACCATGGTGAACCTGAAAGCTGGGACAAGGCCGCCATGGGTTGGACTTGGAGCAGCAGTTTGGGTGCAAATAGCATCAGGGAATGCTTACAATTTCCCTCTTTATTCCCATTCTTTAAAATCTGTTCTGGGATTTAACCAGCACCAGCTTACCATGCTTGGTGTTGCTAATGATGTTGGTGAGAATGTTGGACTCATTCCTGGTATTGCTTGCAACAAGTTCCCTCCTTGGGTGATTCTCTTGATTGGTGCTCTTTCTTGCTTCTTTGGTTATGGTGTTCTTTGGCTTGCCCTTAGCAGTAAAGTACAATCCTTGCCTTATTGGCTGGTGAGTTCTCTGAGCTATTGCTTATTTGTAATGTTTAGAAAGACCTTTTGTGAAAGTAATTGACGCCCATTTTCTGTTTTCATTGAATTAAGATTTTAGAGGTTGAAGGTAGAGTGGTCATTGTTTACATGGTTTAGGGGCTATCAAATTGATGTGATTAATGTTAATTACACCGATCTTGGATTCGTATTGCAATGTTTTTTTAATTACTTTTTTATGATCAATGAGTGGAAAGCTTTTACATTCTAAAGTTGTTTTGGAGAGAATTTTTGATGAACTTAGTGGATATAATTTGGTAAATTTCCAATAGATTTGGCTTTTCCGGTTGCTTGGAAGTGGGAGGAAATGTTCGTGAAGCTTGCGGGGGAAAAGCTTAAACGAGACTTAATTACAAGTAAATGGACGATTAAAGAGAACTCCACGCAATCTAATACTATTATGCCGAATCAGGATGAATAGCCTGGTAAGCTCAGAGGGACAGTAAAGAAACTAAATGAAAAGAAATAACCAGGCACCATGAAAAGTATAACACCATTAAAATAATCATACAGTATGGGAGAAAGATAAAGTTTCAATTCTGCAATCATGTCTGGAAATACTAAAAGCACTTCTCGTCATTGATATATGGTTACTGGGTATAGATTATTAACTGCATCATTAGGCAATAAACTTCATCTCAGGAAAGGTTAGAGAAGAATGTTTCAGGTGTAATCACGGATGCATAATGTTCAAGGAGGGGAAACCTTGAATTTGCATGGACAAAATGCAAACAATGAATGACCATACATACTTTTTTTGATTGAGAACAAGCATGTACGCACAAGCAAGGATTCCATTTCCTGCTGAAAGAGCACCATCAGGCTGTCCTCTTTTTATGGCTAATGTAAAAATGGTAAAAAATGAGTTCAATACTAGATTTGAACTCACAATCTGCTGCAACTCCACCCCCCGCACTTTTGTCATTTGAGTTCAAGGTTGTCTACCTTTTTGTCTAGTAAAATCAGCTTCCATATTATTGCTCATGACAGATATGATAAACTACAGTGTTAAAGGATTGCGAATCACTGTTATGCTGTAGAAACTCACAAGTTTTTTTCGTTGTTGTATGCATAAGAGTGAGATTTTCTGCAAATTTGGATATAGTTGCTGCTTCATGTGGTTTACTTTGTGATTTGTGGAAAATATCCTGTGCTCAGATACTTTAATGCATGTTTAATTTCTCAAATTCTTCATCATTTTTATTTTGAGTGGCATATATGTTCATTGTGCTCATTCTTAAAATTTTCCAACAAAAGGACTGAAGTCACATTTTTTGTTTTCACTTCACGATATTGCAGCTATGCCTTGCTCTCTGTGTTGCCACCAATAGTAGTGCTTGGTTGAGCACAGCTGTTCTTGTAACCAACATGAGAAACTTTCCTCTTAGTAGAGGCACTGTTGCTGGTGTTCTTAAAGGTTACGGTGGAATCAGTGCTGCAGTATTTACTGAAATTTATAGTACTCTGCTCCGCAATTCCTCATCTAAGCTTCTGATGTTTCTTGCACTTGGAATTCCTGTTCTGTGTTTCATAGTCATGTATTTTGTAAGAGCTTGTACCCCTGCATCAGGTGAAGACTCTTCAGAACACGCCCATTTTCTTTTCACTCAAGGAGCTCTTATTGTACTCGGCTTATATGTCCTAACAACCACCATATTGAATCACATATTTCATTTCAGTGCTCCGGTATCTAATACCATTCTTGTTATAATGGTTGTCCTTCTCATGGCTCCATTTGCAATACCCATAAAAATGACATTTCACCGCATGAGAGTCAGTAAACCAGAGATGCATCACCAGCCAGTTGAGACTCCAGACAGTGTGATACAAGAAGACAACGCAGACAAAACCGAACCACTGCTGAAATCATCTTCATCAACAACAGCCCTTGGAAGTTTTCGGGAAAATGTTGAGGCATCTGAGGTGGCTATGCTTCTAGCTGAGGGTGAAGGGGCTGTGAAGAAGAAGCGGAGACCCAAAAGAGGGGAGGATTTCAGATTTACTGAAGCCCTAATAAAGGCTGATTTCTGGCTTCTTTTCTTTGTGTACTTTGTGGGTGTTGGATCTGGGGTAACGGTGCTAAATAATCTGGCCCAGATAGGAATTGCACAAGGCGTGCATGATACTACCATCTTGTTGTCGCTCTTCAGCTTTTGCAATTTTGTGGGGCGTCTTGGTGGGGGTATTGTGTCTGAACATTTTGTCAGGTTACTACACTCTTTCCTTCTTGGCTAATCATTAAGTTCATTACATTGAAGTTTTCTGCATTTTGATGCCTAATTGATTTACATGCTCTACATTTAAAAGGTTAAAAAAACCAAATCATCTAAACCATGCAAGTCTTGGCTTAGAGCCAGTTACTTTATAAACAAAATATAAAACACAGAAAAACATTTTCATTCTCAAATTGTGTCATGATGGGGCTTAGTTCCAGGAATAATACTGTCACTCCATCTATTGGACATTGCGAGCATCCTCTGAGAATTAAGTTGCATCGGTTTTTCTTCTGTTATATGCTCCAGATATTGATGCTCGTAGACGGAGAAAACATATGCATAAGAAGCGTAGCTCATGTTCTGCCAAAATGTCATATGAATGTTACTTGTCATATTTCCATGAGCTTTTGTCTTTTGCACATCCTAAAATTTCTTTATCAGTCCATTGTAATTGTCTGACTGTCGGTTCCAAAAGAATACAGACTGCACAGGCTACAATATTTTTGTGGTGTTGTATTACTTTGATGTGTTGGACATTTATTCCTTGCAGATCAAAAACAATCCCTCGGACAATATGGATGACGTGCACTCAAGTAATGATGATCATAACGTACCTGTTGTTTGCTTCTGCAATTGATGGTATCCTTTACGCCGCAACAGCATTACTTGGGATCTGCTATGGAGTTCAGTTCTCGATAATGATACCGACTGTCTCTGAGCTTTTCGGCTTGAAGCATTTTGGTTTATTTTACAACTTCATGTCACTAGGAAATCCTCTCGGTGCGTTCCTTTTCTCAGGTCTCCTGGCGGGCTATGTATATGATAACGAGGCAGCAAAGCAGCAGGTACCAAATTTGCTGTCCAATTCAAGCATCTCCTGCTTGGGTCCAAATTGCTTCAGGCTCACCTTCTTGGTTCTGGCTGGTGCCTGCGGTTTGGGCTCCATCTTGAGCATTATTCTAACTATGAGGATAAGGCCTGTCTATGAGATGCTTTATGCTGGGGGTTCTTTCAGGCTTCCTCAAACTTCAAATCACCAACCTGCTCGAAGTGGAATATGATAAGTTGAGGCCATAGGAAGCCATTCTCCTGAAGCACATGACATAGTAGATATTCCGGCTATGTAAATTCACTTTTTAAGAATTTGCACAATGCGTTGCAAGTTTGAGTGCCAACCCAGGAAATCAACAGTCATCTAATTCATGCTAGAACTAGTTATGATGATAAAGTTTTCCTCTCCATATGACAGCTAAAATGCAATTGAGGAGGATAGTTATCGATGATTGATATCCTGTTTTAGCTAGAAGTATACCGAACAAGGTTCATGTATCTATTATTTTTGGTTTCCTTGAAAATGCACTTCTAAATTTCTTTGATGAATAATTTTGCACTAGTGTAATGGTTCAGCTCAAATCTTTGAGTGGTTTTTTTGAATTGGATAACTGTTGTTTTCGATCTATAATTTAGTTTAGATTGCATGCATTTTTATATAATTAAGTTCATCTTGGTCAAAATAAAATCATAGCATACATACTAAATAGATATTAAAACTTGCAATGTATATAGTGTATGAGGGGCATACCCCAAGGAATATAAATGCTTGTTACCTGGTCTATTTAACAAAAAATAACAAGAAAAAAAAGCAAAAGCTAAAAAAGAAACTCAAAAAGGACAAAAGTAGATTATGAAGACAAATAACAAATAAGTCGGTCGACTAGTTAATTACATATGAAACTGTACTAAACAGAATCTCGAAATCAACAAGAGCAATTATATCTCATGACTCTCAGAGGCATCAAATGGACCTGAAAGTAGCTGGGATATGAAACCTGGTTCGAGCTCTATCAAATGGGACTGGACCAAATAAAAAATGTCTTTGCAAACATCTTGATGAGATCAATAAATCTTATGGAAGACTTGATTATTTCTCTCACACTAGATGAAGTAAATCAAGGTTGTAAGGGCTAGCCAAGTAAGTAGATGTGTAAATTCTTTTTTCTTTTATAGTGCTTGCATGCCCACTAAAGTAGATGATGCCATATAAAAGAAGGCCAACCCATAAGGGTCATATTCTTGATAACACCCTAAACTGTAGCAAAGAAAGGACACTGAAAGAATAAATGTTCATGTGTTTCAACCTACAACCCACAAAAAAAACATGTCGAATAGGGAATGATCTGAAAAGCATGTAGTCTATCCATGATGTTGAGACAACCCATAGATACAAGCAACATGATAAAGAGTGTCTCATGATGAAACCTGGAAACCAGAGAAGATGGTGCATATAGTCTATAGGTCTGGAATATTTAAGAACCTCCCATGCCGAGTCAATAGAGAACCTCCCCAATTAGTTACCGTTCCAAACATAATGGTTTGGTAAGGCACTCCTGGGTTAAAAGTAATCGAGTCTATATAAGCTGGAGCTCTAGACTACCCGATGGAAAAACCCAAGTATCCCTCTTAATGATGTTTGAGACCTTAGCATTCCACGATAACCTAATAGAAGTGAGCACCCTAAAAGACACTAGGTTGCATAATCGTTGCCCATCTGGCAATCAATAGTCTAACCCCAAAGAGGTAGTAGTTCCATTACCAATACTGGAGACGAACTTCCTTTTACACCAATCTTTGATGAGTAGAACCTTCCTCCATGACTAAGAGGACATTGAAGGAGGCATGACATGCCATAAGGATCTGCCTTTGAGCAAAACATTATCGACCTATCCCGACCAAATTGATGATCAATCTGATAGTAGTCGCTAGACATGCTTGAGAATAACTGCTTCATTCCAAGTTTGAGCCTCCTTTATTTTTAGGCCACCCTTCTTAAAGGATAACAAACATAGACCCGAACCACCTTAGCCCCTAAGTGGGAGATAGAGCAACTTTTCTAAAGAAAGGCAGCTAAGATACCCTTAATCCTCTTAATAATAGAGCAAGAAAGAATAAACATGGAGGACCAATAAAACTGGATGGAGAAGAGAAATGATTTGATTAGTTGAACACGCCCAACATAAGTAAAAGAAGAAGAAAAGATACACAACTTAATCTTGGAGAGAATCCGCTCTACTAAAGGCTTACAATCAGAGTGAGTCAGTTTAGTAGATATCAATAGAACCTTAAATTAAAGGGTTTTGTAAGCCCTCTCTAAAAATACCTCTTAAGTTCTCCATAGTCAGGATAAATAAATAAGGGGACAAATGATCACCCTGTAGATGAACCCTGGAAGATGGGAAGAAACCACAATTCTCTCCATTAAAAAAAATTTATTTTCGTATGAAAACAATTCCAACAACAAAATTGAACATAAAAATTCAACAATAAAAAGAAAAACAAATATAATGCAAAATATATATATAAAAAAAAAGAAAAATCTTACCTTAACTTTGTTACGAGTGAAGTTGAGTAGAGAAAAAAAGAACAAATTCATACAATATGTTAATTAAAAAAAAGAGTAAAACTGAGAAGAGAAAAAAAAAAGAGAAGAGAATGACTTACCTGGTAGGAATGAAGGAGAAAAAAGAAGAGAAGGAGTTAAGAAGGAGAGAGAGAGAGAGAGAGAGAGAGAGAGAGAGAGAGAGACGTTTTGTTTTTTACAAAAAAAAGGAAGAGAGAAGAAGAAGAAATACTTGTCTTTTATGAAATTAGGGAATCTGGTCTTTATTTAAGGTTTTTTTATCGAAGGTTTTACCGATAGATAATTAAATATTAATATTTTTGACATTTTCTTTGGTGTTTTTATCTGTAATATTTAGTTGAAAATTTTCAGAACCCCCCAAATATCACCGATGACTTTTCAGTCCATTACTGATTTCGTCTGCAATGAACAATAATTAACAGTGTCATTGAGAAGTGAACAATTCCAAAGCTCTCAGGAAAATATCGATGAGCTTAATTTGTTGGTGATTCCATATGTAATAAATATAATGAATAGTGTTATTGAGAAGTGAACAATTTCAAACCTCTCTAGAATAAACCAATAGACTTAATCTGTCAGTGTATTTGTTGGTATTTTATAGTAAGTCGGTAATTCCATCTGTATAAAACAATATATGTGGCCATATTTTATCTATATTCTTTATCTATCCATCATGTAAATACTTAAAATCAAAACAGCGTACACAACACAATAATACTAGTTCTGTGTATAATAATAAAATTAAAAAAAATAAATGTTTCCTTATCATGTAATAATAAATGCATGTCATTGTCATTACCCTAAAGATAATTTCATTACACATTTGTGTGTTGTGCAAATTAATCAGAATTGTCTTCTTCAATTTCATCTTCGTCATCGTCATCTCCATCATAATCTTCTATATTGGTTCTGTATGTCTGTTGGTTCTCAAAACATCATTCAATTCCTCAACGTTAACATCAATATTAATAAAAGTATTCTTGATAATATGAAAATTCAAATTTTATTTTAAATCAGTAGACAAAGCAACTCGATATCAATAAATTATTTAATCAAATTAAAAAATATCATCTCCCACTGTTACTAAGTTATTCTATTTCAATTTTTCGTGCGCATATGAGAAGCCCATTAAAACCATCTAAAAGGTAAAAAGTCACATGATTAAAGCTTGTTTTCACGGTTGACTTGACTTTGGTTGGGTCATTGATTTTCACTTGTCTTTTAAGTTTTGTGACTTCAATAATTATTTGTGATTTCCTTCGTCTAGATTTCGACTCTTTCTATTAGTTTAGTCGATAAAAATAAACCCTCCAAATTCTTAATTTTGTCTTATTAAACTGCATTATCAACCTTGAATATGCATAAATCCTTGTATAAATTTCTAAACTAGGCATGGTGTATTTACGGTGCCACTACCTTTTCTTTTGTTTGAGAAATAACCCTTAATTATTTCTAGTTCTTATAAGTAATTTAAGAAAGTTATTTTATGATATAATAAAAAAAATAAAATTAGTAATATAAGATTAAATCTCGATATTCCGATATTTTTAATTGTCATTCCAAGGCAAAGTGAAAAGTAAAAGGAACGTAACAGAGGGGGGCGAGACCCCTGTGTTACCGACAATTGAATTGATGATCTTTCTGCTGGCACCATGCATGATGTAATGCTAAAACTTGGGAATTTCCTCGAAGCATCAATGGGACAATAAGCCAAATAAAGAAGACTTTATTATATGTGGAAAATCATGTTACGACGACTGTTGTAACTCAATTTTTGATTAACCAATATTTTTGTAAATGTTATTTTATTTTTATTATTATTCATAAAAACCCAAAAAAATTAAGAAAAAGTTTAAAATTCAAAAATATATTTTTCTCGAGTCAACCGCATCTTTCCATCAAAACCGAGTCCACCGAGTCAATACGGGTCAAACCATGTCGACCAGGGTAAACAATGAGTTTCATGCCGTTTCGGGTCAAAACCGTCATTTTCGACCAAAACCGAGTCCACCGGATCAATACGGGTCAAACCATGTCGACCAGGGTAAAAAATAAGTTTCAGGCCATTTCGGGTCAAAACCGAGTCCACCCGATCAATACGGGTCCAACCATGCCGACCGGGATAAAAAATGAATTTCAGGCCATTTTGGGTCAAAACTGTTATTTTTGATCAAAACCCAGTCCACCGGATTGATACCCATCAAAAGTTTTTTTTTTTTTTTTAGTGTTTCAATATAATTTTTGGTAATTAAAATTGATTTTTAGCGGTTGAAACGAGCTTTTTCTAATACTGATTTGAGTTTTTAGTTTTATCCATATAAATATTTATTATTATATATAATAAAATAAAATTAATAATGTAGAAATTTGTAATATAGTAGGCGGTCAGTTATGCCGATGATAGGCAGAGTAGTTGTGGCGATGAAATTTTTATTTAAAACAGATACGTGCCACCTGCATTAGATCTTGATGTCCCTCATCAGTGGCTATAAATAGCTAGTGACAATTCACCAGAAAGGGGGAGAGAAAAGAGAGAGAAAAAAGAAAGAGAGAGATTTGTGCAAATTTTTTTTTCTATTCCTTCAAAACCCTAAATATATCTCAACCATTAGATCTAATAGTATTTAGTTCTGGACCTTTGATTTAAAAGGATACAATAGGGCTTACCACACTAGATTAAAACCCAAATCCATCTCAGCCCTTAAAATAATCGGCCCTTCGATCCTGTTGTGCCACGTCTCCTGGTGTACCAAGCTCTCGGTATAATGCGCCACACCAGATCAAAGATCAGCTCATCCGGACCGTCCGATCAACTTGCAGATCAAGCCAATCACAGCCGAAGGATCAGTTCATTCGCGATCCAACGGTTCACAACCTTCAGCTGCACCGGTGTACCATGCTAACTTTCACACCGTAGCAAAATCTCGGAGTCTCTCTCTCCTCTCGCTGGCGATTCTCTCTCTCTCATCCGATCTCCAATTTCCCTCCGTTTGAAGCCTCCGAACAACTACAGAAAGGTTAATAGCCTCCTATAAAGCAAAACCCCTGCCGAGTTCAGCGTTTCCTCCTCCCTATCTGGCCGGAAAAAGGCTGCGATTTTCATTGGCCACCCGAAGCTTCAAACCGACGATTCTCCCTCATCCGCCATCAATGGCCGTCGAAACCACCGTCATCAGAATCCTCTCCCTCAGATATACCAGAATCAACCATTTGTTAGCCGGAAATCTCGCCGAAAAAGTTCACCGCCTCCAACAGTAACTGCGCGTGAGCCACACGCGCATTTTCGTAATTTTCCGAGAAATTCAAGGGTATTTCAGTCTTTTATCTATACAGTGGCACTCAGGTAATTTTTTGGGGTTTCTAATGGTATTTTTTATATTTTTATATATATAAATACTTGTAAATTTTCTTGCATGTGAAAAAAAAACAAAAAAAACCAAAAATAAATATAAAAGAAATAACGACGCGGGTCCAACACCCATCTTATCATGTCATCGTTCATGAGGTCCAGAGCCCAATTCTCAAGTATGGTTATACCCATTTCTCAACGACATCAAAATAATTTTTATTTTATAAATGAATATTGTTTGTCGACATGTCTTTTTTATTTACATAAAAGGACTGATGTCAAAAATTTAAATACCAAATATGGATTATGTCCATTATTTCTTTTGGTAACCCACATGTAATTCTTTTTTTTAAGGACAAACATCAATATTTTAGACGGGACTGATGTCATTTTTTGACGTGTCTCCTATGAATATTGTTTGTCGACACGTCTCTTTTATTTACAAAAAAAAGGACCGATGTCAAAAGTTTAAATACCAAATATGGATTATGTCCATTATTTATTTTTATTCAGACGCAACTCTTCTTTTTAGGGTTAAAACGTCAACATTTTAGACGAGTCTTTTATTTTTAAGGATTGATGTCATTTTGACGTCTCTTATTTTTAGAAACTGATGTTAACTATTTAAAAAAAAATGCAAATAAGCTCAAAATGTAATAGCATTTGAATCAAATAAAAAAAACATACAAGTAAGGATAACTTTTTTTTTGAAAAGATGTTTTAAGAGTGGTGACTACCTTTTCTTAATCATAACTAACCCAGTACAAGAGTGTTTCTGATACTAGTATTTAATTTGAGATTTCTAATTCACTCAAATCACTAAACAACGATTTTAATAAAATTTTTAATTTCTTTGATCGAGAAAACACTTTTTTGTTAAATAAACAACAAAAATGGAGCCGTCGCCCTCGTGTATCGACAACGACGACCAATTCCATCCAAACCACATGGTCGACAGCGTGGAATTGAATTCCAGTGCCATAATAAGGGCTCTTCCTAATATGAACGCGCAACGCCACTGGTTGTAGGGTACAGTACTGCGCTCTCCTCCTATAAAGAGCAACCCTTCAGTGCACAAAGCCAGCGGTATACAATTTAATTCATAAAGTATTTCAAATGGGTTAAGCAGGTTCTCTATAGTAGTGATAAAGCTGATCTTCATGGTTTTATTACTAGGGTGATGGTGTCATTTGTGTTTGGAGGAAGAGAGAATTGCTCCACTGGAAATACCTTCCCAATTACAACTGCCGGCTTCTTTCCCCCAAGATTGCAGGTGTTCGCCGTCGTTTGGGTGGTTAGAGGAATTTTGGTTGTATACAAATATACAGGCTGGCTTTGTACAAGCTGCTCTTTATACTACAAGACGAATCAACACGCTCGATCTTTCGTTAACAAGGGGTTGGGAATTGGAAGATTTGTGCATAAATACGTCATGGGGATTGGAAGGGGTAGTTAAAAGGAAATTTTTTATTTCCAATGGAGCAATTCTCTCTTCCTCCAAACACAAATGGCACCACCACCCTAGTAATAAAACCATGAAGATCAGCTTTATCACTACTACAGAGAACCTGCTTAACCCATTTGAAATACTTTATGAATTAAATTGTATACCACTGGCTTTGTACAAGCTGCTCTTTATACTATAAGACGAATCAACACACTCGATCTTTTGATTGTTGTTGCTGTAGTAGCGGATCGATTTAATTTACTGTTGTCTTTTACAACGAAAAAGTTGAGAAAGTGTTCGTTCATGAATTGTATTAAACAGCCCACTTGTATGGCACTGGAATTCAATTCCACGCTATCTACCCTGTGGTTTGGATGGAATTGGTCGTCGTCATCACATGATTTTCCATATGTAATAAAGTCTTCTTTATTTGGCTTATTGTCCCATTGATTCTTCGAGGAAATTCCCAAGTTTTTGCTTTACATCAATATCAATTCAATGGCTGGCATTGGCAACACACACGACTCTCGTCTCTCTGTTACGTTCCTTTTACTTTTCGCTGTGGTTTTTGAACACTATCCAAGGTTGATCTGGAGCAAATCTTGGATTGTGGGTCAGGTGAAACTTGAGAAGGTTATTTATCAAGAAATTCTCAAATCCTACCAATGTCAATTCTAACTTAGCAACATCGTCTTTTTATTTGTTAATAATATATTTAAATATAAATCAAGATTCAAATTAATTTAAATAATATAGTTAAATGAAAACAAGATTTCAATAAATTTCACTCTTTCTTTCATTTTCTTTTTCAAAACCTTCACCATTCTAATCCTTCTCAGCTATCATGTCTCCCTTCTTTGATATTGTTATCAAATAGCAAAAGTGCAAATAATCATGCTCTTGGAGATATCAAAATTACCCTACAAATCAACAAATTCCATTCATATAGGATTTTAAATTCCATTCATATAGGATAGCAAAATTGTAAATTATGATGGTATTTAAAAACATAGTAATGATTATTTTTTAAAATATTTTTTATTTAAAAATGTATTATAATAATATATATTTTTTATATTAGCATATCAAAATAATTTAAAATTACCAAAAATACTTTCTTTCTTTATTGTTTCTCATAAAATGCTCCATATATAATCCTTATAATGTGCATATCTCTAATTATATTTCTGAAAAATTGGATTTCAATAAATATCTTCCTAGTAATAACAACAACTAAAACATATTTGACATTCACTATTTTAAAAAATAGTTATTATGGATTGCGTTGTTTATTTTGAACAATGATTCTTTTCCATCATCAAACTTTTAATATTTTCAATTTCATCCTTGTCATATTATTTTCTGTTTACATTTCTTTTAATTTGCCGTATCAAGCATGTTTTGAGTTTTGAGAGGAACTTAATGATCAATTAGTCAATTGGGGCTGAAAATTAAAATTGAAAGAACAAGGACCATATTTAACAAAAAAAACTTTAGTCTACCTCATTTGAAGTACATACGAATCGTTTCAAAGCTTCAGTCCAGCTAACAATTCCAGAGCATTCACACAATAAATTCCAGAGCTACTCTGTTCCAGTTGACATCTCCAGTTAACACGGGGTAAATGAAAACTTTACCATTTTCTGCCTTATTCAACAGATACTCCTACAAATAAACTACACTGAGTTGCATGCCTTGGGTTTGTCTTAGGTATATCCATTACTCGTTCTTACGATTTGAAGGAAGATATATGAGAAAGAACTTGCTGAATGCTGAAAGCAAAATTGTGAAGAAATGATTTTCTTCATTACATTGCTCTAAAAAACACAGCTTTTCAGACATAATTTATACTACTGAGATGAGATAAGATTGACCATCTAAATCTTCCCTTCGAAATGTAGAAACAATGCAAAGTTGAGATTTATTTATACCAAAGGCTTCCAAACTCTGATTCTGAATGGCTTAAGAAGATTGTCCGCAACAAAGTAGTAGCAAGTGTTGATGCTCTTCTCAATGAAATAAAACCATGCTCGCCGCCAGTCTGGGTTTATGTACAAAACTGCAGCTATTCCAAACAGCACCATGATGTACGTCACAACAAAGCTCACACAGAAAACTTGTGCATCAATGATGACGCTACTCTCTTCTTTCTCATCAGTAGAAGGCCCAGGTGGTGGTGGTGGTGGTACTTCTTTGGTGCAACTGTTAAGCAGTGGTGGTCCACAAAGTAAGGGATTTCCCTCGTAGCTGCTCTTACTGAATGTTGAGAATTGTGCAACCATCTCAGGAGTCTTACCAGACAGGTTATTGTTGGCTACACTAAAATAGGCAAGAGAATGCAATTGTACAAGTTGAGGTGGGATTTCCCCATTCAAGCTGTTATTGGAAAGGTCCAAGCTCTCAACTTCACTCAAATTTGAAAGAGTTTGTGGGATTGGGCCTATTAAATGATTGTTGGACAGGTTCAATACATGAATGTGGTTGAGATTCCCAATTTCAGGAGGAATCGCACCTGACAAACTGTTGCAGGAGAGATCCATTCCGGTCATGAAGTACAAAATACTTGGCGGATAAGGATAGGACAGGCTCTTTGTTGCAATAACCAATGGTTCTCGAAGATTAAACTCAGAAGGATATCCTCCGCGGAGGATGAACCGAATAATGCTTTTAAATCTTAGGCACGGTAGAATATGACCAGAAAAATTATTATGAGAAAGATCAATGAAGCTTAATTTGTTCAACTTGCACAATTGCGTGGGTATACTGCCATCAAGATTATTATAACCCAAGAGAAGAAAGCTCAGTTGGGAAGACTCACCAATCCATTTTGGAATGCTACCAGTCAAATGATTATGGCTAAGATCCAACGTTATTAGATCAAAGGATTTCTGAAATGCATGTTCTAGGGATCCTTGTAGCATATTTCGTGACAGATAAACATGCAGGATGTCTGAAGAGTTAAACAAAGATGGTAAGGTTCCAGAGATGTTGTTATTTGAGAGGTCCAAAACTTGAAGAGACAACAGAAAGTCAAATGAAGAGGGAACGCGACCACTGAAGTGGTTATCAGACATGGATAAAAATGTTAAACTTGGAAAATATGATCCTATTTCTCTAGGAATGTGGCTTTCGAAGTTATTGTTAGAAATATCTAATTCAGACAAAGTCTGATGAGGATGAATTGGCAATTGAAAAGTCCCTGAAAGAGAATTGTTGACCAAATGGAGTTCATTTAGGTTTGTGTTGTTCTCTAACAACCAAATAGGAAACCCTCCCCTCATTTTCAGGTTAGAAAAATCAATTATTTGGAGGCTGTATTGATGGAGGAGGAATTTGGGAAAGGAAAATGCTCCACCATATCCATTGCCAGATAAACGAATACACTCTAATTGGAACTTTGGGGCCAAATTATGCTCCTCTAATTCTTCAACATATATTTCGTTATTGCTACCATCGAAATACTTGAGTTGTGAATGGTTGAGAAATGAGCTCAATGAGACGGGGATCTGAAAGTGGTTGTCTGAAAGTGATAACTCTCGGATGGATGTGAGACTTGTAAGAGGAGAGAAGGAAATGTCTCCAATAAAGTTATTGGAAGACATATGTAATTGTTGAAGGGATGTCAAATTTGCCAAACACCAAGGCAAAGCACCACTGAGATCATTCCCACTGATTTCTAGATTTTGGAGATGCTTTAACTGACATAGGCCTGAGAATTTATTGATTCATAAAAATTTTAGTCAGAGAAGAAGCAGAACGCCTAAGGAGGGAAAAGGTGGTCAGACTTACCTTGGGCTTTAGGGATGGAGCCCTTGAGTCGACAGCCATTCAAGCGTAAACTGTTTAGAGTAGTAATCTTCCCGACTATTTGCAGAAAGCTATTATCGACAGTGGAGAAACTCAAATCCAACTCTTCTAAATTCTTGAGAGAAGCCAAGTCTACAATAATCAAACCCACAAGAAATTATGCTCGGTATTCAAGAGCCGGATAATGATAAGGAAGCAAGATGATGAAACCAACAAGAAGCTCCATTATAATGTCCCCGCTACAATCAATTAAATTCCTATAACTAGGAAAATATGATTTAAAGCACGTTTACAAAGAAAAAAAGAACAATTAACAGATATTCAGGATCGCTTTTAGGCATCAATACCACAAATTACCTTTATCTAATGTTGTTCCGAAACTTCCTTCAAGATTATTCTCATCCAAATAAAGGGTCCTGAGGTTTGGGAATTTCGTCAACGATTGCAGCAATGTAAATGGAAGAGCTCTTCCATTTGAGGTGCTCTGAGATAATGAAATGAAGCTTACATTTCCAAAACCTCTAGTATCTGCAGGGGACAGCAGAAGTAAAACAAGTTTTAAGACCTTCTGAGCTTTTATTCTTGAGCAAAATCATTCTCGAAAATACAATTCAATTAATGAGATTTTAGGTTGATCAAGCGGTAAAGCTACCATCAATCAGTGTGGAAAGCAATCAATACCTTTGGATAACACAAATTTGTCAATCTCGTTTCCCTCTAGATCCAGTCTCTCTAAGTTGATCAAAGCATCCAGCTCTAGGTTGTCGAAAAACAGAACTTTAATATTACGTCACAGAAAAAATCACAGATTGGTTTCTAGGAATCAAAAAAGGTGAGGTTACCAGTCACATTGAATGATCCTTTCAGTTGGTTGTACGCTATATCCAGGGATTTGAGAGATGAAAGACCCTTGAGGGATGATAAGGCACTGTCATTGAAGCGATTACCATTCAAACCAAGGGATTCCAGATTTCTTAACCTCAGTAATTCGTCACCAGTACCTATAAAAATACCATAAGCTTTCATGTAACCTGAAAGGATAATGGAGTACTTATGTGTGAAAACAAATGCTCAATCAACTCACAACTCTTTCATACCATGAATGGATTTAAAGCTTTCAATTTCATTGTCACCAAACTCCAACCACCGCAAGCTTGTTAGATTATTCAGTTCTGGCCAAATATAATTGTACCAAGTACAACAATTAAAAAAAGGGCAGTAATTAACATGGTTTTATTTGAGAAAGAAAAGGAGAGAAGTGATCAAGCTTAATTACCATCAACACTAATTGCTCCTTTGAGTTGGTTACCATCTAGATACAGGGTTCTCAAAGAGGAAAGCCCACCAAGGGATGAAAGGATGCTGTTGTCGAATTTGTTTTCGCCTAAATAGAGATCCACCAAGCTGTCAAGTCCTGATAGTCTTTCAAAACCTGCATGGGCATTTCAATCAGTAGCTTGAAAAATATAGAATCTATTCTTTTTTTTTTTCCTGTTGAAATTGCAGTAGCTTGAAAAATATAGAATCTATTCTTTTTTTTTTTCCTGTTGAAATTGCAGTAGCATGCAAATAAGAGATAAACCTTCATTCTCAACACAGCCAACTATAAAATTTCCACTTAAACCAAGAGACTGCAGTTCTTGGAAGGGACGAAACAAAGAGACATTTAGGTACAAATCTCCCAATCCCTCTTCCCTTATGCTTGAAAGATGAAGTTCGACAACTCGTCCTGTAGTGAAATTGCAGTCAACGCCTTCCCAAGTACAACAGTCGGCTACTTTTCCCCAAGATTGAAGGAATGTGCCGCTTGGGTAATTAAAGGAGCTTTTAATCCGCAAGAGAGCACTTCTCTCTTCGTCTAAACACCCGTGACATGAGCACTAGCTTTCTGACAAAACCATAGCATAAATCATCATTGTCACTGCTAAAGAAGTGAACCTGTTTAAACCCATTTGGACTTCTCGATGAAATTATGTATCGAAAAACAACGGTCAGAGGCTTTTTATAGATAAGATCGTTGGATTGCAATTTGCAATATCACAATCAAATGTCGTAATTTTTCCACTGACCATAAACAGAGTCCTCTCTTTTGGCTTATAGTCTTCGTGGATCAACACACTTGATGGAGAAAATTGCCCCCGTTATTTTTTTAAACTGTTTAAAGAAACCCTCATAGTTTAGTGTTAGTTTAGCCCCTCATGTTTATAATAAATTGCCCTTCTTGAAATTGTCCTCTTTTCTAGATTTATTATATTCCAAAAATTAAAAATCCATATCATTTGGCAAAAATTACTACCCATTTATGGCTTATTTATGTTTTTAAATAATTTTAGAATTGCAGAAATTTAGTATGGATATTACTAAGATTTTATTTTTTTACCAATTTAAACCCATGTAATGGCAAACTAGAAATATATCATAGATCTAGGGGAAAAGTTTTAATAAGTTTTTCAAAAAGGGTATATAAATAAAATTATTTATGTGATAATTAAAGTTCTCTCAATCAAGAAATTTATAGAGGGTGGTGACTATCCCCTCCAATTCTCCAAACTCACATTGAACCCACTTAACCCTTGCTTTATCCATCAACACATTTAAATTTTTTGATTAAGTTTGATAGATTTTACTATTTGACACACAAGGACTTAAATAAATTTTTTCCCAAAGACTATATCGTATCTTAAAAGGATAAAAAGTAAAATAAAATATGGGAATTAAAATAATTTCTTGAGAATACCTAGAAGGTTAGTTTTGATTGGTTTAAAATCAACCATTTAAATTGGGTTGTTTTCAAGAGAAACGCACAAATAATTCATTTAAATTTTATATGAGAAATTTTGTGACCAATTCCTCTTCTTATGGCTGGATATGAATGAGTTTATATTGTGATACGGAAACACGGAACATATAGAAAAAAACATGTTTCACGGTATATTATTTTGCGTGTGAATATTTTTTTACTTTTTCTGTTTTCTACAATAATAGAGAAATAGACCAATGAAATATGGCCTTTCCATGCAATGTCTTCCTTACGGAAAAGACAGTGCGCCATCAATGTCAGTCTTGTTTTTGGAATATAATTAATATTGTTTTTTTTTAAATATTTTTTATTTAAAAATATATTAAAATAATATTATTTTTTATTTTTTAAAATTATTTTTAATATCAAAATTTCAAAATAATTTTTATTAAAATATATAATTTTTCATATCAAAATACTCTTTATTATCTCTGGATTTATGAATGGGAAAGCGACGATCACATGTCTTTTCCAAGTGTGAAAAAATCCCATAAAACAATCTAAATAGTCTAAAAAGGTGGCTTGACTTTTCTCTGTGGCGTCGAGTTTCTCTCATAGCTCGCACGTCGGAAATAGATGCACCAACATTGACTTGTACACGTAGTGCAGCGGAAAAGTAAGTTTAATAATTTTTTCTCGGAAATTTCAATTAATATGTGATTTAGAATTATTTAGTGTTTATAAAAAGATTATTGGAATATTAAATATATTTTTTTGATTTTAAGTAATTGTTTTAAGATTGAGTTATCGTAAAAATCATTCAAGTATTCGGTCTCTAATAGCAATGTACATGAACCACTAATAAAAAATTTCATAGACCTATTTACAAAAGAGAGATTATTATATCTTTGAGTGCTAATTCTTTTCTTTTGTATTTTTCAGGTGTTATGTAACTTATGTAGTTTCTCCACAGAAAATAAAAGACATAATATTCTATTTATAGGAACACCTGAAAAACCATATAAATAGCAAAATATCAATTGACCCCTTAAATAATATCACACGTATTATTTCAGAATAATTTTATAAATTTATTCAATCAAGTCCCTACTTGATTTTTCTAGATCTAGAATTATAATTCCATGTACAAATTACATTATAGTCCTTAATTTCTAAAACTTATTTATAATCAAGTCAAACTTGATTAATCATCCAATTTTAATTTCTGACTAATGGTTCTTATATGTGTGACTTATTAGGTTCCCTAATAAGTTTACCAAAAAATAAATTATAATCTTAAATAAAATAGGATTAAATAAATTAATTTGTTATCAATTCAGCAATTAATTAATTTATATTTGAAGATTAAGTACAATGTCTAACTACTTGTCATTATCCCCCAAATATTAGAAAAGTCATAAGTGGTTTGACTTAACCTTTTAGTAATTAGTTTCTTAGTATAATTATTATCCCTTCATCAACAATGTTCTGATTTAGATATTATAGTATGGAGTGTGTCTACTATATTAAATCATGTTTATTCTCAACATTATAGCTATTGATGTTTTAAATAAGATTTGAAACTCTTTTCAAATCTCATTGCTATTTGAGAACAGATGAAACATTTTTCCTAATTCACCTTGGGTGATGAATACTCTCTTGATTGCGTAAATACCTTTATATAGTTCATGTTATACCTAATATTTACCCATTTGTTATCCTTAATTAGAATAACGTGTAGTTGGATCAAAACATAACACTCCTTATATAAGATAACTTAGTGATCTAAAATCTAAGGACCATTGACACAACTGTCACATGAGCTTTTTTATAGACACAAGTGATTTCTTCATATGAAATTCTTATACAGATCAATTCAATGTACATGTTATCTGAAAAAAAACCTATATATTAATTCTAGGTATCCCTCATACCTCAGTTTATGAGAATAACTATTTCTTTTCATAAAGGAAAGAACATAATATGCATTAGTCTCAACAACTCTAATTAATATCCAGTCTTAATAGAGTATTAACCAATGATATTTTAGTAACAATGTTTTAATGCAATAGGAATCCTATAATTATAACAACTTTATAATTTCTTTTGCATAGTATTTTTATTCCAAGAACTTTATCTTTACTCTAAATTCATTAATCATTTTTTTATGAATATTAAAGATAAATAAGCTTTTATTAATAAATTAAATATATTTACATGAACAAAGTCAATGCCACATGTAACCAACTGATTGGCCACAAGGCATATACACTAATAGTTTGGGTCCTACTTTGTTTGTAGTAAGTGGAAATTTATGACATTTGATTGTGATATTGTAAATTACAATCTAACGATCTTATTTATAAAGAGCCTCCGACTGTTGTTTTTCAATACATAATTTCATTGAGTAGTCCAAATGGCTGACTACTAAGTGGCGCTTGGGTCTGGTATGCGTGCCAGACCCACACTACCTTAGACTTGAATGAATACCAAGTCCAAACTCCTTGGATCTGGTAGGCGTGCCAGACGCATGCTACCTTGGATGTGGTGTGCTTCCAAGTCCAAGCGTCTTGAACTTGGATGAATGCCAAGTCCAAGCTCTTTGGATCTGGCAGACGTGCCAGACCCACGCTACCTTGGATGTGGTGCGCTTCCAAGTCCAAACGTCTTGAACTTGGATGAATGCCAAGTCCAAGCTCTTTGGATCTGGCAGACGTGCCAGACCCACGCTACCTTGGATGTGGTGCGTTGCCAAGTCCAAACGTCTTGAACTTGGATGAATGCCAAGTCCAAGCTCTTTGGATCTGGTAGGCGTGCCAGACCCACACTACCTTGGATATAGTGCACTGCCAAGTCCAAGCATCTTGGATTTGACTAACTGTTAAGTTCAAGTTTCTTGGGTATGACATACATGCCAAACCTGCACTACTTCGGACTTGACTGACTGTCAAGTCCAAGCGCCTTGGATCTAACATGCGTGCCAAACTCACATTACCTTAGACTTGACTGATTGCAAAGTTCAACGTTTTGGATCTAACATGTGTGTCAAACTCACACTACCTTGGATTTGGCTGATTGTCAAGTCCAAGCATTTTGGGTCTAACATGTGTGCCTGACCCACGTTATCTTGAGCTTGGCGCATTGCGAAGCCTAAGTGCCTTGGACTTAGTTGAATACCAAGTTCAAACGCCTTGGCACAAGCATGTGTGCGAGACCTACACTATCTTGGGCTCGGCATACTGCCAAGCCCAAGCGCCCCAAGCACCTTGGACTTGGCCGAATACCAAGTCTAAACGTCTTGGGTCTAATATTTATGTCAGACCCATATATTTTAAAGAAGTAGACAAAAATTAAATAAAAACTTAATAAAATTGACTAATCAAAGACTTAATTCTAAAATTTTATTTTCTTTCAAGGACTATAAACTTCTGAGCGGACCATCATACCCCTTTTCATTTTTTTTTTTGTTATGAATCTGTGATTTTTTTTTATCAATTGATGATTGGTTTTTTCGTATTATAATGCCTCTTTTATTATTTATTATTCATTAGAACCTAGATGTTCGTGTGATATTTGCGATAGCTCATGTTGGCTTTACATGAACGAGAGCAAGACGCCTCATTTACCTTTTGTTGTTGTGCCTGAAATGGCAGAACTGGGGAGAGGATAATTAACACAAATAAAGTGAATGTATTAAAAGATGATGTGATGAGAATACAATATTTCTTGACAAAGAGACGAGAGTGTAGGGCTAGTTTAGCTATTGTTTCCCTTTTTTTCTAAAAAAATCGCATGCTAATTTCAAAGTTATTAAAACTGTCATGATTTACGGCTTGGTCCAAACCTCATGTGACGGGTTAATGTATTATCTTGGGTCAAGTGAAACAATTTTTTTTTAAAATATTAATATGATATTATTTTGATTTTTTTAATGATTAAATTAGATTTTTTATTATATTATAGTTTCATATCAATTCTTATTTGATTTTTATGAAATCTAGATAGATTGATTCTAAGATCCAATAAATCATAACTCAAACAAAACTAGTAGACCTTGTGTATACTTGAACCTTACAGGACCACTAGCTATCGATAAACATTGCATCAGCGGCAAATTTTGACTCATTTGAAATCTAGGGAATCTGCATACGACTATCCCTTATGCCATTGATTAATTACACCACGATTTCGATTCGTTTGATTTTTTTTTTTAGTTTTAAGAACATCAAAATGCAAACGTACCTAGCATATAAGTTGCACTCCAATTTTCATTAAGATACAAATGTTTGGTAAAAAAAATGAAGTTTGTATTTCTTATCTTCAACTTTTTAGAGCGGTAATCACTTAAAAAAGTTTTAACTCTAATTAAGAGTATAGGATTATTTGTTTTTTTAAAGCGAGATTTGTTGTAATAATTAGTAGTTATTTTTTATTTTTATGTGATAAAATTAAACTTCAATCTTTTAAATAATTACAGTCTCAGTATTTACGTAGCTATGTTTTTTTATTTGACAAACTATTTATATTATTATTTTTTGCTCTTATTACTTGATATTTTTTTGATTAAATGAACAAAAAAAAAATATTGTTTTCTATTCATTTTATTTAGTTTTACACATGTTATTTTTCTTATATCCACTTTAATAAATGAAAAATCACTTATGTTCTTATTTATCATTTTGATTCTTATAGATATTCCGGCGATGTAAATTCACTTTTTTAGAATTTGCACAATGTGCTGCAGGTTTGAGTGCCAACCCAGGAAATCAACAGTTATCTAATTCATGTTATACTAGTTATGATGATAAAGTTTTCCTCTCCATATGACAGCTAAAATGCAATTGAGGAGGATAGTTATCAATGATTGATATCCTGTTTTAGCTAGAAGTATACCGAACAAGGTTCATGTATCCATTATTTTTGGTTTCCTTAAAAATGCACTTCTAAATTTCTTTGATGAATAACTTTGCATTAGTGTAATGGTTCAGCTAAAATCTTTGAGTGTTTTTTTTGAATTGGATAACTGTTGTTTTCGATTTATAATTTAGTTTAGATTGCATGTATTTTTATATAATTAAGTTCATCTTGATCAAAATAAAATCATAATATATATATATACTAAATAGATATTAAAACTTGCAATGTATAGCAAAACAATTTTTTTTTTCTTTTTTTCATAAGAGTAATTGTATTAAAGGAAAGAAACTATATAGAGTACGAGGGGCATACCCCAAGAAGTATAAATGCTTGTTACTTGGTCTATTTGACAAAAAATAATAAGAAAAAGAAGCAGAATCTAAAAAAAAAAACCTGAAAAAGGACAAAAACAGATTGTGAAGACAAATAACAAATAAGTCGGTCGATTGGTTGATTATATATGAAACTGTGCTAAATAGAATCTCGAAATTAGCAAGAGAAATTATATCTCATGACTTTCAGAGGCACCAAATAGACCTAAAAGTAACTGGGATATGAAACATGGTTCGAGCTCTATCAAAAAGGACTGGATCAAATAAAAAATGCTTTTGCAAGCATCCTGATGAGATCAATAAATCTTATGAAAGACTTGATTATATCTCTCACACTAGATGAAGTAAATCGAGGTTGAGAGGGCTAGCCAAGCAAGTAGATGCGTAAATTTCTTTTTTTTTTTTTCAAGTGCTTGTATGCCCATTAGAGTAGATGATGCCATGTTAAAGAAGGCCAACTTATAGAGGTCATATTTGTGATAGCACCCTAAACTGTAGCAGAGAAGTGACACTAAAAGAATAAATGTTCATGTGTTTCAGCCTGCAACCCACAAAGAATACATGTCGAAAAGGGAATGATCTAAAAAGCATGTAGTCTATCCATGATGTTGAGATGACCAATAGAGGCAAACAACATGATAAAAGAGTGTTTCAGGATGAAACCTGGAAACCAGAGAAGATGGTGCATAAAGTCTATGGGTTTGGACTCTCTAAAAACCTCACATGCCAAGTCAATAGAGAACCTCCCTAATGAGTTACTGTTCCAGACATAATGGTTTGGTAAGACACTCCTGGGTTAAAAGTAATCAAGTCCTATATAGGTTGGAGCTCTAGACTACCCGATGGAAAAGCCCAGGTACCATCCTTATTGATGTTTGAGACCTTAGCATTCCACGACAACCCAATAGAAGTGAGCACCCTAAAAGGCACTAGGTCGCATAACCGTTACCCATATGGCAACCACTAGTCTAATCACAAAAAGGTAGTAATTCCATTACAAATACCGGAGACGAACTTCCTTTTACACCAATCTTTGATGAGTAGAACCTTCCTCTATGACCAAGAGGACATTGAAGAAGGCATGACATGTGAGAAGGATTTGTCTTTAAGCAAAACATTATGGACCCATCCCGACTAAACTGATGATCTATTTAATAGCAGTCGCTAGACATGCTTGAGAATAACTGCTTCATTCTAAGTTGGGACGTCCCTCTTCATTTTTAGGCCATCGTTCTTAAGGGATAACAAACATAGACCCAAACTACCTTAGCCCCTGAGTGGGAGATAGAACAATCTTTCTAAAGAAAGGCAACCAAGATACCTTTAATCCTTTTAATAATAGAGCAAGAGAGAATAAACATGGAGGACCAATAAACTTAGATGGAGAAAAGAAATGATTTGATTAGTTGAAGATGCCTAAAATAAGTAAAAAAAACTAAGGTCTACAACTTAATCTTGGAGAGAATCCACTCTACTAAAGGCTTACAATTAGAGTGAGTCAGTTTGGTAAATATCAATAAAACAACCAAGTATCTTATTGGCTGAGAACCTAACCTGAAACCCACTTAACCCTTGCTTATCCATCAACACCTTTAATTTTTTTTTTTCAAAGACTATATCGTATCTTATAAATTGGGTTGTTTTCAAGAGAAACGCCCAAATAATTCATTTAAATTTTATATCAGAAATTTTGTGACCAATTCCTCTTCTTATGCCTGGATATGAATGATTTTATATTGTGATACGAAAACCCGGAACATATAGAAAAAAATAATGTTTTACGGTATATTATTTTGCGTGTGAATATTTTTGTACTTTTTTTGTTTTCTACAATAAAATAGATAAATGAAATGGTCTTTCCATGCAATGTCTTCCCTACGGCAAAGACAGTGCTGCGCTACCAATCAGTTTTGTTAGAGCTTGTTTATTTTTATGTTTTAAAAGAAATTAAATTAAATTTATTTTTTTATTTATTTTAAATTAATATATTTTTAATGTTTTTAAATTATTTTGATATGCTGATGTCAAAAATAATTTTTACAAAATAAAAAAGCATTATTAATATATATTTTAACACAAAAATTATTTAAAAAACATCTATAATCATTCAATCAAAGAAGCTCATGTTTGTAGAAAATGACATCACGCGTACGCAACTAAAATTCAAAGAGACATAGACAAATGAAATGGTCATCGCATGCAATGTCTTCCCTACGGCAAAAACAGTGCCATCAGTGTCAGTCTTGTTAATGGTAGTAGAAAATTCAAAGAGTCTAGCTACGAGTGAAATGCTTTGCTTTGTGGACCACCACGAAGATTTTTACAAGAGGAAGGTTGAAAATATTCCAAAAAAATCGAATAAAAAATTGAAAACTAATGAAATAATTGAAAAACCAGCATCTTGCCACTTATTTCATTGGCTTGGTCATAGGTTTTACAAAATGGTTTTTCACTTTTCTTTTTAATATATCTTTCAAAGTTCGTTCTACAAATCTTCTATAGGGTTCTTAATGTTTTTATTTATGACATTCAAAATATTTCTTTTAAAAAAATTAAAATAATATAGTTTCATTTTAAAAAAAAAAGACTGTCTAATCATTTAGGTTTCACTAATCGTTTCTTTAATTATATATATAAATTTTTATAAAAGTTCAGTCTGAAATAGGTATTAAAATAATATGATGTTGAGCCAAATTGAATTTAATAATAATAATAATAATAATAATAATAATAATAATATAATCAGCTAGTTAATATTGTATTTTAATATGATGTAAATGTTTTTTACTTAAAAATATATTAAAATATTTTTTTAATTTTTTATATTTTCAATATTAACTTATCAAATAATAAAAAACAATAAAAATTAAAATAATATGATCTTGAGTAAAATTGAATTTAATAATAATGGTATAATTAGTTAATTAATATTGTATTTTAATATAAAATGAATGTATGATATTACGGTGTAAATATTTTTTACTTGAAAATATATTAAAATATTTTTAAAATTTTTTAATATTAACTTATCAAATAATAAAAAATCAATAGATTTTTTTCAATTTAACAAGACTGTAACTTTGTCCTTGCAGCGAAGCTCTGCTTTTTTTTCTAACGTTTCTACCGAGCAAAGTTGCAACAGAACGAATCATTTCTTTTCATTTATGCTTTGTAGATTAGTTCCTTTACTAGTCATACAGTCCCATTATATTAGAGTTAGATTTGTTATTGGACGGTACGAAACATTAGTTTAGTCAAACTTGAACCCGTTCATAATAAAAAAATTTAAAAGCATTGATCATGGCTATTAAGAGTATGTTTATTTTTGTATTTTAAAAATATATTTTTATCTTATTTTTTTTGGTTTCAAGTTATTTTTTTGTAATTGTAAAGTGTATTAATATTAAAAATAAATTTTTAAAATATAAAAAATATTATTTTAATATATTTTTAAGTAAATTTTTTTGACTGAGATAATAATACACTGAAACTTAGAGATCTGGGATTTGAAATTAGCAGGTTATGTATCATGAACTTTTATGAGGCCATAGAAAGAGATGAAAAGACTTGCAAATGCGGTCGAAATATGGAGATTTAAGATGATATTCACGGGCTTCCAAATGATTTGAGATGGCCCAGCCCAAGGATCCAAAGTAAAAGAAACAGACATTGCTTGTCGCCGCCCAGCCCGAACTTCCAAAGGGAAAAAAAAGAGAAGACATTGCATGTCTTGGCCCAACCCAATTGTCAAAGGAAAAAAAAATTGAGATGGCTGCACAGTAGATTTCAAGTTCGAGTCAGGACATGCACCTCTTGTAAGAACCTGGGACAGCCGAGATTTTACTCTCTCGTCTGAGTCCACAGAATGCGTTTTTCGGGAGATAGAATTTGCTCGAATCTAAAAAAAAAAAAAAGGTAATTGAGGGGGGCGAGACTCCTGTGTTACCGACCATTGAATTAATTGTCTTTCTGCTGGCACTATTCACGATGTAATGCTAAAACTTGGGAATTTCCTCGAAGAATCAATGGGACAATAAGCCAAATAAAGAAGACTTTATTACATGTGGAAAAACATGCGACGACGACGACGAATCCCATCCAAACCATACGGTCGATAGCGTGGAATTGAATTCCAGTGCCATGCAAGTGGGCAGTTTAATACAATTCAAAATTAGGTAGACTAAAGTTTTTTTTTGTTAAATATGGTCCTTGTTCTTTCAATTTTAATTTTCAGCCCCAATTGACTAATTGATCATTAAGTTCCTCTCAAAACTAAAAACATGATTGATACGGCAAATTAAAAGAAATGTAAACAGAAAATAATATGGCAAGGATGAAATTGAAAATATTAAAAGTTTGATGATGGAAAAGAATCATTGTTCAAAATAAACAACGCAATCCATAATAACTATTTTTTAAAATAGTGAATGTCAAATATGTTTTAGTTGTTGTTGTTACTATATAAGGGAAGATATTTATTGAAATCCAATTTTTCAGAAATATAATTAGAGATATGCACATTATAAGGATTATATATGGAGCATTTTACGAGAAACAATAAAGAAGGAAAGTATTTTTGGTATTTTTAGATTATTTTGATATGCTAATATAAAAAATATATATTATTATAATATAATTTTAAATAAAAAATATTTTAAAAAATAATCAATAATACACTTTTAAATACCATCATAATTTACAGCATTATAACTTTGTTTGAGGAAGGGCAATTATTTAAAAATATTAAATTGAAAGGCCAAATAGATTACTCATCATTGGGTTCATGATCCCCAAGCCTCTCATATATTTCTAATGTTTTGGTGGACTTGCATCCTTTTGGAACTTCAATGAATGAAAGGATCCTTTCAGAACTTGGAGGGTTTAAAATTTTAGCATGTTAGCATTTTGTTTTGCTCTACATTGCAAGTTTTAATGTCTATTTAGTATGAACTTAATTATATAAAATTGCCTTGACTCGAAGTCAGCTGAGGAAATCTAAACCATCTTTTTTTCAGTAGACTTTTTAGATGGTTTTACTGGGTTCTTGATACACATGACGAAGAACACGCAATCATCCGTTTATAAACGCCAAGATAGTAAAATGTGTTTTCCATAGGAGGAAAAAACCTTGCGGGCACATCGTGGCTGGCAATTTTGACCACTGCTAACAGCTTTCTTTTCTTTTGTCTTAGCAGGTGGCCCATCGAGCCATCATCAGGTCAAGCGATGAATGAATGCAGCAACCTTCTTCTTCGTCATAGCGTGTAATTTTCCACAACCACTAACAAGACTGACAGCCACTGCATTATTTTCGGCCGTAGGGAACACGTCGCGCGCGATGACCAGTTCTTCTGTCTCTTGTAAAAAGTAAGAGTAAAATGCAAGATTTTTCAAGGTGTTCTTCAGCAGTCCCCAGATCTTGGTGTCAGGGTTTCATCAATCAACCTGTTGGCAAATTGGTCTCTGTTTTTATTTTTTTTAAAATACAAAAACAAACATGCTTTTAATAGCCACGGTGAATGCTTTTTTAAATTTTTATTATGAATCGGTTCAAGTTTGACTAAACTAATGTTTCATACCGTCCAATAACAAATCTAACACTAATCTAACAAATCTTGAAACAAGAAAATTTAAAATCCTATATGAATGGAATTGTTGATTTGTAGGATAATTTTGATATCTCCAAGAGCATGATTATTTGCACTCGTGCTATTTGATAACAATATCAAAGAAGGGAGACATGATAGCTGAGAAGGATTAGAATGGTGAAGGTTTTGAAAAAAAAAATGAAAGAAAGAGTTAAATTAATTGAAATCTTGATTTTCATTTAACTATATTATTTAAATTAATTTGAATCTTGAATTTTATTTAAATATATTATTAACAAATAAAAAGACGATGTTGCTAAGTTAGAATTGACATTGGTAGGATTTGAGAATTTCTTGATTAATAACCTTCTCAAGTTTCACCTAACCCATAATCCAAGATTTGCTCCAGATCAACCTTGGATGGGGTTCAAAAACGACGGTGAAAAGTAAAAGGAACGTAACAGAGAGACGAGAGTCGTGTGTGTTCCCAGCCATTGAATTAATATTGATGTAAACCTAAAACTTGGGAATTTCCTCGAAGAATCAATGGGACAATAAGCCAAATAAAGAAGACTTTATTACATGTGGAAAATCATGTGATGACGACGACCAATTCCATCCAAACCACAGGGTCGATAGCGTGGAATTGAATTCCAGTGCCTTACAAGTGGGCTGTTTAATACAATTCATGAACGAACACTTTCTCAACTTTTTCATTGTAAAAGACAGCAGTTAATTAAATTGATCTGCTACTGCAGCAACAACAATTTAATATTTTTAAGCCCTTCCTCAAACAAAGTTATAATGCTGTAAATTATGATGGTATTTAAAAGTGTATTATTGATTATTTTTTAAAATATTTTTTATTTAAAATTATATTATAATAATATATATTTTTTATATTAGCATATCAAAATAATCTAAAAATACCAAAAATACTTTCCTTCTTTATTGTTTCTCGTAAAATGCTCCATATATAATCCTTATAATGTGCATATCTCTAATTATATTTCTGAAAAATTGGATTTCAATAAATATCTTCCCTTATATAGTAACAACAACAACTAAAACATATTTGACATTCACTATTTTAAAAAATAGTTATTATGGATTGCGTTGTTTATTTTGAACAATGATTCTTTTCCATCATCAAACTTTTAATATTTTCAATTTCATCCTTGCCATATTATTTTCTGTTTACATTTCTTTTAATTTGCCGTATCAATCATGTTTTTAGTTTTGAGAGGAACTTAATGATCAATTAGTCAATTGGGGCTGAAAATTAAAATTGAAAGAACAAGGACCATATTTAACAAAAAAAAACTTTAGTCTACCTAATTTGAAGTACATAAGAATCGTTTCAAAGCTTCAGTCCAACTAACAATTCCAGAGCATTCACACAAAATAAATTCCAGAGCTACTCTGTTCCAGTTGACATTTCCAGTTAACACGGGGTAAATGAAAACTTTACCATTTTCTGCCTTATTCAACAGATACTCCTACAAATAAACTACACTGAGTTGCATGCCTTGGGTTTGTCTTAGGTAATATCCATTACTCGTTCTTACGATTTGAAGGAAGATATATGGGAAAGAATTTGCTGAATGCTGAAAGCAGAATTGTGAAGAAATGATTTTCTTCATTACATTGCTATAAAGAACACAGCTTTTCAGACATAATTTATACTACTGAGATGAGACAAGATTGACCATCTAAATCTTCCCTTTGAGATGTAGAAACAATGCAAAGTTGAGATTTATTTATACCAAAGGCTTCCGAACTCTGATTCTGAATGGCTTAAGAAGATTGTCCACAACAAAGTAGTAGCAAGTGTTGATGCTCTTCTCAATGAAATTAAACCATGCTCGCCGCCAGTCTGGGTTCATGTACAAAACTGCAGCTATTCCCAACAGCACCATGATGTACGTCACAACAAAGCTCACACAGAAAACTTGTGCATCAATGATGACGCTACTCTCTTCTTTCTCATCAGTAGAAGGCCCAGGTGGTGGTGGTGGTGGTACTTCTTTGGTGCAACTGTTAAGCAGTGGTGGTCCACAAAGTAAGGGATTTCCCTCGTAGCTGCTCTTACTGAATGTTGAGAATTGTGCAACCATCTCAGGAGTCTTACCAGACAGGTTATTGTTGGCTACACTAAAATAGGCAAGAGAATGCAATTGTACAAGTTGAGGTGGGATTTCCCCATTCAAGCTGTTATTGGAAAGGTCCAAGCTCTCAACTTCACTCAAATTTGAAAGAGTTTGTGGGATTGGGCCTATTAAATGATTGTTGGACAGGTTCAATACATGAATGTGGTTTAGATTTCCAATTTCAGGAGGAATCGCACCTGACAAACTGTTGCAGGAGAGATCCAATCCGGTCATGTAGTACAAAATACTTGGCGAATAAGAATAAGACACACTCTTTGATGCAATAACCAATGGTTCTCGAAGAGAATACTCAGAAGGATATTCTTCGAGGAGGATGAACCAAATACTGCTTTTAAATCTTAGGCAAGGTAGAATATGACCAGAAAAATTATTATGAGAAAGATCAATGAAGCTTAATTCGTTCAACTTGCACAATTGCGTGGGTATACTGCCATAAAGATTATTATAACCCAAGAGAAGAAAGCTCAGTTGGGAAAACTCACCAATCCATTTTGGAATGCTACCAGTCAAATGATTATGGCTAAGATCCAACGTTATTAGCTCAAAGGATTTCTGAAATGCATGTTCTAGGGATCCTTGTAGCATATTTCGTGACAGATAAACATGCAGGAGGTTTGAAGAGTTAAAGAAAGATGGTAAGGTTCCAGAGATGTTGTTATTTGAGAGGTCAAAAACTTGAAGATACAACAGAAAGTCAAATGAAGAGGGAACGCGACCACTGAAGTGGTTATCAGACATGGATAAAAATGTTAAACTTGGAAAATATGATCCTATTTCTCTAGGAATGTGGCTTTCGAAGTTATTGTTAGAAATATCTAATTCAGACAAATTCTGATGAGGATGAATTGGCAATTGAAAAGTCCCTGAAAGAGAATTGTTGACCAAATGGAGTTCATTTAGGTGTGTGTTGTTCTCTAACAACCAAATAGGAAACCCTCCCCTCAATTTCAGGTTAGAAAAATCAATTTCTTGGAGGCTGTATTGATGGAGGAGGAATTTGGGAAAGGAAAATGCTCCACCATATCCATTGCCAGATAAACCAAGACGCTCTAATTGGAATTTTGGGGCCAAATTATGCTCCTCTAATTCTTCTACATATATTTCGTTATTGCTACCATCGAAATACTTGAGTTGTGAATGGTTGAGAAATGAGCTCAATGAGACGGGGATCTGAAAGTGGTTGTCTGAAAGTGATAACCCTCGGATGGATGTGAGACTTGTAAGAGGGAGAAGGAAATGTCTCCAATAAAGTTATTGTAAGACAAATCTAATCCTTGAAGGGATGTCAAATTTGCCAAACACCGAGGCAAAGCACCACTGAGATCATTCCCACTGATATCTAGATTTTGGAGATGCTTTAACTGACATAGGCCTGAGAATTTATTGATTCATAAAAATTTTAGTCACAGAAGAAGCAGAACGCCTAAAGAGGGGAAAGGTGGTCAGACTTACCTTGGGCTTTAGGGATGGAGCCATTGAGTCGACAGCCCCTCAAGCGTAAACTCTTTAGAGTAGTAATCTTCCCGACTGTTTGCAGAAAGCTATTATCGACAGTGGAGAAACTCAAATCCAACTTTTCTAAATTCTTGAGAGAAGCCAAGTCTACAATAATCAAACCCACAAGAAATTATGCTCGGTATTCAAGAGCCGGATAATGATAAGGAAACAAGATGATGAAACCAACAAGAAGCTCCATTATAATGTCCCCACTACAATCAATTAAATTCCTATAACTAGGCAAATATGATTTAAAGCACGTTTACAAAGAAAAAAAGAACAATTAACAGATATTCAGGATCGCTTTTAGGCATCAATACCACAAATTACCTTTATCTAATGTTGTTCCGAAACTTCCTTCAAGATTATTCTCATCCAAATTAAGGGTCCTGAGGTTTGGGAATTTCGTTAACGATTGCAGCAATGTAAATGGAAGAGCTCTTCCATTTGAGGTGCTATTAGATAATGAAATGAGGCTTACATTTCCAAAACCTCTAGTATCTGCAGGGGACAGCTAAAACAAGTTTTAAAACCTCCTGAGCTTTTATTCTTGAGCAAAATCATCCTCGAAAATACAATTCGATTAATGAGATTTTAGGTTGATCAAGCGGTAAAGCTACCATCAATCAGTGTGGAAAGCAATCAATACCTTTGGATAACACAAATTTGTCAATCTCATTTCCCCTTAGATCCACTGTCTCTAAGTTGATCAAAGCATCCAGCTCTAGGTTGTCGAAAAACAGAAATTTAATATTACGTCACAGCAAAAATCACAGATTGGTTTCTAGGAATCGAAAAAGGTGAGGTTACCAGTCACATTGAATGATCCTTTCAGTTGGTTGTACGCTATATCCAGGGATTTGAGAGATGAAAGACCCTTGAGGGATGATAAGGTACTGTCATTGAAGCGATTAACATTCAAAACAAGGTATTCCAGATTTCTTAACCTCAGTAACTCGTCACCAGTACCTATAAAAATACCATAAGCTTTCATGTAACCTGAAAGGATAATGGAGTACTTATGTGTGAAAACAAATGCTCAATCAACTCACAACTCTTTCATACCATGAATGGATTTAAAGCTTTCAATTTCATTGCCACCAAACTCCAACGACAGCAAGCTTGTTAGATTATTGAGTTCTGGCCAAATATAATTGTACCAAGTACAACAATTAAAAAAAGGGCAGTAATTAACATGGTTTTATTTGAGAAAGAAAAGGAGAGAAGTGATCAAGCTTAATTACCATCAACACTAATTTCTCCTTTGAGTTGGTTACCATCTAGATACAGGGTTGTCAAACAGGAAAGCCCACCAAGGGATGAAAGGATGCGGTTGTCGAATTTGTTTACGCCTAAATCGAGAAACACCAAACTGTCAAGTCCTGATAGTCTTTCAAAACCTGCATGGGCATTTCAATCAGTAGCTTGAAAATATAGAATCTATTCTTTTTTTTTTTTTCCTGTTGAAGTTGCAGTAGCACGCAAATAAGAGATAAACCTTCATTCTCAACACAGCCAACTATAAAATTTCCACTTAAATCAAGATATTGCAGTTCTTGGAAGGGACGAAACAAAGAGACATTTAGGTACAAATCTCCCAATCCCTCTTCCCTTTTGCTTGAAAGATCAAGTTGGACAACTCGTCCTGTAGTGAAATTGCAGTCAACGCCTTTCCAAGAACAACAGTCGGCTACTTTTCCCCAAGATTGAAGGAATGTGCCGCTTGGGTAATTAAAGGAGCTTTTAATCCGCAAGAGAGCACTTCTCTCTTCGTCTAAACACCCGTGACATGACCACCAGCTTTCTGACAAAACATCATTGTCACTGCGAAAGAAGAGAACCTGTTTAAATCCATTTGGACTACTCGATGAAATTATGTATCGAAAAACAACGGTCAGAGGCTCTTTATAAATAAGATCGTTGGATTTATGGCTTATTTATGTTTTTAACAGTTTAAAGAAACCCTCATAGTTTAGTGTTAGTTTAGTGTTAGTTTAGCCCTTCATGTTTATAATAAATTGCCCTTCTTGAACTTGTCCTCTTTTCTAGATTTATTATATTCCAAAAATTAAAAATCCATATCATTTGGCAAAAATTACTACCCATTTATGGCTTATTTATGTTTTTAAATAATTTTAGAATTGGAGAAATTTAGTATGGATTTTACTAAGATTTTTACCCCTCTATGATTTTATTTTTTTTACCAATTTAAACCCATATAATGGCAAACTAGAAATATAAAAAAGTAACTAAACCGAAAATTTTCTGTGATCAATTTCGGTTCGGTTCGGTTTTTATAAAAAAAAAATAACCAAACATAATTTTTTTTTTAAAAAAACCAAAACCGGTTCAAACCAACCGGTTTCGGTTTGGTTCGGTTCGGTTCGGTTTTTTAGAACAAAAACCGGTTCAAACCGGTTTGGCTTGATTTTTTCCGACTTGACTCGGTTTTTTGATTTTGACTCGGTTTTTTCCGGTTTGGCTCGGTTTTTTTCTGGTTTCGGTTCGGTTTTTTCAGTTCCAGGCTTATAAAATCAAAACCGAACCGGTTGGTTTTTTCAAAATTCTAATCGGTTTAATCGGTTTTTTTTCACGGTTCGGTTTTTTCAGTTATTTTTTTTCCAGTTTTCTCGGTTTAATCAGTTTTTTGATTTTTTTACTCACCCCTAAAATATATCATAGATCTAGGGGAAAAGTTTTAATAAGTTTTTCAAAAAGGGTATATAAATAAAATTATTTACGTGATAATTAAAGTTCTCTCAATCAAAAAATTTATAGAGGGTGGTGACTCTCCCCTCCAAGTCTCCAAACTCACACCGAACCCACTTAACCCTTGCTTTATCCATCAACACATTTAAATTTTTTGATTAAGTTTGACAGATTTTACTGTTTGATACACAAGGACTTAAATGATTTGTTTTTTCAAAGACTATATCGTATGTTATAAGGATAGAAATTTCAAAATACGGACTTGTTGATAAAAAGTAAAATAAAATATGGGAATTAAAATAATTTCTTGAGAATACATCACGCGTACGCAACTAAAATTAAGCTAGTCATCGCAACCACACATAAACAAGTTGCTATTTTAACTTAAATTTAATAATAAATAATAAATATGATGGGTACAAAGGGGAGAATATACAAATGAAGTGGTCATCGTTGCGTACAATGATTGATTTTTGTTGAGTGCTTTGGTGAACGTTGTTAGGCACAGTAGCTGCTAGCAGCTATAATTTGCAAGAAAAATAGAGTTTTGTACCTTTCCAATGGTGCAATTCTCTTGTGCAATTTGGAGATTTCTGTTGCAGATGTGTGGAATTTGCAGACATGTGGGTGATTGGCAAGCTGAAATTCATGGGACAATGTCAAATCTCCAGAATGTTTTGCTTCCGAGACTTATTTGCCGGTTGTTATTTTGAAATTTATGCTGGCTTATATTTATTTCAGAAAATTTTATTTAATTAATTGAAACAGGATAGGTTCTATCTGTTTTTTGAATTCAAATTAAACATAATGCTACCTCTATATACCAATACAAGAATGTGTGCAATTCTTCCCATTTTCCTGATTTTAAAATATACAGCTATTATACAATTATCTCTGCCACTCAACTGTATATGGAGCTAGGGATGAAAGAAACAGCAGAGTTCATGATGGGATTGGCGCGCCCAGAAGCTCAGGTCAAATCGTGGGAGATTCAAATGGTTAAATGCACACTTTAAGATTTCAGATTTCCACTCTTATGAAGAAAGCTTGTTCTAAGTACTCTAAACATGATCTAGTCAGCAGGATCTAATCAGTTATTTGTTTATTTATTTATAGTTTTTGTGAATTTTTTTAGTAGATTATTTTTCATAGATGTGAGACCTAGTTTGATCTGATATATTTATTTTGAAGTCCCATTATATTAGTGTTACATTTGTTATTGGACGGTATGAAATATTAGTTTAGTCAAACTTGAACCCATTCATAATAAAAATAAAAAAAAATCATTGACGGTGGTTATCAAAAGAATATTTATTTTTATATTTTAAAAGTATTTTTGAAAAAAATTAAATTTTTATTTTATTTTTTTTTAGTTTCAAGTTTTTTTTTAATTTTAAATCGTTTTGATGTATTAATATTAAAAATAAATTTTAAAAAATTAAAAAAAATATTATTATAATATATTTTTAAAGAAAAAATAATAATAATAAAACTTAGATATCTGGGATTTGAAATTAGCAGGTTATGTATCATGAACTTTCATGAGGCCATAGAAAGAGATGAAAAGACTTGCAAATGCGGTCGAAATATGGAGAGTTAAGATGATATTCACGGGCTTCCAAATGATTTGAGATGGCCCAGCCCAAGGATCCAAAGTAAAAGAAACAGACATTGCATGTCTCCGCCCAGCCCGAACTTTCAAAGGGGCAAAAAGAAAAGACATTGCATGTCTCGGCCCAACCCAATTGTCAAAGGAAAAAAATAAAAACAGAGAGACCAATTTGCCAACAAGCTATTATAATACAACCCACAGGTTGATTGATGAAACCCTGACCCCAAGATCTGGGAACTGCTGAAGAACACCTTGAAAAATCTTGCATTTTACTCTTACTTTTTACAAGAGACAGATGAACTGGTCATCGCGCGCGACGTGTTCCCTACGGCCAAAAATAATGCAGTGGCTGTGGAAAATATTTACACGCTATGACCAAGAAAAAGGTTGGTGCATTCATTCATCGCTTGACCTGGTGATGGCTCGCTGGGCCACCTGCTAAGACAAAAGAAAAGAAAAGAAAGCTGTTAACAGTGGTCAAACTTGCCAGACACGATGTGCCCGCAAGGTTTTTTCCTCCTATGGAAAATACATTTTACTATCTTGGCGTTTATAAATGGGAAAAAGGATGATTGCGTGTTCTTCGTCAAGTGTATCAAGAACCCAGTAAAACCATCTAAAAAGTCTACTGAAAAAAAGATGGTTTAGATTTTCTCAGTTGACTTCGAGTCAAGGCGTAGAGCTTCTATCATAGATAAAAAAGGATGCTCCAGGATTGACTTTGCACCAGGGGGTTTGGGCCTACATAAGTAAGCACCAGATCTCTTATGCTCGTATATTTATCGTGCTCGTAGTTCAGGATCTTCAGACATGAATCAGCTCATTCTAAATGTTGAATTGTCTTAGGCGCTAGCTGTGGATTTTTCAAAGGAGTTTGGATTTCGATCATCAATCATTGCCTATGAGAAGCCGGGTGGTGTTTTTCTGAATCCACTATAGGTAATTAGAGGCATCAACACTCCATATATAATACTTAGTTCCAAAATCTCATTAATTGTTATAATCACGTACTTGAGGGGATTTCATGTTCTTTGTCATAGGTATGAAAATAAAATTAACCGAGCTTAATTTCTAATAAAAAGCCCAGAGTAAACGGTTGATAATTAATTTTTGGGGAATTGACTCCGAGTCAAGGTCTAAATCTCCTCTTTTAGGCGAGGAAGATGTGGCCAGTGGATGTAGATATCCACCAACCTTCGAGCCATGGTGGACAGACTCTGTTACTGCTGACTGAAACCTGATTTTGACGTTAATTCAGTATGCATGTCGACGCTATACAGCCAACACTTTCCATTTTCCACGAAGAAATGGACGATAAGTTATATATATATATATATCATTTTGTAGACGGCGGTGGGAAATTATGCCATTTCAAAGTGCAGTTGCAATGCAATTACCTCGCTAGGCAGCAAGGAATTAGTTTTAAATCCTTTAAATTTCCATTTCTCGATCCTTTCTTCGTAAAAACTAAAGCATTATCAAGATTCAAGACAGTTTTTCATATAAATTTCTCATTTAAGATTTATAAGATCTACATTTTATCACTTATGAGTTAATATATTAGTTTAAATGGAAACTAAATTAGATAAATTTGTTAATTTGTAATCGTTTTTCTTAATTTGTACGTAGGAGGATAAACTTTTGAGTGGACCATCCATTTTCATCTTTTTTGTTATGAAAATGTGACTTGACTTTTCTTTATCATTTCATGATTGGTTTTTTCGTATAATTATAATGCTCTTTTAATTATTTATTATTTATGAAATTCTAGATTTTGGTGTGATAGTTTATATTGGTTACTAGAATGTCAGCTTTGGAGAGACGACAAGATAATATAATAGGCATTGCTATATGGAAATTGTAAACACTAGTGATATTTTAAGTGAGCTGTCACACGTAATTATATCACAATAAAAATAGATGTTAATAGAAAAAAACAAGAAATAAAATTATTAATAAAAAATATATTTTTTTGTCAATTTTTTTTGTTTTATTCAAATGATTTTTTTTACAACAAAATAATTTTTTTTATTAGCGGTATAGTTTATTAAATAAAAAGAAACAACAATCAAGGAAATATTTAGAAAAACAATATTGATTTTAACTAAAAAGAAAAAAAAACCACATATTTTTCATCAAAATCTAATTTTTTTTATTCATGCATTTTATTTTTATTTTAATGAAATCATGTTTTTTCTATGAGAAGCATTGTTTTTTAAGTAAAACTTTATGGGTTCTAATCTTCTTATTATGACATGTTCAAGAAAAAAAGTATTATCTTCATCGAAATCCTCTATTTAAAACAAATTTATTAATATCAAGATTAAATTTTGTTGGTGGCTGTTAATCAATTATTCTTTTCCCCTTTTTTTTTTTTCAATGACTTTCTTTTCTCTTTTTAAATTTCAGGATCTAAAACATAAAACAAATAAAATTTACAACTGAAATATATATAAAACCTTCAAAACATAGAAAACAAATAATAAAAATTTCAAGATAAAACTATAGTTTTCCATGTCCAATGAACAATAAAAAAAAGCTGTTTTTTTGTTTCAAGTGTTAAAATCTTGTCCCTTTTGTTTCAATTTTTTTAATTGATGAAATTAAATTATATTTTAAAATATCAAATATCAATTATTAATAATGAGATGATTTTTTATATCATGAATACATCATAACTTGTAAAAAAAAATAATTATAAGTTTTGAAATCATATAAAATAATATGATATGATAAAATAAAAAATAAATCTTGATAATTTTGAAATGACTAAAAGAATGGTGGACTAAAATCACTGTAACAGACTAACAGTGCATAGTGCAATTTGTTTTACTATTTCTTTCAAGAAATATTACCCATGATGCTACAACAGAGAACTTTCTAGAATTTATTTTTTATTTAACTATGTACAGTGCAGTGGAGGCACGCTAAATGCAGCAGTAACAGGGCAGGCATATATCTAATTTTTCCCCTTTTTTTTCTAAAAGAAAACGCATGCCAAGTCTGAAACCAACAAATGAGAAGTCAAACAAAGTAGATCTTCTGTACACATACTTGAAAGTAAAAATAAAAAATAAAAAGAAAATCTGTTGAACATCACACGGAGTAATTCTCGTTAATTTCTCTACAAATTAACCGGAGGACCGTGGTCTTGTAAAAACGTAAGCTTTGCGCTATCCTATCCTATAAGAGAACCTCTGACAGTTACTTTCTACGGCGACAGAGGTGTATTTTGTTTTTTTTTCCTGAGAATTAACTAATAGCAAAGTTCTTCAAATGGAGTTGAACAGGTTGTGTTTAGCAGTGATAATGATTATAAATGTGGTGGTTTTAATACAAGGGTGGCGGTGCCATGGTTGTTTGGAGGAAGAGAGAGTTGCTCTCTTGCAAATCAAAGATGCCTTTAGTTACCCAAATGGCAGTTTCCCGCACTCCTGGGGAAGAGATGCTAACTGCTGCGAATGGAAACAAGTCCAATGCAACTCCACCACACTTCGAGTTGTCAAAATAGACCTTTCTTTCTCAAGGGGTTGGGAGCTGGGAGACTGGCTCCTGAATGCGTCTTTGTTTCTTCCATTCCCAGAACTGAACGCTCTTAACTTGTATGGAAATCGTATTGCTGGATGTCTTGAGAATGAAGGTTTGCCTCTTAGCTGCAATTTTAGAAATTGATACAAGTTTTATAACTTTAATGCTTAAACGCTAACCATGCACTCTCATGCAGGTTTTGAAAGACTATCAGTCCTTGGCAATTTGGAGAGACTCGAGTTGGGCCAAAACAAATTCAACAGCAGCATCTTTTCATCCTTAGGTGGTCTTTCATCTTTGAAATGTTTATCTCTACACAATAATGAAATCGAAGGAACAATAAGCGTGGAAGGTGAGCCTGGCTTTTCTCATCTCAGTTCTTAAACTAATTGTCTCAAACATAATCATGATTCCAAAGCAATTATATATAGCATTAATTTATGTTCTACGTATTTCCAGGATTGAATAATCTGACAAACTTAAGGAATCTGCATATTGCGAGCAATCACATTGAAGGGTTTAAATCCCTTCATGGTACGAAAGATTTTTGAGTTACGCATTATCTTTTCACAGTTTCGCTATTTTTACATCAAACCTTGTACAATTATTTCTTACAGGTGGTGAGGATGAAGTGCTGAAAATGAGCAATTTGGAGTATCTAGACTTGGGAGGTAATCGCTTTGATAACAGTATCTTATCATCCTTCAAGGGTCTTTCATCTCTCAAGAATCTCGGTCTGGAAAAGAACCATCTGAAAGGAACATTCAATATGAAAGGTTTATAAACCAATTATTGCTCACACGTTATTCCATTTCAAAAAATGAGTTCCAAGGCTTTGCTGTGACCTAATCAGTTCTATTTTCCTGCAACCTAGAATTGGAAGCTTTGAGCAACTTGAGGAAGCTGTATCTCAGCGGAAATGAGATTGACGAGTTTGTGTTCTCAGAACGTATTACTTAAATATTCCACATGAACGATGGTGGCTTCACGGATCGATCGACCCACCTAACTTTTTACCCAAGATTCCATGCAGTAAGGACGATTTTGATTTGCTCGTAAGGTGTGAAACTTGTTTTGTTTCTCTTCTCTCTTGCAGGTATTAGAGGTTTCGGAAATCTAAGCAGAGTTCGTTTATTTAATATCACCGCAAATGGAAGAAGAATTTCACTTCCATTACTGCAATCATTGGCAAAACTCCCAAACCTCAAGACACTTGATCTGGGGAACAATAATTTCGAAGGAACAATATTAGCTCAAGGTGAGTTGCAATATGTACTGATGTCTAATTTGGATATAGAGATCAACTTGAGCTTCTCCTAATTGGTATCCCTTACTTTATCCTCTTCAAAATATACTAATCATTTCTTGTCGGTTTGATTTATCGTAGCCTTGCCTTCTCTCAAGAATTTGCACAAGTTGGATTTGAGTTCCTCTACTCTCGATAATAGCTCTCTGCAAACAATAGGAAGGATTACCACTCTGACGAGTTTAAAGATGAATGGTTGTAGACTCAGTGGCAGCATACCTATAGCCGAGGGTAAGTCTGATGGTCCTTTCTGATCTCTCTTGCTGATCTCTCTCTTTTTTTTTTCTCATGTTAAATAGTTTGTAAATTGATAATTCTCAGGTCTATGCGAGTTAAAGCATCTTCAAAGTCTTGATATCAGCAATAATAGTCTCACCGGTGTCTTGCCTAATTGTTTGGCAAATTTGACATCCCTGAAACAAATAGATCTCTCTTCCAATCACTTTGGGGGAGATATTTCCTCGTCTCCTCTTATAACTCTGACATCCATCCAAGAATTAAGACTTTCGGACAATAACTTTCAAATCCCCATCTCATTGAGGTCATTTTCCAACCATTCTGAACTCAAATTCTTCTTCGGTTATAATAATGAAATATGTGCAGAGCTAGAGGAGCACAATTTGATCCCAAAGTTCCAACTAGAGAGACTTCATTTATCTGGTCAAGCATATGGTGGAGCATTGCCCTTTCCCAAATTCCTCTTCTATCAACACAACTTGAGGGAGATTTATTTTTCTAACATGAAAATGAGGGGAGGGGTTCCAAATTGGTTGCTAGAGAACAACCCAAACCTACATGAACTTTTCCTGGTCAACAATTCTCTTTCAGGACCTTTCCAGTTGCCAATTCATCCCCATGTGAGTTTGTCACAATTAGATATTTCTGACAATCACTTGGACAGCCACATCCCAACTGAAATTGGAGCATATTTCCCAAGTTTGACATTTTTATCCATGTCTAAAAACCACTTCAACGGTATCATTCCCTCTTCGTTTGGCTCTATGTCTTCTCTTCTAGTTTTGGATCTCTCAGAAAACAACATCTCTGGAAAGCTGCCATCTTGTTTTAGCTCTTTGCCACTAGTTCATGTTTATTTGTCACAAAATAAATTACAGGGATCTTTGGAGGATGCATTTCATAAGTCCTTTGAGCTAATTACATTGGATCTTAGCCATAATCAATTGACTGGCAACATTTCGGAATGGATTGGTGAGTTTTCCCACATGAGCTATCTTCTCTTAGGTTATAATAACCTTGAAGGCAGAATACCCAACCAGTTGTGCAAGTTGGACAAATTGAGTTTCATTGATCTTTCTCATAATAAGTTTTCTGGTCATATCCTCCCTTGTCTAAGATTTAGAAGCAGTATTTGGTACAGCAATCTTAGAATATATCCTGATAGGTATTTGATTCGAGAGCCTTTAGAGATTACAACAAAGAGTGTATCCTATTCTTACCCGATAAGCATTTTGAACATCATGTCTGGAATGGATCTCTCTTGCAACAATTTGACAGGTGAGATTCCTCCGGAAATTGGAAACCTTAATCATATCCATGTACTGAACCTGTCAAATAATTTTTTGATAGGTCCTATCCCACAAACTTTTACAAACTTGAGTGAAGTTGAGAGCTTGGATCTTTCCAATAACAGCTTGACTGGGGCTATCCCTCCTGGACTTGTACAATTGCATTCTCTGGCATTTTTTAGTGTAGCCCACAATAACCTATCTGGTAGAACACCACCTAATATGATTCCACAATTTTCAACATTCAACGAGAGTAGCTATGAGGGAAATCCTCTCCTTTGTGGACCACCACTCTCAAGACATTGCACCACCCAAGAAGAAGAAGCTTCGTCATTACCAAAAAGGACTTCAACGGATGATATAGAAGAAAGTGGCTTCATGGATACAGATGTTTTCTATGTGAGCTTTGTTGTGACATACATCATGATGCTGTTGGTAACAGCTGCAATTTTGTACATAAACCCCAACTGGAGACGAGCATGGTTTTATTTCATTAAACAAAGCATCAATAATTGCTACTACTTTTTTGTGGACAATCTTCATATGCCATCCTGGTTAGAGGTCCGAAACCTTTTGTGTAGATATTTTTAGCATGTGTGGTGTTTCTACTTTTCAAATTCAAGACTGAATTCAATCTTATCGTATTAGTACAAGTTATGTCTGAAAACTTGTGTTGTGCTCTTTATACAAGTGTTTCCTTTTCCTTTTCTTTTCCTTGAATGGACATAGCAAATTTGTGATGAAGAAATCATTTCTTTCCATTTTTTTTTCAGCAACCAATAAGTTCCTCTATCGATATACTTTCCGTCTACGATAGGATTGGATTTGATAGAAGCTCTAAATTTACACCCAAGGCGCCGCGCCCAACTTGGCCATTGTAACTGATTTGAAGTAGTAGAGTTTAGAATCAGGTAAGAAAAGGTCTTTAACACCAAATGGGACAAGACACCATTGATTCTTTGATGAGATGCAGCTTGAATATTGTAGGCCAGAGTAGCAGTTAGAAGCTCTGTTGAGCTAAATGGAAGGCGAGAAATTAGTTTGTTTTCAACAAGAGGAACTTGTAGCCAGAAAAGGCAGCAGCCCAAGCAATAAAACAAGCAGAGTAAATACAGAACTTCTCCCATTCTGACCCTGAACCAAGGCCTCCAACCGTGGCTGCTCGTCAAATACAGAGCAGATGGGTGCTTCCTCAAAAAAGCTAGATTAAGATCAATTTCGATGCATCATTTACATATGCAAATAGTTGGCAGGTATAGGGACCATTTGTAGTATTCAAATGGCTAAAGTTTCCTCAGCCGCAGTTGCAGAAGAAGTGGCAGTTGAATGTGTTTGATTCTCATACAATCTTCATTGCTTAGCGACAAAGTCTGGAGTAAACGATGCTAAGCTTTTTTCAAGACTAGTTGATGAGCTTTGAAATTGTTAGAGAAGAGTTTGACGTGAGAGTCATAATCTCCTGCAAAACAAATCCTATGCATAATGTAGGGGATCATCAAGTAAAGATGTAAAAGTGATCGAGTTTAATTAAGAGAAGGCTAAGAGATGATCTTGGATTCGGGCATAGCTTGTCCTAGGCCAATCTGAAAAAAAGCTAAGAGTTGGCCTTGAGTTTGGGTACTGTTCGTCCTAGCTCTACCAGGAGGAAAGACCAACTTTGGATTTCCTTAAACATAAAACCATGCCTCGTGGAGCATGCTTAGGAGTAAGGAGACCCCTATGCCTTATCTTTAACCCAACACCTGGGCTGTGAAATGCACAAGGACTGTTTTGTCTAGACCCATCACTCACAGATTTAAAAAACAGAGCTCTCATGCATAATTTTGTTCATAGTTGGGTTTGAAAAATAGCTAGAACTGCTGATAGAGCAACTGATTGGGTGGCCAAACTGACTAGAATAGGACAATATCCTCGTCACTGGGTCCATGAATCTCTAACCTATCTAAACTTTTGTCCTTCAACTTAAATATTTCAGCTCCAACGCAAAAAAGGAGAAGCAGGATTAGAGCTGAAGAATGACTTGGTGGAAGCAACTGTGCCAAATGAATACCAAATTATTGAAACCAAAGAATGCCATACTATGTTTTGATGTCTGAAGGTAAACCTCCAAATCACGCTGAAAAAGAGATGCAAGTAAAAGTACATAAACATACAAGAGTTTGTTTCAAGATTGGGAACAAAAAAAAAAAAAAAAGGAAGACACACCAAGAAAACAATTATTCGATTAAGTGGGTTTCATGTCTTGAAAAAGTGCAGACCAAAGTGACTGATCGTCAAAATCACCGTTGAGTCCTCTTCTTTCCTTGCTGTAATCACAATGAATTTTTGGGCTTGTAGATCTTGCATCCAAGGGGCTACGTACTTGTGGGCTCCTATTAGTCATCATCAAACTTTGTGGCACCCTTCCATCTGAAGTCCCATATAATTTTGGGCTCCTGTAAGCAAACACCAATCTCTCCTGCACTTTCCCATCCAGAGGCCCAGACAACTTCAAGCATCTATTGGCATGCATCAAATTCTCTTGCATCCTAGTATCCAAAGGACCAGATTTTGCTTGTCTCCTGATTTTGAGTATTGGAGGCTGCTCTACTTTGATCAACTCCTTCTCACTCCTGTACTTCCTTGTCAATGCTCCTCTTTTCCACTGTCCTTGATATCTAGCTAGCTCTGGCTCTAGTTCAGCCTTAAATGCTGCAGAATCCCGATGAAAAACCAACTTATTGATACACTTCTGGATGCTCTTCTTGGTCTTGTTGATTGCCATAATGAACTTAGAGAGGCTATGTGGACCTCCCCCAACATCCTTCCTGGCAAGCTTGAGTATTTCTAGCCTATGCTTGGCTACTGAAATACCCATACTTTGAAGAAACTCATGGTTCAAGTACGTCAAGTCCTCTGCTTGGAGCTCATTACGAGCAAAGGCAAGACCATACTCATAGATTAGTGAGGGCTCGAGGCTGCTTTTTGACAGCCAAGAGAACCAGTCCATAGCCAAAGATAACAAAGTTTTGGCTGTGTTACATGATGCAAAAACGTAAGGTGTGGTGATGCTATATGAGATATCCCTGCATGTGAAGAGTGGTCCTTGAGATATACATATATAAACAGATAAGAAGGTCAAGTAAATGAATTGAAAAAGTGGGGAAGGAAAAGTGTTATCTTTTTATGAAATTTGGATGGCAGTTGAAATTGACAATGACAGTAATGTGGAGGTTGAGCTTGGTCAAAAAAATCAGCCTTAATTTGTGTCTCAATAATTAGTGGTTAAGAACATCATTAATTTTGGGATGCCCTCTAGGAACAGGCAGTGGACATGAACTTTGAAACCCTCTAGAATGTCAATTGCCATGGCCAAACACTTGAAAAGGATTGTTACAGTAGCACCATGTTTATGTGCCATTCAATTTCTGCCATGATAGCAGAAGCCAATGCCCAGGTGGGATGCCAGCTCTGTTGGTCTGACTTCACTGGTTTATACCAGCAGCCTCCGTTCAAGAATACAATATTTTACCTGTAATCCTAACAAGAATAATGGTTCATGAATTTGCCCTTACCTATCAGCAACTAGATTTGCAGACTTCCAGTGGTTACCTCATCCGATTGCTCTGTCCTTGCTTAATAATTTAAGACCAAGCCATGGTAAAACAAAAATTTCTAAGCTGCTCTAGTTTTATGTTTACAAGGAAGACGCTTTTGGAACACGACCCCAGCGGAGTTTAAAAAGAATTAAAAGAATTATGTTTAAAATTATTGTTTTTATATTTTTAAATTGTTTTGATATATTAATGCTATAAATAATTTTTTAAAAATAAAAAAATATTATTTTAATAATTTTTAAATAATTTTTTTTTGAAAAATAAATTTTATCGTATTCTCAAACATCTCTAAAAGTTTTTTTTAAAAAAAGTTGAACTAAAATATGAAAAGAAAACATTTTCATTCAAACAAATTATGCAGCATTCAAATTTAATTTTAATTTCAATTTCATTAATATAATATAATCATTAAGGTCCAATACAAACTAATTGATGGATAATTAAATGAAACCAGTTAGTACCATCATTGATGAAATTTGTCAGAAACCTACTCATGGAGTTTAATTCAAACCTAATGCATTAAAACTTAGGCCCATTGAATTAGCACCAAATCTACCAACCAGGGTCTCGGCTACAGTTACAATGAGACAGAAGACAGAAGAACACTAAATACAGGGCTTTAAGATCATGAGGGCCCAAAATTAAGAGGGATGCATGTTTATTAAATTAGACTAGTTTATTTGCCGGTCTGTATAATATGAAAAAAATTAATTTAAAATTAAAAATTAAAAATTTTAAATTCTTTTAAAAATATTTCTCAAACACAAAAATAATGGGAATGTAGCTTAATCATCTCAACCTTGCATTAATTTGGCACTGAACTGGTGCCTATCAATTTTGACTTGAGCACCAATTCGGCGCATGCGGAGGCCCTTTCTTTCATTAACAATGAAGGGTTAGTGGTAACTCCACGTACGGATACACATTTGTAGGTTGGGTAAATTAATCACTCAATCTAAATATTATTATATGCAGTGTTATTATTATATATACTTCAGTTAAACAAAGTGAGTTGATTCTATTAAATCTGGTAGATCTAGTTTTAAAAAAATCTTTTAATTTCTTTCGGGATAATGGATGAGGTTAATAAATCTTTGGAAGGAGCTGGTAAAACGTAAGGGCCACAACATGCAAGGGTAGGTAAGTGCTGGTTAAAGAGAGCAGTGGCCGACAACGGGATTTTTAATCAATTGTATTAAATATTTCAGTATCATGCAAAATCCCAATAATCACCTGAAAGTCCAAAAGTTTTTTTTTTTTTTATTAACAACTTTCTTGCTATCTGTGCAAACATTTGTTTCATGGGAGATGAGATTGTACGCTAGCTTCTGTAGTTATTTCAGATTTTTTTTTTTTTTTTTTTTGATTTGATGGATACGAAGAGTGTCAACAGTACCAATTTATTTTGATAATCTGTAATAATTAAAGATATTTAACTTTGATCTAAAAAGCATTAATCAGATGCTGCATTTGCAGACATAGACAACGTGACAGTCTTCACTGTTGAGCCTTAACTATGGTGGTTGCATTCCACATCGCAAGCATTAAAAATGATCCCAGATGAAGAATCTAACAAAGTGAAATAACATAAGGGATGCTCATGCATGCCGTAGTTCACCCTAGCTGGAGACCAACGCCCTTTTCTGATTGCGATTTAGACTGAGACTGTGACATGCATGCAACCAGGCAAACCTCTTCTTCCACTATCACCCTCCCACGTTACCCTCATATATATCTATGGAAAAGAGAGGCATATATGCTTTTTTTTTTCCCCAGATTTCATCCACTTTTAAAGGTTAAAAATGCAAGGATCACTTGTATGTTAATTACATGTTTGAGCCAATACTAATGGGATAAAAACCTTTATTTGATTATGACTGATTGTAGGCCACCATATTGCCCTTTGAGCTCTTCAATTAATTAATAAATACTCCGCCCAGGATCGAACATGATGGAGAAGTCAATAGTGTGGAGTCCTTTATTTCCCGAACTGAAGGCATCAGCAACGAAATATCTAGTGATTTCAGCAAACCGGTCGAAAGGATAATATATGTAATCGGATGGATAGCATGGAGGTAGCAAGGGTAAAGGATCCATATATGGAGGACGAATTCCACAGACACGCACGCCGGGCAAGAGCCTCAGCACAGTATTTGACAACTTTCCTCGTCGATATATATGCTCTCTTCTTTAGGAGCTAGAGATCGAATTTCTGCCAAAAGTGAATCTGCAACGTCCAAGTTACCACCTTCAATGGCCTTAGCACACTCCATCAATCTGTAAAAAAGAAGAAAAGCCATCGAGCAACTAATTTTGATCAATGGAATCGAAGCAATTGGCTCTCACTCTTCATTTCTATAGTCAACCCCATTTGATTTCTGCATACGTTCCTTCGTGGAACCAGCAGTCTGTAAAAACTAAAGAGGTCCCTGTTTTTTTATTATTATTATTATTAACAATTGGTTTTTTTTTTTTATTATCGTAGATCTTCAGGCCAGTTTGTATACATCTCGACTAATCTCACGGGTCCTAAAGTTAAAAACCATGAAAATCTCCAATGATTCTGAAGTTTGTAAAACTCAAACTGGTGATCTCTAAAAAACAAACTTAAAATAAAACTAGAACCTAACCAGATAAACTACAGAGTTATTAACAAAGAGTTATTAACCATTGATTACTTGAACTTTAAAGATAGTGTCACTTTAAACATGTAACAACATCATGTTACATGTTTGTTTTTAATTATTGGATGGAGTATTTTCTTAAGTAAAAATACAATATTTTTATAGTGAGATTTATTATTTAAATGTATAATAATTAATTATGATTAATTTTTTTACTAATATTATTATTTAAAAATAATTTTTTTTAATATTTTTTAATAATTTTGAGATAAAGATGTTAAAAATAAATTTTAAAAAATAAAATATTATTATTTTAATATATATCTAAATGAAAAATACGATTTCAAATTTCAAATTCAAACAGACGTGAAATATTATCGATCAATGAGCAAAAACAAGAATATTTTTGGTCTGGCCTGATTTGGAAAGGCATTCTGGACCTTTAACCCAACCTCAGAAACCAGGCTTTAGGATATGGTCCTAGGACTTTCAATGCAGTGGCCCACGCTAAGGTTAGCTTTGAATCAAACCACATGTTTTAGATTTCGAAGGTTTGCCTTGAAGAGCCTCTTCCAAATTCGAGCTCTTTCACTCTTCATTTGGAAAGGTATTCTGGACCCTTAACCCAACCTAGAAACCAGGACTTTCAATGCAGCGGCCCACGCTATAGCCAGGTCAGCTTTGAATCAAACCACATATGTTATAGATTTTGAAGGTTTGCCTTGAAGACCCTCCTATTTAATAAAAAGACATATTTGTTAATTATATTTTATTAAATAAAAATTGTATTTATTTAACAAAAAAAACCTTAAATACGAAATGAAAACCGTTCAAGACTCCACTTATTAGACATGCATAAAAAATAAAAATAAAAATATTTCTTAATTATTTTTTAAAAATCCATTTATAGTTTTATCCAATGCCCCTATTCATCCTATGCCATCTTTGCAACAGAAAACAATATATAATATTTGATAAACCTGAAATAAGACTAAATTTTTATGACTGCTTGATTGGGTTGAAGCTCTACCTCTGTCAATGAAAACACAACGAGGATGATCTGATTCAAAAACATCAGACAAATATTCATGATCTTCCTCAAGTTGAGATGCCATGATGATATATAATTAGGGTCCAGTTCAGAGCACCCCACGATGCAGCTATAAAAAGTAGTGATTAATAATTATTTCAGACGATGCAGCTTGGGTGTCGAATGGTGATCTTCTTCCTCCCATTAAAAAGAAATCGTTCATCTTTGGGTATGTAAATCTTTCACATGCTCGGCGCGGCGGTGGACGGTGCTGGTGGTAATTGTTAGTTCAGGTATTATACCAACAAGCAAAAAAATAAAACAGTGAAAATATCGGCGGAGCTGTCGATAAAAAAAAGCAAATTCATCGGAATTTTCATCGGAATCCTTTTACATATTCTGGAGCTTTTGACTTCATAGATACACCCATTCTCACTGAAAAAAGAAGCCTTGAGATTTTATTTAATGGTTAATTATATGAGTGATAAACTAACACGTAACCAGTGCGTTCATCCATGACGTGCACCTATCAATCATTATCCTTTCAATATGACTCTATCATCCACCATAGTATAAAACAAATAACAAAAATTACCCTCCCATGGATAAAAGAAAGTGCTAATAATCTGAAATATTATATTTACTTGGATCGTACTAAATTAAGTTATCCTAAAATAAGCATATACCATATTTAAATACACTAAAGATCAAGAGCTTAAATGTAAATTAACCACCTGTCGCACTCTTAACTTAATTTAGATCTTGTTTATTTTTTCGTTTTAAAAGTATTTTTTAAAAAAGTATTTTTTATTTATTTTTTTTCTTCAAATTAATATTTTTTTATATTTTTAATTGTTTTGATATGTTAATATTAAAAATAAATTTTTAAAATAAAAAATATTATTTTAATAAATTTCAAAGTGAAAAGAACTTTTTAAAAATAACTGTTATCATACTCTTAAACATGCTTTTAAACTTGTTCGAGGCTACGTCGTTATCAGAGTGTTAATAAAATTTAAAATTTTAATTTAAAATTAAATTTATTATGATTTTGAATTATTTTGATATGTTTATATTAAAATTATTTTAAAAAATATTATTTTAAAATACTTTCATACAAAATAAATTTTAAAAAATTACAATTAACACGAATCCAAACGAATTAATACCATGCCAATCCAGCACGGCACAGAAAGCAGAACACAATTGCCAGACCAATCAGAAAACCCGAAACCGCGTCATATCCAAGGAATGAAATTACACAAAAGCCAAAACAAAAACAAAAAATAACAAAACTTTCATGGTCACTCAACCTTGTAAAAACCCGAAAGAAACTAACTTTTATTCCCTCCTCACACAGACAGTCACAAAGCCCACAAGACAAAAACACAATGTCTTCTCCTTCAATGGCAAAACTGAAGGTAGCAGGAACATGGGCTGGAGTTTTAGAGGTAGAACCAGAGAATTGGACAGTGCTCATGTTGAGAGAGGAGATTGCAAAGAGATCAAACATGGGCACTGAGTCGATCAATCTAATTTTTGCTGGCAAAGTCTTGAAAGACTGTACCAGTGAGGAAAAAAACAGTCTTTCTCAATTGGGTATTAAAAATAACTCTAAAATTCTTGCTTGTCGTGTCTCTGTGGAAGAGGGTAAAACTTTAAAGAATGAGTTGTTGGCTGATGATGAAAGAAACCGTAGACTTGCTCGTATCAAGTGAGTTTTATTTTTCTTGTTTCTTTCATTCACAATTATCATCTTTGATTATATATATATATATATATTTGTGTGTGTGTGTGTTTTAATTTGTTTGTAATATTGACTTGTTATTGATTTAATTGGATTGTTGCTGGTGATGGGTTTGTGAGTTTTCTATAGGTTTTTTCTTATTTGAATTTATCGAATAAATTTTAAGTGTTTTCTTACGATGTTTGTAAGGAATTTGGTCTCTTTATGTATTATTTTACGGGTCTTTATTATTTGCTTGCTTGACTATCATCGCTAGTTGTTGCATTTCACTTGTTGGTTTCATTTAACTTGGCAGGGCAGCAGTCACTGCATTGTCCAAGAGACATGCAGATGGTGCATTACCAATAGAAGACTTCGATATCGAACTCGAAGATCAGAGTGGGAAGAAAGTGCACTTTTCTGAGACCGATAGACAGTAAGATCCTTTAGTAAATTCTGAACTTTTCTAGATTGTTTTAATACCTGACAAACTAATTCCCTTAGGAGTTTAAGGGACTATCATCCATATTTATAAGAAGTGAGATCTGAGCCATTATTTGGCAGGGCAATAATGACAGGTCTGATGCTTCATACAAGCGGAAAGCGGTTTATCAGAAAGCAAATGTTTAGTGATGCACTTGAAGTTCTTACTATGGGAGAGGTTTGTTTTTGCATTTATTTAAATGGTTAATTCATTTCAATTGATTTGCATACTTAGCTTCTATGATCTCATCAATTATTTTGAAGTTAGTGGTGCTTCTGTTAAGGTATATTTTGATTTCAATTTCTGAGGGCGCCCTCAACAGTATAACTTTTGGATCGACATCATACACTTTTTTATAGTTTTTCTTTAATTAGCTGATCACAATTCCCTGTATTTGCCATATTTCCTCTGCTTGTCTATTGCTATTGGCATTGCATTGCTTCTACATGGCTTAGTTCATTTTAAAACTTTTTCTCATACATATGAAATGATTTCTATGTTGCAGGAGGCTTTCTCTCTATGCAATCCCAAGTCTATTGAAGTGAGTGAGCTACTCTTTTTCTTTAACTAAGATCGTTAATGCTATATCTCGTTTCTCGTATCTTTTATGGTTAAGTGATTAATATCGTGTCCTTTTCTTTTTTCCTTTTGGCTATGTGTTGCTTCCAGCTTGTCGACAATATCCCAATACTGCAAATAGACATGGTGTGGTGTTACTTCATGCTCCAAGATATTGCCTGGCTCTCAGTGGCAGGATTACGCCTCGAAAAGGCTAGAGAAGGACTTGAACGTGCTCACGGAAAGGACTCCTCCCGATTCAGACTGCTTCAAGCTGGTTGTTCTTCAGAGCTCGCATTGTGAGTATCTATTGTAAACTTTCAGCATGTTTACTGATAGCTGGATAGAAAGTCTTGGTTGGCACTTTGAAGCTAATCCCGCTCTGTTACTTCTTTGTTAGATATTTGCGATTGGAATTGTTGGAAGGAGTGGTGGCATATCACAGTGGCCAATTTGACAAGTCTAGGAAGTTCTTGACCTCTGCACAAGCAAAATTCTTCCAGGTCAAACAAGTTTTTTTCCCTATGAGTGTGTGTATAAACATGAAATTGTTTGGGTAAACATATTAATTTGACTACTTTATCTCATCTTGGTTGATATTTTCCAGAATAGTGGATGATGGTACTGAATGTTATCTGATTTTTTCACTTTCTATGCTAAAGTTGTATGTTGTTTGCAACCTTGTACCAAAATTGAAACCTATGCGTCTGCAAATAAAATCTAATTTTTAGACTTTTTGCTTGAAGTGGCCTGAACTTTGGCTATTGCTTTTGTCTAAACATTAACAATCAAATTTATGAATCTCAAAATTGAACACTTGTATATTGCTTATGCTGCTTCTGAATTATTATCAGTAGTGAGTAATTCTGGACTCTTCATTTACTTTGTCTTTGATCTTCTTTTTCATCTCACTCTTTCATTTCCTGTAAAGTTATATAGCTTCCTTCCATTTGTATTCATTCTGAATACAATCTCCTGTTGTGGATTCCAGCTACAAGTGCCAGATGAAGCCTTATCAGTTGTCATGAGCATTGGATTTGGGGAACAAGATGCAAAAAGAGCATTGAGAATGAGCAATCAGGATGTTCAAAGTGCCGTTAATTTTCTTGTACTGGAAAGGGAAAAGAGAGAACAGAAACGGGAAGATGACATTCGTCGAAGAAATGAAATCAAGCAAGTATCATAAAATTGATCTCTGTTTTTTTATGGAATTGCCCTCTGTTTGTAACCTTCATTTCTCTGCTGATTTCCAGGGAGCAGAAACGGTATGGAGTTACACCCTTAAAGAAAGCTGTGGATCTCCAGAAACTGACAGAGTTGGTCTCCATAGGGTAAGCAAGCACTGAAATACTTTTGTTAATGGTGTGACTGAGGAAACGTGGTTTCATGTTGGAAAATTTATTTGTGATTTACTTTAGGAGTTCTGATGTTTGAGCTTATACCTTTGGTGCTCTTTTAACATTTGTTTTACAAATTCCAATGCACATTCTTGGTAACTGACCTTAATATTCAGTTGGATGAGAAATTCCTATTTACTTCGTGAATATTTTGACATATAGACTATCCAGTTCTTCAATGTTTTTAATCACATTCTGTAAATATGAGATTGGCACTTACTAGCTCAATCATGGTTGCCTATTTCATCCATTTAGCATTTATCATCCCTGATAAAAGCTAAGAGCTCCTCAACTTGGCAGATTTGAGAAGGAGCTTGCTGCTGAAGCTCTTCGAAAAAATGAGAATGGTTCTCAGGAGGCATTGGATGACTTGACAAACCCAGAAGCTAATACTGAACTCCAGGTCCTGAAAGTTCAAATATTTTTGTCTGAATTTCGTTTTAAACTTTTACCATTACTAACTTTGATAGACCTGCAGCGTGCTATAGAATCAAGAAAAAGGAAAAGACAGCAACGAGCCACTGATGCCACAGTTGAACAGCTTGTGTCCATGGGCTTTGAAAGATCTAGAGGTACTCATACACACACCTATGCCTTGTGGCGCCACTAATTTTAGGCATTTGGATTACCTTACTGGCTACTGACAGTTTTTTTGCCTGCATTCTGCAGTGATTGGTGCTGTCCAAGCTGGTGGCTCTTTAGAGGAAGTCATGCATCAACTACTCACACATCCCCAAGCAGACACCACAGCTGCGGCTGATGACAGCTCCAATGCTCATGATTCCTCTGGGAACAATAATGCAAGTACTGACTTAAATGCTAACGATAATGCTTGTGCTCCTGATTCAACTCCTACCAACCCTGCTGTGGAGAATCTTAGTCCAGATACTTTGGGCATTGATAATAGTAATGAAGGTCCTTCAGCCGAACAGCGGGACTTGGAGATGGAGGATGAAATTGCTGATGAACTCACAAGAGGCGATGCATTGTCAGATTATAACATTGATGTGACACAGGAAGGCGATGCCATAAATGAGTACCTCGCTTTGCTGGATTCAGGGGGTGGCAATGGAAAAGCTTCGTCTTCCCAGTTGTCCCACTAAGAGGAAAGCTGACTGGAACAATGACACGAAGCATATCTGTGAATATAATGTGAATGATGTTAATTGCAATTATAATGATAGGATGGGGAGCCTTTAGGAGTTAGGGGTTGAACTAGCATAAGTTGCATCGTTGTACTGACCAGCATTACAGAAAGCAAACGTAATTGCAGTAGATTGTGCAGCATCCATCTTGAGAGTTGTGGTGCAGGCATCTATCCTTTTCATTTTGAATTTTTTTTATCCTACCTCGTGGTTCAAATGAATGCATTTTGGAGATGGATGCCACACAGGCACAAGAAGTCTTCTTGTTTTATAGATTTCTCTGAGACGAAAGGTTGCCCCGACAAAGGGAAGAAATTCATATTAACTCACCTGTTTTTTTTTTAATTTATTTATTTCTGAAATGCCATCTTCTCCCCGAATATATTCAATTAAATCCGGGCTATTGTAATCTTAGGAATGCGATCTTGTCAATGATTGAGCCGAATGCATAAAGAGTCGAATAAAATCTTAGGCTAATCTCAGGTTTCTTATGTTATTGTTAGATTATATATGTAGCTATTACGAGAAACAGAGCAATAATATTTGAAATTTCCATACAAAATTTTTATTATTATTTTTTATAGAAGAGCGAACGATCATTAATAAGTGAAATTTACACCAAATGAAAAACACTAGCTGTTTTTACTTGATTATTTGTTTCCCGAGTATATTTTTGTTTTCGTTCATCTATTGTTTTCGTTCAATGAACAAAAATCTTCAAATTTTAATAGAATTCTTGGAGGTGGAGTTGTCATTTTTGTCACTGATATAATATATTGTTTTGTGGTGAAAATACACGACATGGAAAGGACGCAATGCTTAATAAAGAATCAAATAGAGAGGGATGGTCCAAATAAAATTCCTGAAATCTTATTTTACCTTCTTGCAGGAAGCCAACTTTTTATCTCAGAACCAACATCATAAACGACATTAAAACCCAGAGCATAACTTGACATATTAGAAAGCAACAAATTAACCATCAATGAAAGAAAAGGAAGAAAATTTCGGTAAGACCGTCAAGGAATGTCTTTTTTCATAGAATTTACATATATTCTCCCATTAGTTTCAGCAACTTCGATTTTTCCAAAGTTACAACAACACTGTCAAGCACTATTTGCTGTATGTTTTCTGAGTCCAGAAAAGGCCGCTCATTGGGCCGATGGCATGAGAGCGACTGATTGACTGTTTTGTACTTGCAAGGGAAGAGCCATATAAAACATGAAGAATACACTCCATTAGCTCGTTTAATTTGATTTGTATTGACAAAGGTCCCTCTGCAATACGTTGCTTATTCATCCGAATCATGATTAGAGGAATCAATGTCAGGTACCATAAAGATCTGCTTATCATCGGCTTCGACTTTATCTGGTTTAGCTTCCTTGTAATCCTTAGGAAGAAGATTGCAATTAATGGTGTGCCACACTGGTCTCTCTTCTTGAAACAATCTGCAAAGTCAAAAGTGGATGCAATGCATTGTGCATGCAAGTAAACACACAAGATTCAGTGGGAGAAAATGGTATGTTTCCTAAGGAAACTTATGGTCCATTTGAAGCCAGATAGAAGTGAACTTCATGTTCAAAACAAGTCCAATCATCAGCTCAACAGATAAAATAAGTGCATTTTACAGAAGAAACAAGTAAAAACAGATTGAATATAGATATATTATTACTTTGTATCAGAGAGTATTTTCCATTTTATGGTGTGAATTTTCAAGGAACTTAAAAACTGTAGATTCTCCATCTGTGTCATTCATATCAAAATTTTGAGCTTCATTTTGCAATGAACAGAAGATAGATAAATACCCCATTTTGTGTAGTAGCAACATGGCCCTTTTTCAGATAACAATTAACATGATGAGAGATGATTTTTTGCCATTGCAGTACAATTGGCTTGTTTTTCTACCCGAGCAGGACAGTTCATTGCCCTAGGCCATCAAGTTTAGTACCCCGAGCAGGACAGTTCATTGCCCTAGACCGTCAAGTTTAGTCTAAACTTGAGACAAATTTTCTTTTATAAATTACAACTTAAACAACTAGCAACACACTTTTATTAGAGAAAAGGTTGATCAGGAAGGCTGAAACATGCCATTGTATATTTTATTCCTTGACAGCATTTGAACTGTAAGCATTTTAAAGGTTGCAAGATTTTATCACATCTGATCTTTAGCATCTGTGATTTTGACCTCAGAGAGAGAGAGACTTACGGGTGCTTGCAAAGCATTGGAGAGTGTACTGTAAGTGCATACTTGCAAGTGGATAGCTCGGTGATTGAACTAATCATAGCTCTGGGCTCTGAGCAAACGAATCTCACCTACACACAAGGAAAACATGGACACTACATGAGAGAGAGAGAGAGAGTCAAAGGTTCCAAAATGCTACTCCTTTACCATACCTCAGTTTCTCGCGGCTCATTTGTAAGATCACATATGGTTCCATTTGTATACTGATGAGCATGATACCTGCTCAAACACAACAAACAGAAAAGAAATGGGGTGATTACTACCTTTTCTTGCTTTACTTTAACCACAATTGAAGTTTCTCTCTCGCACAAACTTGTTGCAAGGGTTCACAATCATACCTTTGAGATGCATCTTTTGAACGAGGATCTTTCAATGTAGAAATGTCAGAAAGATTCTGGTTGAATGCAGCTGTGGCCTCTTCATCATACACACCCAAGATAAATTCTTGGATAACCTGTAATGGGAAATACATGTATCGTTAAGGTAATAGAATACATGTTGCAGATGTGCAATATACAAAGAGAAGCCGCTATGCTGCTGGTCTATAATTGGAAAATAAACTAAAATTTTCAATACAATAATGATAAAGCAGCTGGCTGGTACAATTGCTATTACTACAACAAGCCACAAAGAAATATCTATATAAGACATCCAATCCACTTAAACTTCAAAGTTATTAATCCATCAGCCACAACAAATCACAAAATTGAAAAAGAATAAATTTTGCCCTCAATAGCATACTTCCACTTATAAAAGCAAGAAAACATCAAACCTGAATGCAAAACAAAAGAAATTGAAAGATCAAACATGAGAACAACTCATACATGCTCAAGTGGCTACCTTAGCTTTCTCGTCCTCCACATGGAATTGCCTCAACTTCTTCTGATAGCATAACTCGTAGGACCACCAACCCTCTTGCTGCATTAAAGATACAACAGTACAAGACAAATGACTTGAGACTGATACAAATTTATTCAAAAAATCTTGATATTGGAAAACAAAAAAGCATAACTAGCAGCAAATTATGTAGTTACAGATGATGTCTGTAGCAATTTTGATCAACAAATATAAGAGTATTATTTAGCATGAACATGTACAAGAAGGTTTTTGGTAATAGATACTGACTCTGACAAGGCATGAGTCTTTCAGTTCTTCAAGCAGCTCATCAGGTGTCTTCAATTTAACCCGTTTCTCAGTTTCCACAATCAAGCTGCTTACATTCAGCTGAGTAAGTGGCATCTCACTCTTAGCTTTCACCACCTTGGGCAAGAAGCATATGTAATTCTCACCATTTTTGTTGGGCATGACCATTGACTCCTGGTCATCATCCTGCAAGAATGTTGGATTAAAACAAAAACACACTTTTTTTCTGCAATTAAGATAAAGAAACCATATTCAACATAGAAGGAACTAGAACGGAAACAAATTATGGTCTATCACATCAGAAACCCAATAAATTTTCATTAGGTTGCTTCAGGGAAATGCTTTTCACAAAAAAAAAAAAATAACAGCCTCATGGGATGTGGAGAGGCTAAAAAGGAAGAAAGTAAATACATCAGTCCTGGTCTGAGCATTAAGAAACTGGCTTAAAATAGATTACACACAGACAGAACCTGCAGCTATTTAATATTACAACAGAGTTAAGCATCTTGCAATCATGTCACTTTTCAATCCCTCAATACCCAATACCCATCTGTTGCAGAAAATGAACTAGGAAACTCTCATTGACAATCAAATAATACCAGCTCTCTTTGCATACAAACTTTTTGAGAACCATTCATCTTCCAAGACTTGTGCTAATGATAGATTTTCATTTTTTCAAGCCAAAAGTACAGTGCAACACCGTCCCCAAGTCCCAGGCCACCATCGTATTGTAATTTTAAGCAGTACAAGAACATGTGGCGAGAGCACTGTTAAGGAGGCATTTTCAAAATATAGCAAGCATGCTTGTTGATGACCATGACAATGAACAGACTAGCATAATACAAAGAGATATGCAGGCCGGAAGTAAATAGATCCCAATAATCCAAAGCTTACTTACGGGATGAAAAGGAGACTCTTCTGAATGAAATTCAATCTGATATTTTGGTTCACGAGAACTACGACTGAACGTACCACCTGTTAATTAGTAGAAAGTCAAAGCACATACAAAATACAAAACAAAACAAACAGGAGAAGGATACAACTTAATAACATTGATTTGACTGACTTGCTTAACATGTAAAACACAAACCACCTTTGTAAATGATTGATCACTGCCAACATCAGTAATGGTTACATTACAGCCCACCACTTAGTTGTTCATCTATTTGTTCTTTTCAAAGGCTCACACACAGTTAAGCACCGCATACTTTGATCTAAAACAACTAAACAATAAAAAAGGTCACGCCAATTCAGCTTCCTAGCATATTTCAAACTATTACTAACCCCTCTGAATTCTCTCCCCAAAAAAAGAAACCATTAAAAAAACACTCCAACGTCTTCAACACAAAAAACATAATAAGCTTTAAATAAAAAACATTGCATGAACAATAAAACAGCTCACGAAACTCATTACCCATTGATTAATCATAACAAACCAAGTTCTTCAAAAACTCACCCTCAAATTGAGAACCAAATAGAAACAAGAAAAACCCATGTCAAAAACAATAAAATCTCAAAGACCCGTTAATCTTATATAGATAAAGCTAACAAATCTACATGAAAGCAGAAATCTTTGATTACCTGCATGAGTAGGATAGATCTGATCAGCTAAAACATGGATGCATACAGTGTATAACACCACTGTTAACCATAAAAATCTCATCTTTCAAACTCCTTTTGAGTGGTTTATTTTTCTTTCTTTTATTTGTATACCTAATAATCTAAGAACTTCCAAAAAAATGCAGATTTTGGGTTTTGTGTTGAGAATTGAAGAGGAGGAAGCAGCGTTGTTGTTGCGTTGATTGGCCAATGAAAGTTTGCCACGTCATAGAATAATGACGTGTAATACTGCCGGTCTTGTGGTCTCATGATTGTAGTGGGCTCGTGATGACTGGGCTTTTTTCTAATGGGTTTATTTTGGGTTATAATCATATTATAATTTCATAATTTGCTGAGTTACTACTATAATTTAATAATTATCATACTTCATCAAAATTATTTAATTAATCCTTTTATTATAAAAATATCAAGTGGTATCTTGATTAAAATTTATCATCCTCAATTTAATAAAATTTTGTTTCAAAATTAATTCTCTCCTGATCAAGTTTTTTCATCTTACCTTCTCTCTTTTTTTCAATTTTTTTTTTAAAAAAACATAATAAATTGGATAAAAGCATGAAATTAATCAGCGGGTTAGGTTATAAATGGACTTAAGAATATAGAAATCAAATAAATAGTTTATAAAACAATGAGGACTAACTTATCATTTTTGTTAAACTCTCTAATTTATTAATTTTTTTTAATAGTAAAATATTACTGAGAGATTTTATTATGCTTAAAGAGTAACGATATCCTGTTAGTTACTTTTTAAGGTTTATTTAAAAAAAAATAGATACAAGTACGAGAGAGAAATTACATAAATATTTTTATCATTTTTGAAGATTATGGATTTAATTTTCTATCTCCCTCTTGTATTTATTTTTTTTAAATAAATAATAAAATAATTAATAAAATACCATTAACTACTCCCGAGCACCATAAAAATTTTGTGTACATGCTTGCTTTCCAACATTGAAACTAAATTTTTCTCTCATCTACGTTTAAGCAAGTAATTCAACAAACAAATCCACTGTATTGCATTCCCATATATTTGCTTGTTATATCCCAAATTGTTTCTTTATCCTTTGGAACATTTGCCAAGCTGAACCATGGCCATAGCTTATGTTAATTAACATAACGAGGCTTTGTTCCATTCAATTAATCGATCATTTGCAAAGCCAGAGACGACGGCCTGGCCTCTCATGTTTTCGGGTCTTGGAATATTTCTCGAAGCTTAATGTTGCAACTTGCAGTTTCTCTTGAGTCTCGTTATTCGAATATGAAGAACACCAGACTGAAATCTTGCGTTTCCTGCAGTAGTTTATCACTGGAAGTGTCGTATTAAACACATTATCCCTTCATTTAAACCCCAATCAAAGTAGTTTCGTGTAGATTGGAAAGACAAAGCTTGTACAATCTGCTGACAAAACTACCATAAGAAGCATTAGATTCGATAACGAAAGACTCATCAAAATTAGACATGACAAGGATAAGAGTGGAAGCCATAGCTTAAAACTTTCATCAAGCATTCACCAATTCCTAGAACTACAAATCATTCAATAAAATAAAAACACAACATACAGATACACACTCCTTATAATTTCATTTATTTTTTAATATATTATTTTTTCCCCTCCTATATTTTACTAGTTTGAGCATTGAAGTGTCCATATATTTGTAAGATAGTTGTTTTGCAAGAAAAGTCATGGATCATCCCAAAGTCGTAGCATTGGAAAGCCCAAATTCATTCTGAAGCATTCCACGACTACATCATGTAGAATATGGCATCTCTAGTTGGATTTAACTTGATCATAATTATATAGACCATCAGAACTCACTAAGATTATAACATGTGAGCAAAACTTGGAGATCATATTATTCTAATACACCAAACACTTGTTGGCTGGAAACATAAGTAAATCCAGTCCAGTGGAAACCACAGGACAGCATTAACTAGGTCAAAAAGGTGACAAATCCTTGGTATAGTGTATCTGAAGAATCTAAGATGGTGTCTTGTTCAGATGAAATATTAGATAACCCCACATTAGCATAAAGCACCCATTCGTGTAAACTAGGCGGAACCCATTGTAAATTGATGACAGATTCACTCATGGTGTGTAACTCATACTGAGGCAGATTCGGTGCAATAATTTCTTATTGCAACACCAAAATTCTTATCTTACAGATCCTTCAGCGGGCCTCTTTGGTGATGGCCAGTGGTAAGGTCAGGTGAGACTGTTGCTCCGACGAGACTTCTACAGGGGTAAGTTGCAGTATGAACCACGGTATTAACCAAGGCAAGAAGACCAGCTGCTCCATAACATCTCGTTAAGAACCGACTAGTTAGGTCTACCGCCACATCCAAAATTATGTCCAACTCAAACCCCGACATAATACCCAGAGAACCGATCCCGATTGAAACTAACACTACCGGTACAAGATTGTGAAAATCCAAGTACTCACGATACGGAAAAGATAATAGACTAGACAACCAAAGATCTAACCAATACGGAGTTGGATGTGAAAACAAATTAGGCCACCCCATGCGCGGTGCATTTAATAGTACAAACTTGGAGAAGCCTTAAGGTATGGCACTTGATATCATATTTTCTTAATCAAGATTCTGAGAATCTATCTTCCACCAAATGGGATGGACGGTGAAAGAAAAGCAAGCACATCCAAAATTCCTGCATGATAAATCAGAAATATATCTGGAACCACGAAAAGAAAAATAATCGTTCGACTGTTAAGCACACTAATATAAAGCACACCGCCGTTGGATGGGCACCAAAAACAATGGCAAGAATAATTCCAAAAGTAGACATTATATTATTTCCAGCACGGTTAATTAATACCATTAACTGGGGACTTGCACACTGCAAAATGGAGTTTCCAAAGCAGGGCAGATAGTAGTTGTTCGCAGCCAACATAGACAACTTATATACAGATTCATTCTGTAGCAGCCAGCAAGCAATATTTACATGTACCTTCAGCTTTCTGCAAATGCATTGCGAGTTCCGACGCCAATGCCCATTGCCAATCCAATAATTTTCTATTTCTTACCGGCCTACTTTACACAACAATTAAACTGTACAAAACAACAATTAAACTGTACACAATGCTATCAGGTTGATAACAGTCTATATACATGGTGTTATATAACCAGTCTCTCGCTATTCTGGCCGAACACTTGCCAGATTAGGGAGTTCAGTTGACTGAAGCTTCTTGATTTCAGATGCAGTTACCTTGCAGGATTCCAAAGTTAATGCACGTAAATTCTTCAAAGGCTTCAAATAGCGTAATCCTTCGTTGGTTATGAGAGAATTTGAAACATTCAATGATACCAATTCTGTCAACCCTGTGGTCACAAGGAAGATAGTGAACAAGTGTCAGCTGAAAAGGAAATTTTAGTCAAATCCAATTTCTCAATTGAGTGCAAATAACAAGAAATATGGCACTAGTAGTCTCAAATAATTTCATCACACTATCAAAACAAAGAAACATGACAAAACCAATCTCTACAAGCACACGTATCCCTGTGCATCATCTATAATGACATGATTTTATTTGCCAGGTGCTATGCAGTAAAGAATAAACTTATGAGCAACAAAAAGCAAATGATACCAGAAATCAACTCCAAGGTCTTGTCTGTCAGATTCGTATTCTGTGACAGGTTCAGAACTGTCAGGTGTACAAGATCTTTGATATTCTTCACCCCAGCATCAGTTAGTCCTCCACCACAGATTTCAAGTGATTTGAGATTTTTGAAGTCTGCTTGGCATAAAAATATTAGGAGTAAGAACATTTGGCAGAATCAGAGCAGGAAAATACTCCTGGTAAAGTTTGAATTTTATGCCAAAAAAATGATTGTGGACAGTCTGGAGTCAAATTACTTATATCTGCAAATTTCAATAGCACAAAGGGAAGCAACTTGGGATTGAGACAACTTATGCAATGATAAAGTATATCCATACATTTCAAACAGTTTGTTCCAGAATCTGTAATGCGAGCGCCAAAAAGATCCAGACGTGTCAATCCAGTAAGACCTGCATCAACAAAAGCATTAGCAAGGGCAAAACATGATTAAACAGAGAAAAGGAAGATTATCCTTGTATGATTTTGAAGACTCGTCTTCTATTCAAAGTTCTCTCTTTTTGTGGTTTCTAGATTAGGGTTTTTTTTCTTGTTGCCTGAAGTATTTTGCATCAGTTTACTATTTAGAAACTTATGCTTCAAATACCAAGGTAACCTCAAAAAAAAATCTTCATTTCTGAATTCCTAGTTTCTCATCCGAGTTTAAGCTTCCAACAGATTTATCCCAATAACACTGGGAAAGAGCTCATAAATGTAATTAAGTTCGCTTATCCATTTTTTTGGAGGGTTCCCAGCATTAAAAATAAACCTCCACCAAATGCTGAAATCCACAAATGCATTAACTCAAAGACACACACAGGAGCCACATTATTTCAACAAAACATGACTCAGCACAAGAATACCATAAGGTTTCTAATAGTTGCATAACCCAATACTTGCATTCATATTCATAGGTGAATCAGATGTGGGTTAATGCTTACTCGTAAGAGCTGTAAGTCCAGCATCTGTAATTTGGCGAGCATCCAAGTTGAGTGATCTAAGAGATGTCAGTCCAGATAACTTCCTTAAACCACCATCTGTTACTAAGGTGAATGATAGATTTAAGTTCTCCAGATGAGGTATTCCTAAAACAATGGGACAAAATTGTAAGAAAGCCCTTCCATTTGATAAATACACAGAGAGATGCATGGGGTAAAAAGTTGTCTTCACATCAGACAGAACACAAATAATGGTTAATGCAACAAACCCCCATCAATTTCATCCCAAAAATCAAATCCTAACATAAGAAAGGGATAATTAACTAAGCCTACTAAAGGGAGGATCACCAGACAAGCCAATTGTATGCTTAACGTGCATTTGCTTTTCTAGTGTTTCAGCTAGCCAACATTTTTCTAAACATTTTCATGTGAAAAAACATACATCAAATGAATTTAGGGTCCCATTTTCAATGCCTCAACACAATTAACAAAGCACAAGTACCAGTGAGTGAATCTTCGGAATCCAACTGAAAGGAGAAAAGATTAAAAAAAAAGAATAAAAAGGAGAAACATGGACAGTCTGTAGAAACATTCCAGTGCTCTTGAATATGGACCTGCACTCAGCTTCATACACTACCAACCGTGCCAATAAATGACACTTCCAAATATAGCCATGGTGTATGATATGTTCCAAGCACAGAATCTTCAAGCAAGGTAAGCTTAAGTTTTTTTTGTCAATTAAGTGGACATCTAAAATATAAAGCAGCATAAACATGCATTCGCATTACACATGAGCATGATTTTCAACTCCCCACTTAATCTATATTTTCAATTCAAGACCTAATCAAAAACTAGATTCTATTCTCTTTGAAAGCACTGTAAACCATAATCATCTAGTCAATAAAATCTCTTGAAAGTTAGAGAAACAAATAACATGCAAGGGAGAATTAATCATGGTGAGATGCAAGCACCAAAAGAGAATTAAGAAAAGGAAGAAATGGTTCTGGAGAGAGAAAAAAGGTGGAATTGAAGTTCCAGAATATTCTGCAGCTAAAACCAGAATAGGACGAAGTATCATGAGTCACACAAGACAAATGCTAGATAGTAAGTGGATAGAATCCTAACCAGAAAGATGCCGCAGCCCACTGCTTCCAACTATAGTATCAGACAACTCCAAACTTTTAAGTGGAAGGCCTGAAGAGAGAAACCCAGCAGATATCAAAAGCATGCTTTAACACAAGTACAACATAGACCTGTTTGCCCCTCAATCAAAAATCATTAGAGCACCATTGTCGCGACATATTTTTTTCCCAAACATGCAACTAGCTCACAAATTAAAGCGCCAATAAAAACACAGCACTAGTGGCATGTAGTTGCCATTGCTACACAACAATGAACAATGAATGGTTCCTTTGGAACTTCAGCAATAAGCTGAGTCATTGCTTTAGAAAGTAGCCAGCATATTCTATATTTTCCAAAATACAACGAGTACGAGCTCTCAGTTATCAAGATGCATGGTTATAAAAACCCTTAGAGCAGATGGAGATTCTTGAATGGGAAAAGCAGCACTGACAGCTATTAGACACCAAGAACAAAGCTATGACTATCTGAAATAACATAAAACAACATGGTTTATGTAACCCTGGGTTCTTTTTCCTCTCTAACTACCAAAAGATATACAAAGATTTCAAAATCTGTGAGATCTAACGAGGATTCATAATAAGAAAATGCTTGTGAAGGCCAAATGCAGGATAGCTGGTCAAAACAGTTGCTCTTTTATCTCATCAGGAGTTTCTTTTGCCCTGGGTAGCAAGAGTCACTGTGGAAAGGTGGCACGCCACACTGACATTATTAAGCAGCCAAAATATTCAAGATAGAACATACCTGCCAAATTAGCAATGCCTTCATCACCAATCCTACAAGAATCCAAGTTCAAGCTCTCCAAATTTTTCAAGCCTTGATAGAAGTGAAACCAGAGAAGATGATAAGTGCAAGAACCATCATTTTATTGGAGAAAGAGCAAGAAGAAAAAATAGGTGACTGAAACATAATTGGTCGATTGTAGGACCATGAATAAATGAAATCATATAAATCTTAGAGACAACATCAAAGAAATGTACAACTATATAGAGGTTCTCTGTATCCTCTGTGAGGGGAGAGGGAGGGAGGGAGGGAAGCATTGCAAACCTTTTAGATGCACCAAACATGCATCTGTTACATCGTTGAATGCCAAGCTCAACACCTTCAAGTTTTTCAATCCTGTACATGTTTAATGCCGTAAAATCAAGATTAAATAAAGATGCTCCACTAAACTTATGAAGGACATAGTAAGGTCACAGGTAAACTTAATTCACTCACCAGAGAACTTATCACATCCATCATCAGGTAGATGACATCTGTTTAAATTCAAGTAGGCAAGGGTTGCAAGAGCTGCAAAGACAAGTTCAGAGAAACACCTACTTGATTTCCCATTAGTAAGCAGCAATATATTAAGTATTGGTTGAAAACCCAATAACTAAACAATGAGTAAACCTGAAATGGAATCTAAACATGCAGTGGTAATATTGCACCCCTCCAAGTTCAACATAATAAGCTTCTGCAAGCCTGCCAATAACAAACAAATGTTGTTACATGTCTACCCTAAAGATTGGAAACAGTGTGCAATGACCATTAGCTAAAAAGGCACGCATTTGCCAGATTAGTGGGATCATTGTAGACCATTTCAAATATTTGGGAGCCAGAGCAATTTAATTTAGTAATAACAGATACTAGCTTGAAGAAATAGCAATGATTTCCATACAATAAAATTTCATACATGGAAAGGCCTTTAGGTGATCACCCTTTGTTAGTAGCCATCTAATCTTAAAAGCGAAGCAACTATATAATCATAAAATTTGGGGCATGGGGGTGAGATGGGGAAGATGGGAGAATATTCACTGGTATAAGCAGATGTCGAGCCACATTCCCCTTTCACATTTCACAGATCATATAAATATCATTCCGCATTATGCAACACCATGTGGGATATATGGATTGCATCCCTGTGGGAAAATTAGTAAATCTTTGCTTATGAAAAAGAACAGAGAAGAAACATAGTGGAACCTCTTTCTTTCTTTTTTTATTGGAAACTCAGTGGAACCTGATATCTGGAATTGTTTACATGCACACCACAGGTGTTCCTACAGTCGGTTATGGAGTTTGCAATATAAGTTGGTAAGGTGATATCTCAAGCTCAATCTAGTCTAAGATTGTGTCTAAGTATTAATATATTTGAATCTCTTCCAAAGCATATGAACTAAGAGGTCAAAAATAATGAGAGGCTCTGCGATTTTCTCTGACTCTGGAAATGTACCATTAAAAACAGCTATTTGTTAGTGGCTTTCTGTTTTTTCTTGTGCTACACACTTCTGCAGTTTATACAGACCATATCTCTAATGAAAATTGTTTACAATTGAACAAAGCAAATGGACCAGGAGAAGCTAAGCAGCCATGTTATTAGATGAAAACTGAGAGGAAGCAAAGTACCTCTTAAATAAGAAACTCCAACATCAGTAACGTTAGTATTAGAAATCTGTAACTCCTTCAAGTTAGTAAGACCTGAAACATGAGAAACATGAGAAAAATGAGACTTTAGATATCGACCAAAATCTGGAAAAGGAAATCACAACAAATTTTGATCATCATCCAGTAAACATTCTTAAGCCTGCATCTTTTCTTTTCTTTTCTTTTTTATCTTAAATGTGGTCAATGAGGACCTACTTTTTTAATACTCTTTAACAATTCCATCTTTAGTGCTAAAAACTGAACCTGGGCCATTGGTATTCCCGCCAGCCAAGGATGGCAAACAGTGCATTCACGAGTCATTCAATTCAAGTACCCTCAAATTACAATCAAAGAAACAGGTATTGGGAAAGATAAGCATGTTCACAAAAACAGACATATACAGGTACCCCTACAGACAAAATTAAACAAGAAAGTAAATAAACAAGTACCTGATATAGCCTTCATGTCCATATCTGTGATGCACTTACAACATCTGATATTAAGGGACTCAAGTTTTTTTAATCCTGTGAAAAGAAAAGAAAAAAGGCAGCATTGAAGAGTGAGAGCCAGATCAGCAGATTAGCAACCAAATCCCACGTGATAGGATATAGAAGTGCTAGGCATAAAGGCTAACATTGAAACTCTATGAAGTCATAAGTAGGCTGAACTACTCTGTTCACACCTCTAGGAAGCATGCAATTTAAAGCAAAAATACAATGTTCTCTGAAGAATACATCAAAGAAACCTGATGCATTTATCAAACAAAAAGACAAACCTTTAAGATGAACTAGTCCACCATGAATCCCAGAACACCTCTCCATATCTAAATTTTCCAAGTTGAGCAAGGTAGAAAAGGCACGCATTCCTTCAGCAGTTACAGAGCAGCTCTTTTTCAAACTCAAGGATGTAATATTTGTAAGACCTTAAGAATACCCAGCAAGTGATTGGTGTTTATTAGTGGAGTGTCAGAATGATTATTAAATAGGTAATTACTTGGACATGCAAGAGAAAAATTTAAACAATATGGTGAATGGTAAAGAGAACAGCCATCAATTTCAGACATCAAACTGGAAAACATCTGTTCACGTGCTACAAATGGCACATTAGGCAAGTAACATTCGGATAGTCAATTTGTTCTTTCAGATCATACCCTTGCAGCTCAGAGCTTACTTACACCATTTTTTTTTTCTTCTAAATGGGCACATGGCAACATAAAATCTGTTCACTGGAAAACATCTGTTCAAGTGCTACAAATGGCACATTAAGTGAGTAACATTCAGATAGTCAAATATTTTTTTTTTCAGATCATACCCATTGCAGCTCAGAGCTTATTTAAGCCATTTTTTTCTAAATGGGCACATGGCAACATAAAATCTGTGAGATCTATAATAAATAAATAAATAACAGATCTCTTCAAAATGCTCCAAAAATTCCTCCAAGCATGACATACTTCAAAATTTGCTACAATGCTTGAGGAAACAATTCAAAAGTACTTATTTAAAGCAACAAACAGGAACCAGATCAACAACTTGTCGTTCTTAGCATTATCTAACCATTTTCCTAGCATTAAATCTTTCTTGAAAAGAGAACCTTTTCCATTAAAACAACAAACAGGGAACAGACCAACAAGTTGGCATTCTTAGCATTATCTAACCATTTTCCGAGTGCATATTACATCTTTCTTGAGAAGTTGACCTTTTCCATTGAATGCTATGCAAAATAAGTACCGTCAACTCATGACCAACCAAAGTAACATGCAGCATTGCAAGATAACTTGCTCAGCATTTTTTACCAGAGACATGATTTTGTTACCCGCATAACATTCAGCATGGTTTTCACCATGGATGAATGCATGCAGATCGTCAATTACTCTATTCAAAATTAAACAGATTAAAAACAACAATTATAAATGACTTGACCTATTAAATTTTCCAAACAAAATAAGCATCTCCCTTTGAACTCCAAATTTCAACTTCATATGGTTAATGTAAACCCTAAACATAAAAAGATCATTCCATTAATCTTTGGTGGTCCAATTGTGCTAAAGAATCAGCTTTATATTTGAATGTACCCACTACTATATTTCATATAACATAGCAGCTTAAATTTCCACCCAGAATATAGAATCTGCAACACATTGATTTTGCACACACAGACTTGGGTTATGGCAGCATGTATAATTACGAAGGTTATTTCCATAAAGCACATGGCAGAAAATAAAAACAGTCATCAACTTAGCAACAAACCATGCCCCATGTAACAATTATTAATATAGCAATAAGAGTTATAAAGAATGAAATCAGATTTTGCACCAACATAGCCAAAATAAGGGAGTCGATTGAGATGTACCACTTAAGTGTTTCAGACCATTGTCAGAAATGTTGTTGCAATAATTTAGAGCAATTGCTTGGAGGTTTGAACAGTCCTTGAGGAGACCCAACCCAGCATCTGTGACATCAGAATCAGAAAGGTCAACAGAAAGCAAAGATGAACCTTGTGAAGAGATGACATCCATCCAACTATCCATAACTCCAGGATATTCACCCAAAAGGACATCCTGTTAACAAAAAAAAGGCAAACTAATTAGTTCCATCCTGCATGAAAAACTGAAAATTGGCCCATCCTCAACAACATAAAAGTGTTTCTATTTGAAATACATTGAGAAATTACCTGAAGAGCACAGTCTCTAAAAGCTTCAAGAGAAGCTGCTGTAAGACTATGTGAGATTACCAATTCATTAAAGATTTGCTGACTTAAATCCCTTGGCAGCATAGAATATGATTTATATCTGCTGATGTCCTGTTACAATCGAGAATAAAAGTTTGATCAAACTGTCAAAAAGAACAATCCTACGGCAACACAAGGCTAAGAAATAAAGTAACCTCGCGTATTCTGTAGATGCATAATTCCAGGAGAGATGGGAAACTGCATCCTGGCTGAAGATCAGCATTGGGTCGAGCAAATGTGGTCCCCAGCCATTTTGAACTTGAACTTTTACTATAGTTTCCAGAAACCCCTCTTCGTACTCTACCCTCTAAAACCTGCTGGTCTCTCTTCCTTGAACAAATTCCACCCATTGACTTGTGATCTCGCTGGTTATCTATTGATGTCATCAAACAAGCAGAAGATCGGTGTTGTTTCCCATTTCAAAGCCAAAGCATAGGGCAATAAGCCTAATATATCCTGTATGCTTAAAAAAAAGTATCACATTAGAATTTCTTTGACTAATATAGTAAGGAAAATAAGAAAGCTATAAAAGTTAACCATCTACCATAATCTAGGGTGACAACATGATAACACTACTGAAGTTGGTCCATCATATAGTTCATATACATTACAATGCAAACTCTAATGCACTATTAACAATTCCCCAGTTGAGACAAAGAAACCTTATGGATTAAAAACAACAAAGATAAAATTCCTTGTATCAACTTAAGAACACCAGAAGTTCAGCTTTCCTAGTTAGGCGTGCCATGTGCGTACTTCAGAACCTCAAAACACAAATCATCAGCACTTTTAAGAAACCATCTGCAATCAAAGTAAGCCAAAACAACATGATAAATTAAGAAAACGGACCAACTTCCATTTCTAAAATGCAAAGAGGGTGATCACAGATAAAATTCTTCATTTTTTTTCTTATTCCACAGGCAAGTTTGAAATGAGTTGACAGAGAAATCATCCGTTATAAATAAGCAAGTCTCATCTCTCAATTCAAAAAAACCAAACCAATCCAACTTCCCAGAACAACAAAAGGGGGCACATGTAAATATTCATTTCCAACAAAAAATCACAACTTCAATCACAATCAAATGATGACCCGCTTCACTATATCAAGTTCTAAAGAAAAGTACAAAGATTTATGCTAGAAAATCAAGATTTACACCAACAAAAACCAAAACTTTACATGATCGTGCCCCTTTAATATCAGTTAATGATCATCAAAGTTACAGTTCAGGAAACAAAACATCATCAAAGTTAGTAGAAAGAAACAACCTTAGAAAAGCCAAACTTTGATGTGATCAAGTGAAAGTGATCAAATAACAAAACCGATTTGTCTGAACTAAAAAGGGTCTAGCATTGGAGAGGGAAAGAGAGGACTTTAGAGAGAGAGAGAGAGAGAGCACCGAACCTGAAAGCAAAAAAGGTCGGGAGGAGAGAAAAGTAGAGTGAGCGGTGAAGGAACTGGGGCTGGAACCGTTCGATGAAAGACACGTGGAAATTGAGTGGTTGATGAGGTGATAACTGATAAGTGTTTGGTTTTGATGGGTCCCACTTTGCGTCCTTTCTGCTTTATCCGGCGGGAGGAGAGAAATAATGGGTATGCAATTATTTTAATTATTAATTTTTTCCTTCTTCTTTTCCGCACTGTACGTACACAAATCGTTGCTCGTAGCCCTACTATACATTTAACTTTTTTGGGAAACCTCAATTTCGTCCATGACCTATATACTAATCTATATTTAGTCCCAAACTAAATTTTATCAATTTCGTCCCCCACGTTTCAGACAATATTCAATCAGGCTCTTTTGTTAATATTTTAAGAAATGCTTGCAAAAATTGACAAAAAGACCCTTCATTGATGCCAGAAGAAGCGTTTAAATATTTAATTAATAAATTATTATGTCTGGGACTCAATTAAAAATATATACATAAGTTCGATATTAAATTGATATTTACCTTCTTCTTTTTTTCCTCGTGCTTCTAAGAATGATAATCAGGCATACTTAATACTAAATTATATGCAAAACTTTTTTTTAAATGATGTTTAGTATTGCAGTTAAATCATGCTTTAAAAAAAAATATTTTTTTAGTTTTATATTAATTTTTTTGTATTTTTTTATTAGTTTAATATGCTAATGTCAAAAATAATAATATATATTATTTTAATGTATTTATAAACAAAAAAATACTTTAAAAATCAATATTTATTACGCTTCCAAACATGCACAAAGAGTATGGATCATTATATCATTAGATCAATCCACATATTTAATTTAATCAAGTATTTCACTCCAATTTACTTTAAAAATTCGATACTGAATGGAAACCCATGTATCATTTATTTTTTCCATGAATCCACTCGTCAAAAAATCTCCATTCTCGTATATCCAGAAGGTGAATTTCTTTAGAAAATCTTGAAGATCCAATCACTGTAGTTAATGAGTCAACGTAAGCAATTAATAGGGTAAAAGGTGGTATTATCATAACATGGACTGAGTTAGTATTTATTGTAAAATCGAGGGACTATTCTTATCTTTGAATCAGTGACTTTCATTAATCTCTACGGTAATACTAATAAATGTATCGAGATATTTTCGAAGAGGGCATTCATGGCCCCCTGTTTCGTCCATAGATTTATTTATGTTATCCACCTGAGACACTCAGCTGTGGGGCCGGCTGGCCGGGAGACGAGGACGAGAGGAAGGATGCTGTGGATAGAAGGAGTATTTTATAGAATTTATTGATTAGAGATAACCATGAAATAATTAATCATAAAAGTGCGCTAATGATACGAAGCTTAAGTGCAGGAAAGAGTATTTTATTAGCAACATAATGGGATAGACGGCAATGTTCTTTCCTCTGTGTACATTTCCATTTGTTTGAAGGGAGGAGGAGAAGCAATGGTAGATTCATTGACAAAGAATGTATATTTAAAGTAGTTGTTGCCCTTTCATCATTATTCCTGAGAAACATGAGACAACTTCCATAAAAGCCTTGAATCTTGATTGATTGCTTGTATCAGACGGCAATCTCATTATTTTTAATTCACAAGTGGTGGATTGAATGATTAGGAAGTTCCTTGCAAGACTTAACTCGACTTTGGTGGAATTAACTCCATCTAGGTGGATTAATTAGCTGATTTAGGATTTAATTCAAGTCCAATAATCAAACTTCTTACTTTTCTTTTAAGGGAAAAAAAAACACAAAGTTATTTCAGAGTTTATTTTTTAAAAAAAAAACCTCTGCTAATTCCAGCCAATCCCCTACCTCACCTACCTTAAACGAAATACACTCCTGCCCTACTCTAAACTACATAGACTCTCTCGTTAAAGAGCTAGTTGTTTTTGCATTGAAACATGCTTTTAACAATTTTAAATTTTTATTTATTTTTAAATTATTTTAATGTACAAATTTCAAAAACAAATTTAATATATATATATATATAAATATATTATTTTGATATATTTTAAAATAAAAAATATTTTAAAAAATAATTGTGATGATGATAATGATAAACATTACCTAAATCTTATACCTATGTTATCTACAAATATTGCATAAAGAATTGGATTCCAACACATCAAAAGGATTTCACGATTGATTAACCTCAATATGAATAGTCCATTTTTAATAAAATAAAAAAGAGATTTTATAAATTAATCCATGTATATAAACTAATCCGAAAATAACACCTTGTTTGATGAGAAGTGTCAGCAACACTGTCCATCCAATCCAATACAAATAATTTGCCTTGGATGGAAGTAAAATGGAGTGCAAGTTTGAAACTCTTCGCTTCCAAATAATTAAAAAAAGGAGTATCTGACAAGCTTATTTCAAGATATCAACAACAGGTTTGACTAAATCCATGGGAATAGGATGCCTCAAATTACTCCCCAATTGGGGACTGTTCGTGGGGAACCACATGAAGTCAAAGAAGTAACAAAAATTAGATGGCTAGTGGTACATACAGAACTGCTGCTTTTCGGATAGGAAAACCCCAAAAAAGCTGTAATCCATGAAATAGGGTGCAGCTCTGGAAAATGAAGATCTGCAATATAAAAATTGAAAACATTGACAGGGACTTTTATGATTGTTAAGGGTTAACAATATGTAAAAACTGCGAGTTACATGGTAAGGTACCTTGAGCAATAGTTCTCTCTCTGTAGTACTGTGCCCACGTCTTTTAACTTTCACGAGATTACATGCTAGATCTGATACTCACTAACAGCCGCTACAAATATTTAAGAGGCCAAATTTGTACAAAAATTGAACACCTTTGGGGGGCAAAAAAGAGCAGCAATCAATCAAATTACAAATGGTATATCATATGCGTTTATGATACAAAACATATCAATTTCAGCTAGTATCACACCATCATGAAGCTTCAACTGTTCGGGCACTGCTTTTTCCAAGACCAAGACCACCCAAACCCAAGGGTGCGCTATCTGTTCTTGGCTTCCCTTGGTGATTATGGCTGCAATGGGAAGAATGGACATGACCCTGAGGGATTTTATTTTCTGAATTCACATTGATAGCCACATGGCCATTGCCATTCATGTGATGAGAATGAGCATCCCCATTTTGCAAGTTTGAATTCCTCGACATGTGCATCATTCCAATCCCCTCAGAATGTGGAGAATCTTCATTATAATCCACATCTTCATTGTAACCATTGATCAAGAAATCTGAGCAATTCTTTTTACAGCCATGATCATATGGGTTTCTGAAGCGGCCCCCTGGGCCCCTAAGGTAGCTATACCGCAGTGCATTTGCCATTTCATTGGTTGTTATATTGCGAGATATCTGTGACAGGAGAAAAAATGATTCAGAACTATTCATCTAAACTGTTAAAAGTTACAGCCCGAAACACTAGAGTTAAATGGCAAAGCACAGCTTGTCAACACATAAAACATTCACAACAAATAAAGTTGGATTACAAATACACCATATAATATCCTCTAAATGTGTAAATCTTAGTTAACGCGTGCTATCCTATCTAAGACCATCGCTTGGTATAGAATAGCAAATTAAGTGAACTCCAAAGAAAAGACTTTTTTTCTTCAGACAAGCACACAGCAATAGCAAGAAACTGCACTTACCACTCCATAAAGTCTAAAGATAGACAACTATAAAATGCATCACAACAGCAAGTCAAGTGAAAATATAAGCACGCAACTCAAGTTCATGAATTCAACTGTTCTGTAACAGCCGCTACAGAACAAATCACCTGCCACCAACAGGCTCTGATATTCAGCACTAGCAGATGTTTACAGGACTTACCTGAGAAGCTTGTACAACAGTTAATACTGCCACGCCAAAGAAGAGGAAGAAGTCCATAATCAAAAATGATATAGCACCAATATGATGAGAGCCAGCATGGTTTACCCATGCTCCCAGTGAAGACGGAGCAAATGGATCAGTCAGAACTCCTACATACAGCAATTATTCTCAATCAGAAAACCCCCACCAAAAAAAAGAAGCTAGAAATATGTTTAGAAATAGCTTGAATCTGAAAGGCTAATCATTCACATACTTGTGAGAGTCACTGCACCAGTTATCAACATTGCTGAAACTTCTAGAACAAGAAATGCAAAGAATTCCCATTTGTTTTTCTGCATCAGAAGCACATCACATTATTTTACACAGGTAAATACATTGAAAAATAATAGTGATGTTGATCATTTGTGCAAGGTAAACCACGAAAAGTAAATGGCATGGTCCCACTAAGGAAATCTCAAGTCATATGTATATAAACTAAATGTGAGTATTAAGCCAATCTATTTAAGAGAGTATTTGGCAGTGTGGTTGCGGTTGCTTTTCAAATAACTTTTCGTGCCGAAATGCATGTCAATGATGTTTTTTTATTTTTTAAAAATCATTTTTGACATCAGCACATCAAAACGATCTAAAACATACAAAACATATTAAATTTTAGCAAAAAAAAAAAAATTGAATTTTTTGGGAACGCGGTTTGCACCGCGTTCCCAAACGTATTCTATAAGTCTGTCACTCAGACATGCATTCCAAACAGTCACATGGACTTTAAACTGTCAAAGGTCAATTTATATGGCTGAATGTTATCAAACAAATTGCCAGGGCAATCAACTGAATTCTATTTTGAATGCAAGATGTTAACTATATTTTCCTTGCTAGTAAAATACCAAGTAGAAATATGAGTTGAAAGAAAAGACATCAAACTTTATCTACGCACCTTGCCACTGCAGTTAGATACCCAAGGGCAATGATGATCAAATTGTTATGAGTTGAAAGAAAAGACATCAAACTGTATCTACGCACCTTGCCAATACAGTTAGATACCCAAGGGCAATGATGATCAAATTGTTCAACACATCGATCACATGTGGAACAGTGCTTTGCACGGAGAGGTCTGACAATCTGATTATTATATGAAATTGGATTGATATTAAACAAGCATTAATCAGAAAAAGGAAGACGAGATACATATAGGCTGACAAAAATCACTACCTTGCATGTTGCACAGAGCTGAGACCAATTCCCAGCTAGCAAAGCAGGGTTGTTTATCTCAATCTTCAAAAGTGGCTCCTAGAATAAAGGGACAATATAGATACAAAAGTAATCAGAGAATATACAGGGCCTGCGCCAAAAAGAAAGAAAATAGAAACCCTGTATGCCTTCAATGAAAGAACTGATTAGAAACCTATCTTTCTACATTCCAAAGAGCCATGAATAGTAATAATATAAACATGCTTAACATATAAGGGATGAAATGTACATCATCTTTCATATTCTGTGGATCATGCACATTCATTCTAATGTAACCTGGATCCTTCCTGCAAAGAAATAACACCGAGAAAAAAGAGAGCCAAAATCAATTGAGATTACAATGTTCAAGTAAGATGTTAAATCATAAATTTTCATGTACACAAAAGATTCACATTGTAGAATGAACAAAAAAGAATCAGATGTTTTATCATCAACTGTAATATATGCACAGGTGTGGATGCAAGTATGCAATCGATTGGAGATTAATATGCAAAGAGAGAAGCATTAATTATGTACAAAAAAACATATTAAAAAGTTAACTTTAGGTGATTACCATATCTTGGGAAAGGAAAAGGTAAAATAGAATATACATAATTCCCAAAAATTAAAAAGAAAAGGAAATTTTTTTTTCTCAACAGACACAAATGTCTTTATGACAACAGACGAACATGACAATAGCCAACCGAAGCAGATCTGCTAAGACTCCAAAGGGTTCCGTGTCTATTGAAACATTCTGACCATAAATTTCAACAGGACAGAACTGTCTCAGAATGCTGCTCCAATAAAACAAATTAAACGCACATGATTTATATCACACGGAACAGTTTTAGCATGGATTTATTCAACTATTCAACAAGTCACTAGAAATGCACAATAGAGCATACCTGCTACATCTATAAAACATAACTAGTCCACCAGTAGCCAGGAAAACAGCAAGCCAGGCAAGAAGGCCAAAGCCAGCTGTTAACTTTGGCAGATTTGAAGCTGCACCCAAAGTTATCAAATGAAAATGTAAGAAAGTGATGTTGTAGATGGTCTTGATGATAGGAATAAAAATACATTGTATCAAAAAGATAATGGAGGATACCCAGGATGACAGAATTAACATAGATCAACAGGAGAAGTATAATTATGAACCACAACACAGGTGCAAGCCCCAACTTTGAGAGGCGTCCCAGGCGGTCGTTCCCATCACATTGTTTGTCAAGCAACCTTCTAGCATTTCCCTGCAGAATGGGATTCTATCAGAAAATATAACTTGAAGAAAAACTTCAGAGACTTTCAAATTAGAATAGAACACTAGGAAACTTGGAAAAATAAACAGAAAACTCATCAGCATTTTCAAAATTCTTAGGAAAATTAAAGATTCAAATGCAAACAGAACACTAAGCCACACCTGGAAGGAAAATGAAAATTAAATGGGAGAAAAAGCATATGCTATGCATATCAGGTCTAGTCACATTCAGGTAGATTAGGTTTCCATCCAAACATCTATACATTAAAAGATCCTCCTGCAGTTCTCCTTCATCAACTGAGAACTAATGATCCTATAGGAATCTCAGCTGGCTTGCAAACAGTTAGACCAGTCCAAGAGAGAAGGTCTATTGCATGTTTGCATTCAGATAGGATGGCCATACAAATGGAGACACCTAGAAGGAAACACCAGACTCTGCATATAGACTTTCAAATGAGATTGAAGACCTTTATTGAGATGGAAGGGTTTCTGTCAGAAAAGGGTTTTTACAATTATAGAATCAAATCAAGCAACTATCAACCTAGAACCACACACCATTTGGCAACTATAGTTCACATTGGGGAGGAAGGGCTTTACCTATATGAGAGCCAAATAAGTGAATGTGGGGGTGATCCAAAAAGAAAAAAACGCTTTGAGATAGCACACTTCATATAACTAGATGCAACACAACATCCAAAATCAACAAGACCACAAGCTTCCTTTTTTCTGTGGAATCCTACCATTATGTTGTCTTTGTGACTTCCCAAGTTCCAGGTGCCTCTTGCAACAGTTCTAGTATACACTTCTTTTATTGTTATCCTTACTTGCTTGTGGCAATATTATTTTAATTCAGTCTTGAAGACATCATTTCAATGGCAAATCACTAGCCACAAAAAGCACTTGAGCCTCACATAAGAACATATGGAAAAAACAATAAATCCCTCAAAAAAGTAACATTGCTAACCAATTTAAATTATTTTTTGTTGTCGGACACATACTAGGAAAAAAGCAACTTGTCGATGATTTTTGTCAGAAGCAAGCTGCGCTGGAGTAAGGCCAGTGTTATCAGTCACCATCAAGTCCTCTTTCTTTCCAGCCTGTACTAGCACTGTGCATGCCTCCAAGTTACCCCTAATAGCAGCCCAATGGAGAGGAGTGCATCCTAATGTATAAGTGAAAAATGTTAAGGGAATAGAAACACTTATCCATACAGATTAACACATGTATATTTCACTAATTATTTATATGTTGACAAAACGGAAGTTCAAACATTTGGGAAGCTGATTTACCCTCTCTATCTTGGCGTCCTCTATAAGAATCCAGAAACAATAGAAGGCGTATAGAATCAGCAAAACCTTTATAAGCAGCCCTAAAATACTCCAAAAAAGAAACAAATGAACAAAAAAATCAAAACACTACCAATCACTGATAAAAAGGAAACTATGGCACGTAATTCTTGGTACAGGAGCTATTTAATACAACAAAATAATGACCGATAAAGGAATTGAGACTGGCTTAACATTTAATATCGAAGCTAACTTGTTGATTTTAAGCATGTGACCCACAGATATTTGTCAACAAAACCAAACATAAGCTGATATTCTCAAAACAAAGGCTAAGCAAGCTGTTGCATCATAGCGAACAAACCACAATGGTGTAGCCCAAGCAAGAAAACATTGAAATATTTTTAGATAAAAAAAGTGTTTCAAGAAAAAAATAACCTTTTCAACAATAAAAGGGAAGCAGAAGTTCTTATATACCAGTGTAAAGGGCTTCTTCCATCAAAGTCAGGAACATCGGGGTCAGCATTCCATTTTGAGACAATGTGATAGAGAAAAGCTGTCTGACCATATTGAGCTGCAACATGAGTTGTCTGCATTGATGTCCAATTAACAACCAATGTGTCACTATCCTCAGATTTCACAGATAAGTACTGGTTAGAGGAATTAATAACCAGCAATTCAGGACAGGATAGCCAGAGCACAGCATCTAGAAACCTTCCGTTTTCATTTTCACATCAAACATGATTAAAACAGTCCAAGTTAATGGATAGAGAATAGTTATTGGTAATCTTGAGAGGGCATCTTAACAACTAAAAAAAAGGCACGGCAAAACTATGATTGCCTGTGCTTTGATAGCACAGAGTTTTAAGCATCGTTAACATTTTTAACTAGGACAGAATTATGAAAATTTGAATTTAGGATTTTAAGCCAAAGGTCATGCCAGTTACAGAAACTATTGCTCACCTCCTATATATTTCAGTCAGCATTGCAGCTCAGGGATTTCATTCCTGGCTCTCTTCTTTACCTAACCCTCATTCAATCAATAACAGGCCCCTAAACCATCTGTTATAACCAATCTCATGCTCCTATATGCTATATCCTAACCAGTTTGAGCCACATTTTTTTTTATCAATTTTAAGCTGAAAACCTGATTTGCTTTCATTATTTTATTGAGTTTCAGCATCAGTTTTAAAAATGTTTCAAATAGTAGGAATAAATTGCAACAATTCACTTACTAGGTGCCTTTCTTAGAGCAGCACAAATTTAAGGGAATATTTAGAAGGTAAACAAGCAACCTGAGTTTATAAATAGAGACGGCATCAACAAGGTCACCGAACCCTTAAACACTCAAGACTAAAAAATGCAGGGACGAAAATAGTTTTATTATACTTCTTAAGTTCAAGTTCCAATCACTTCAACATTCAAACAGAAAAATCTGAAACCCCTTTGACAGATCCCATTTAGTGGATTACTGTAGAATTGCTCCCTTAAATATGGCAAATTTCGTCCCATTTTAAATGTATTTTCTCTTGATATATCTGGAAGTTTTCCATCGCTAAATAACCTATTAAATGGATGAAGTTATTAAAATGGAAACCAATGATCAAATTGTGTGTCCAAATACTGATTTGCAATGCTGACCTTGGAAGCTTTACTAGAACGATTCAAGGGAAATATGCAAACTAAACCATTTCTATGTATGATCAATGTTTTGGATTCCGTTTACATGTGAGAAAAGGCCCTCTTATACATATTACAGAATGTCTAAGCATAGCCACCGACTCCAGTTATATTGTGTTCAAGCAGCAACAGGTGATAAATTTTTTGCATAATTGATACATGATCTCTTGCGTTGAAACTCTTGCACCCTGGATATAGAATCCCTTGAAGAAGAATGAAATAAAAAGGCGAAGAAAGAGCCAGTAGCCAAGGGATCTGAAAACTCAATTCAACCTACTTCTTCAATTATAGTAAAAATCAATTAACCAAAGAGTACTAAGCTGACCTACTTATAACCATATCCAAGTGCCAATCAGAGAGGGGAAATCAGTACTATTCGACAAAAACAAAAAAAAAGAGTACCCTTGAAGGGGAAGTGAAGAGCTCCTCAAATGATCCTATATTTTTATCATTTGTGCATAAAATAACCAATCAAACTTCAACCGTCTTGGTTGCTAGCCCAAGACTTTTATCGTTACAATTGAAGATACCCTCGCAAACATCTCTAAGGTGGGAATCAACACAACTAGTTAGGCAGTTTTCCATGAACAATGATGTAAACAATCATTGTGACATTATTTAACACTGTGAATTAACAGGCAAACAGATTGCATGAAGGTGTCCCAAATTTTTGAGATATCCATCCTTCCTATATATGTTTATCCTGAATGATAAACCACTGAGAGAAAAAACAGTAGAAGTACATGCACCAGAGAGTTGTCATGCCATTAGCATTCATGACCAAGCGCTAGAGGTACCAATTAAAAAACAGGTAATAATTTCACAACACATATATAACTTCAAACACAATTGATAAAACAGTTCTTATCTCTCCCTTAAACAAAGTGAAGGCATATTTGCACAACAAAGATTACACTAACCTGATAGCCATACATATCGGCGGCATTTACCCCCGCACCCTCTTGTAGCAACAGCTCAGCAACTTGAATTGCACCCCGGACTGCAGTCCAATGCAATGCTGTCTGGCCTGTATGATCAACCACATTTACATCTCCTCCATGCTGGCAATCAGAAAAACATCCAGTACCAAATCAGTCGATCATCTTATATCATCAAATCCAAATCAGATATCATCACATATCATTAATTGAACTCTCTTCGATCAACACAAACAAACTAAAAGACAGAAACTTTGCCACAATATCAAGTTCCCAAAATCAAATTATCACTTTTTAAACAAAAAAATAAATAAAAATGAACTAACAAGCAAACCCAGTTCCACTATCAATACACAAAAGCACTTAAAAAACTCCATCAATGCATCAAACCTCAACCAAACAATTTGAACTTCGTTCAAAAAATTCAAACCAAAAGATACAAACTTGACCACAAAATCCAACTACCCAGATCAAAATCATCACTTTTGATCGAGAAATGAACTAACAATAAACACTTAAAAACATCAATAAACCCTTCAATACCTCAAAATCAAACCCATCAGTCAAAACTAATAAAACAAGCAAGGAGAACAAATCCATTGAAGAACACAAAAAACAAAAGAACCCATTTCAAGAAACCAATCAAAAAAACAAAATCCACCCAGAATTGAAACAAACCTCGATAATATACTGAGCAGCAGCCGTGCGATTATTCAAAGCAGCCCACTGTAAAGCATAATAACCAAGGTTATCAGGTACAGAAACAGAACATCCTTCACTCTCAACCAATCTCTGAAGCTTCTCTAAATCTCCATAAGCAGCTGCTGTGTAAACATCATTTCTCAAGCTGTCTTCTCCAGCAACAGCAACCCCATTATTACTAATGCCTCCATTAACAGCTGCTGATTCTCGATCGTTGGATTGGGCCACCACATCTTCCTCTACTATCTCAATCTCTGATGGCATCTTTGGAGATGTGAATTTATTGACAGATTTATTTAATTGAAGATTTGGGTTTTAAGTATTTGTGCTGACGAGATTAAAAAGGAAAGCAAAGGAAAGGAAAGAGGATGCTTTGCTTTGTGTTTGTTTGGGAGCTTTTTCCTGGAAAGTTATGAGAGGGGTTATTTGGCCGTCCGCGTTGACTGGGACCTTTGGATTGTTGCTAGAGAGAGAGAGAGAGCCAGGAGGAATACAAAGGTCTAGAGGCAGTTTGCCTATGATTATGAATATTCCCCTTTTTCCCCCTCGATAATTCATTTGTTTCTTTGGATATTTTCATCTTTTTGCTTTGTTTTTTATAGTTTTTTTTTTCCAGGATGCAGTATATGGCAAGCCAATTTAGAAAAAAGAAATATATATATATATATATATATATATATATATATATATTAAAATATGGTGCCAATCAAGAAATTAATGATTTATTCTCTAGTTTTAGAATCATCAGATTTGATTTTTGTTTTGGTATTATTTCCAATCTACTTAGTACTTTTACTCAATTTCTTTTATTCTTTCTTTTTTGTTTTGTTTTATGCTTCTTCTAGGGTTTGTAATTGGGGTGGGATTTTTTTTCAGGATCTATGATGGTTTAGCATCTAGATCTAACAGTGAAAAACATATGGAAAGAAAAAGATTTTTCAAAACAGTAAATCTACCAGTGAATTGTTGTAAAAAATAAAGGCATTGATGATTTTTTTTCTTGTAAATATTGGATTTGTCAACTGTGCTACTTTGTCAAAAAAAAAATTAAATGTATTATTTTTAAATGTTTTTGGTATTTTTAGATATTTTAATGTGTTAATATTAAAAATAATTTTTAAAAAATAAAAAAATATTATTTTAATATATTTATAAATAAAAAACACTTTAAAAAATAATCACAACAGTATATCATTACTGCTTCTACTAGCTAAATTCTTCTTCTTCTTTTCTATTGAATGATATATAGTTATACCATCAAACTTTGACCAGTTAAGTATTTATATTAGGATCTCTTATTATTATTTATACCTTTAAAAAAACAAAAACCTTTCTCATTTATGATAATAATTTTCAAACACACCATATAATACATACACACTAAATATTTTTGGAGTTCGAAAACACCCACACAACAAATTTATTTTTATGATTTAATGATATATTTTCCATAAATATATATTTTTATACAAGATTGTGAGCATATTTTCTAGTAAATAGGTGATAAAGCAAAAACATGTCATATTTAATGCAATTAAACACCTAATTTCTCCATTTATTATTATTTTTAGTCAACTGGTTTTTACCAACCACTCTTTTAATAACATGCTAAATATTATATTAAATAGTGAACACTAATGTTTTCATTAGTTAATTTTAATGCAACTCTTGAGATGAGCGGAGATTTATAAATATTTTAAGTTATCGAGTAAATAAAATAAATCATAATATTTTTAGATTTGACATTTCGATGCACTTATATTTTTCTTCTCAATTTCCCTGTATTTTTTTGCTTCGTACATCTAGTGAATTAAGCACTAGAAAATCGAGATTTAGAATTAGGAGAGAGCAGCGCACCAGGCTCAAGGACAATTCCAAGAGACACACGAGCTCTGACTTTTTCAATTTTTAATTTTAAACTTATTTTTATTGTTTAGTTAAAGTGAGATTGACATGGTCAACTAAATACCAATGAAAAGTCCAGCAATTAAGAATAAGAATTCGAAGCCAAAAGCAAGGTGTTGAAAAGATAAATCAATCATTTTTTTAATAAACTTACTCATACCATATCCAGATAGCAACAATCTCTAGTTGGGATTTCAAGGGGAAAAAACTCTCAAAGGATGATCACAACACTCTATGAAAAGCCTAAGCAAACCTAGCAGACTGTACAAGAAAGGAGTAAAAAGGAGGGAAGAGAGTTGAGAAGGCAGAATGAGGTTTCAAGTTTTCTTTATCCTTTTTGTTTGCTTAGCATTTCTCGTTAATGATTGCTTAGGACTTAGGAGATGCTAATTGTGCATGCTCCTGTGCTCAAGGTTGTAAATCACAAACACATTGGTATCAGTTTGGCCCAGTTTCTAAGTTTTGCCTCTGTCAATGCGTATGCCCACCGCCCCATTTTCATCTCCCTCCAACAGCCAAAGATCTCCCGTCTCCACCAGCCCCCAACCCCACCAGCCCAGAATCCATATGTGCCACCAAATTCTAGTGAACAAGTGCAGAAATGTCATGAAGCTGTACCAGGCATCCTTAGGTGTGCATGCGACATGCGAGCTTGTATCATCACTATCAAATCCAAAAATTGAGATTAGTGCTGACTGTTGCAGTGTGGTTAAAGTGGTGGAGGAGAACTGCTTGGCACAAGCGTGGGTTCCTTATATCAACTTGATACTCCCTCTCAATCTCCAACAGCACTGCAAGAAAGGCTAAATTATGGTCCCATTGTTAGATTGGCTAAATGTTTTTTGTAGGGTTTTATCAGGGTTTTTTTTTTTTTTTTTTTTTTTTTTTTTTTTTTTTTTTTTATGGTCATTGTGCATCTCTGGTGCCTTCAGGATTTTACCATGTAAGATTCATGTTGGTGCCTTAAGGGTGTTTTTTTTTTTTTAGTTTTTTTTTTTTTCATGTTTAGCTTTAGGAATCGAATTCCCTCGTTGGAATTTTCTTCGAACTTTTCCTCATAATTTTGCGTTGAATTCTATTAAAATATTTGGTAGAGACTCGATTCTTTTTGAAGAGCCCAAACTTCACAATAACCACCTTCAAACTCAAGCATTTTCTGGTGATTGATCCTGTAAGTTTTATAAACCCTTCTTGAATCTCGAGGATATTCCAGGAGATGAATACAATAGTGCTATCTTGCGACTCAGTTCCTTCTAGGGGCAAGCAGATAACCACCAACAAACAGACAACACAAAAAAGATCACAATAAAAAAAGATCATCTGCATGTGAAGGATGAACAATTGTAGGACACGAAAACATCTCAAGGTTACAGTATAACTGCATTGTTCCAAGGTTATAGTATAACAGCCTTGCAGAACAGAAATAATTTACTGTTAGAGTTCAAACTAGCACGGCCAAGAAAAATAGAATTCACTGCCCAGATAGATGCCTACAGGAGAGTGCAGCTGCAGCAGGACAGCAAGATGCATTCAAGAGAAGAAAATTTAGTGCTCTTCAGAATTGTCTTCGAACTGGGTTCCAGTGCTAGAACCACTTCCACAAAATAAGCATGTGCTGAGATAACCTGCAAAAGGATGAATGAATGGATAAATCACCATAGCAATGCCAACGGAAATCTTATTGTCAGATTAATCATAGTTGCAGTTTGAGAATGACATCCTCATTCACTCAAAAGAACATGCCATATCGTGAACTTTTCAAACGATGGTATGAATTTGCTGTCCCTTTATAAGTGAAAGCACGACATAATTAACAACATGCAGAGGACTTGCAGACATGGCTAGAGCAGAAAGAAAAAAAACTGCCTTTCTTTTGCCTCTTAACCAAGTAAATAAAATGTGCATCGCTACTGCAATTCTTCACCTCACCATTTAAGAAACATGTGATGCAAAGTGATAGACATGAAAAATCTGCAAGTTCCTGTATGAGGAAAGCTATCAAATGCAAGAGAATAGGTACACTTGTAAGCTCATAGCCTGGTTACCTAATAACAGTTGATCAAGAATGCATGCCAAGAAACTCAATGAACTCTTTCAAGAGCCACGAGGAACAACTAAACAACCCAAGGTAAGAACTGAAGTGAATTTTTGATAAACAGACTTGGTAAAAGTAGTGAACAGAGCAAATAAACTTCCTTTGAGGCAAGTGAGTAGCTAAGCCACCTGATCAAATTGTTTAGTAGTTTGTGAAGACTTCTTAGTTATTGTAAATATGGATGAGCTGACAGGCATCTGGACACAACTCATTCCGAGGATACGTAAACATATTGGTTTTCAAGAGCAAAAAATACTGCACACAAAGCAAAATCACTATAGTTCTCTGGTGACTACATCTCATCTGTTATTACAGAAGCATTTTGCGGTAAATAGGATGCTCCCAAAAAAATTCAACAACTGAGATTAAATTGAAGATTTATTTACAGTGCCCACCTAAGCGATCAAAATGAGTGTTAGCAATTGCAAAACAGAATCAATTATCAATCGTACAAAAAAGAACGAAACCACATGTTAAACAAGAAAAAAATAGAACTTTGCAGAAGATGTATTACGCAACTGGCAACTGAATCTCAGACAACGAATATAATGAACAAATGTCGAACAATCAGTGACTAGGCATCTAGCTTCAAAAGAATTGGCCAGGTTTCATGAAAGAATAAAAGAGAAAACATACAAATGGTTTCCTTGACCGTTGTCATTTCCCAGGCTTTGACATTTATCCAGGATAAAGCTATAGTGCTAGATCACATTAACAATAGAAACACCATCATTCAGCAAACAACAGTCCTCTCACAAAACATCCAAAATCATCTAGTCACTACTCAATAACTACAGAACAAGTAAAGAGTGCAATTTTCTAAAGCACCAACAACAATACATAAAAAATAACAATGAATGACAATCATTCACCAACAAGCAATTTTCACATGAAGAATCATTCAGACATCAAAAGGAAAAATAAAACACAAATCCGAAAATTAATCTTTCACTTACTAAGGCAATTTCCCAGCTCGAAAAATCGCAAACTTTGACACCTCAGAGTACTTGTAATCAATCCCATTCTCCTTCAAAAACCCTTCAAGCTCTCTCTTAACTCTTTCAGGATCATCGCTCTCACACTCAACCTCGTAACAAACTCCAAAACTAAACGTACTCTCATCAACCTCCAACTTCAAACCTCTCCAATCATAAACCTCTCTCACATTTTCGAACCCACCTAAACACACAAAACCCACTTCCCCATCAATCCCAAACTCATCTTTACACCTCTTAATAACCCTCGACTCAATCGACCCCAACTTGCTAGCTTCCTCCACGCATTGCTTTCCAATCAATGGCTCTATTTCCTCCTCATCCTCCTCGACACGACTCACCCCATTAATCAGTACTGCCTTTGCCTTGAGTGAAAAAACGCATCGCGTGCTTTCATCGTTGTTATCATTGAATGAGCGCAAGCGAAGCACTGCCCTTTGAGAAGCAAGAACGCCATTAGCAGAATCATAAAATACATTTTTTTGGTTGAGTTTTTTTAGGTGAAATGGTGAAAGGATTTCTTTTAACAGGCTGTGATTTGCTGCATCAAGCAGACGCAATTTCACCTCCACCTCCATAAGGAATTCAATTGCTCTGTGGATTTTTTGTAAAAACGTTTTGATCTTTTTAGTGGTTTTTTGTGGGGTTTTGGTTATGGGGAGAGACCAATATGGTGGGACTTGGAGGGCTCAAAGAGGTGGAGGAGAGAGGAGGTGCTGGTAGCAGTGGTTGAGGAGGAGAAGGTGGTTGTTGTGGTGATGGTGGGTTTTCGGGATTCTTGGAACTTGTCTTCAATTTTGACTTGGACTTTTGTTGTTTTTCGTCTTGGCATTTTTTGGTTCATGGAAAGAGGTGGGTAACACTGGTGAGAAAAAATCGTTGTAGACGACTTGTCATGCCTACTACTTGTTATCAAGCTTAACCATATTTGTTAACCTCGGCTTACTTGGTAGGTTTATCTATAAAACATGTGTCGAAGCCCAATTCAAATTGATTCTATAAACTCAGTTGATCGAGGAGGATTTTTAGTGATTAAATTGATTTGTTTAAGCACAATTCAAATTTAATTATGTTAATATCATGAAATTAAAAAGAAAAAAATTATTTAACATTTATTTTTTATTTCAAGTTGATAGTTTAAAGCATGTTTGATATTACAATTAAAATATTGTTTGTCAAAATTTTAATTTTTTATAATATTTTTAATTATTTTAATATACTAATATTAAAAATAAGTTTTAATATTAATATTAATATTAAATAAAAATATTAATTTAATATATTTTTAAATAAAAATTATTTTAAAAAATAACCGTTATTATAATATTAAACATAAAAAAATTCATAATTCATAATTACTATAGCTTAATCAAAGCAGCTAGCACGTACATGTTATTTTTTTTTAATTAGTTTCTTAATGTAATATATAACAAGATTTTAAATTTATTCTTTAACAAGAAATTAAAAATTCAAGGGATGTAACTCAACTGATCAGGTTCTGAGTTTACTTTTCAAAAATTAACAGTTCGAGTGCCACAAACTTCAGGTCTATTATAGGTTTACTTAGTTGTTAATTTCAGGGTCTCGGGAGATTAATCGAGATACATGTAAACTAATTTAGACACTCATAATTACCAAAAAAAAAAGAAGAAGAAAAATAAGGAGGAATTTTTCATTAATTCCAATACAAGATAATCTTCCACCATGACCAAGACCATGGCACCAAAACTAGTTTCCATGCTAATGATCACAGGGTGCATGGCAGCCATGTTGATCCAAATCAATGGGGTTAGCTCGTCCGATGGCACCGCAGTCTGCAATCGCACCTACAAGTGATGGTGAATATCATGAGCAACAAATCCCAAAAATCTCTTTAAGTTGTGCTTCATCTTCTGCAGATTTACCAGAATGCATTGAACTTGCCACCAAGTCACCTATTACTGCTGCTGCTAACAGATGTTGCTCGGCCCTTTCTGCAATTACTGGTAATTGCTTGCCCAGGATGAAGATTCCACTCCCTAATCTCATCACTACTGCATGTTCTTTAACTCAATGACGAGCTCGCACCGAACTCAAGAACCACTTGCTGTCAAAATCTTGAAATCAAATATCATCTGCACAGATTATTTTCCTTGTTTTGATTCGTGATTGGTTTTTATTTTTTGTATTATTAGCATGAGTATGGTGGATTTTTTATTTCAAAACAATGAGAAAGGGGGATCGTAACAGTACTGGATCCTACTAATTTATGCTTACATTCAAAAGCCAGATATTTATAAATTTTGGTCCATAACTAGCAATGCCATTAAGGTTTACAATGGGACTAAACTACTAAATTTAATTAACTTAGAAACTGAAGAGCATAATTAACTAACCTAATTAGGACAAAAAAAAGCTAGAAAACCTTAACATGCTCAATGAACCAGATTTTTTTAATGTCTGAAAATGTTTTGGTATTGCTATAGAAATTGTTTTTTAAAATGTTTTTCTTTACTTGAAAATACTTTGAAATAATAATATTTTATTTTTTAAAATTTATTTTTAATTTCAGTATATAAAAATAATTTGAAAACACTAAAAAAATATTAATTTAAAAAAAATAAAAAATATTTTTTTCAAAAATATTTTTAAAATATAAAAACAAACAAACTAAAAAAACGATTCCTCACATCCAGTGGCAGAGACAGGGGGACTGACACCCCCAGCTCTTACAAGAAAATTATTTTTCCAACTCTTCCCTTAACAATATTTATATTTTTAGTTTAAATAATAAAATAACTAAAATTTTAATTTTTTTTAATTTTATTTTCTAGTTCCATCCCTACTCACATCCCACATGAGTTTGAAGCCTTGCATTAAAAACCTAATGCAATATAGACTCATATATATATATATATATATATAGACACACACACAGAGAGAGAGATTTACAACATAGCGTACACGACTTTTGGATTTGGAGGTGGGGGTGGGGGGCTGCAAATATTGACTTTACCATTAATTAATTATTATAATTAATTCTAGATTTGAATTCTAACAAAGATTAATGTAGGAAATCTTTTTTATTGTGTATTCTTAATCTATCTATCTTCTATACATGTGATACAAATGAAAGACAAGTCTCAAGAGAGTTTAGTTTTAATCCTAGGTAGATTTCATGCACGATGCCATTTGTTTGAAAAGATTAATTGTAATTGATTTTAGAATGTACGTGTTTAACAAGGCTAAACAAGGGTAAATACGAAGTTATTATATCATCCATGTGTCTTCAATGAAATAAATTATTAGTCGGTCCTTTTATTTTAAAAAACCTAATATTAAGTAATATTTGATTGTAACTTGATCCTTCTGTTGGTAATTCATCATGATGATTAATTCTTCTTTCTTTCAAATGTCCTTCATTTATAATCTAAATTCTCCATCTGATCTTCATTTAAAATTCATCATGATTAATTAATTGCTTTAAATTAATTTTTTCTTGGTGTTTTTATATTGTTTTGATTTGCTGATGTCGAATATAAATTTAAAAAAATAAAAAAAAATATTATTTATATATTTTTAAATAAAAAATATTTTAAAAATTAATCGCTATTATAATTCTAAAAATATCATAGTTTGAAGAATTTTGATATCATATGCTCTATCGGCAGCTCAACGGTAGAATACTAGTTTGGAATTAGAGCTGATTAGGTTATATTAAATAGGAAGAAAAGTTAAGGTCCCTTCCTAACTCCTCTATCCCATAATCAATTAAAATAGCTTCATGGTAGACATATTAATTAATATACATGCAAATAAATAAAAAGAAGAAGCAGTAGCCCTTGTGATTTTTCTTTTTGATGAATAGCCCTTGCCAGTAATATATATCTACTGCCTCCACCACAAGCTTCAGAACTAATATAAAAGAAGTGTTTGTGTGTGTAATACATTAAAATAATATTTTTTTTTAAAAAAAATATTTTTAATATTATTATATTAAAATAATTTGAAAAAAAAATTTAAAAAATATTTTTAAAACACAAAAACAAAATTATATGGCATTTGATTGATTGAATTAATAAAAATATCTTATAATTATTTCCTGATTAATGGCATAGGGTGATAATCAGCTGGATCTTGTATAGATGTGATCTTAATTAACATATATTATTATATAATATATATGCATTTACTGAGTTGATTGAATATTGAGAATATTAGTTATATTTTCAAGTACTATTATATATTGATATTTCTAATCAATTTGTCTTTTAATTCTCATAAATCGCCCGTCTCAGATTCAAACAATACTTCAAGGAAGTTTTACAGATTCAGGTGCATGGCTTGCTCCGACCCCCGAGAGATATGAATTGGCAGGAGACTGCCTCAAAAAAGGAATTACATATTTATTAGATTAGATTAGATATTAATTTAAAAAAAATATTGAGAGTAAGTCTTAAGAAATTATCAGACTGAATTATAACTGTCTATTAGCTTAGAAAACCTAATTAATAATTAGTTCCTGTAGTGTTGAAGGCATTGACCATCATCAATTTAATATATAGTTTTGTGTTCCAAATAATCGAAGTTTTCCATCTTACCAAATCTCTTTTCTCTATCTTAAAAAAGAATTAATTAAAATCAACAATGAATTTATAAAAAGGCTAATTTACTAAAAGATTTAAAAACATAAGGATTAAATATATATTTTATAAAATCACAAGAATTAACTATTAGTTATATTAAACAACAATAATTAGTTAAATTATAATTAACTTTATGAAAAAAGTCTATTCATAAATAGGGCGTCCCTTGCGGGATTGCTACTAAATATGTCAACTTATTGAGAGGACTTATGCATCGACGTATGCTTGAATCCTTCTAATTTTGGGCCATAACTAGCTAGAATGTTAGCAATGTTATTAACTCTCACGCGGCATTTAGCATGGGGTTGGAAAAAGTCAAGGTAAATTATTATAAGAACATTTTTTAAGTGTATAAAAATGATTTTTTTAATTAAGGATGTTTAATGTATTTATAAATGGAAGATTAAATGTTAGTACAAAGAGAGAGAAAATGTAATTATATTATTAGTAATGATTGATGGGAGACAATTAAAAATGGTTAAAGATTAAATCTTAACTTTCATTTTCCTTGTACTCAACATAATTTTTTAAAAAATCAAACTACATATTGATATTGTAATAGTTTAATAATTATAGTGTTAAAAAGCATGATTAGCAAAACAAATTAAATTAAATTAAATTGAAAATATTTAGTTATATGTATGGTTGAATAAAAAAATATTTAAAATGTGTTATGAAAATGACCCAAAGGGTCTTGTGTGAAAAAAAATCTTTATTATTTTTAGTCGACATAGCAAGAGAACAAAATTACTTTAAGACCATATATATATATATATATATATATATATATATAATAAGAATAAAATGTAGTGTAAAATAAAAAATAAAAATAAATGTTTATCGATTATTACAATGTAAATGATAGTAGAGAGATTGCTTTAGAACAATTAATGATTTTCGATATTATATTCAAGAGTGACGCTATTTCCACGCTTCCTCTATTGTTATTTCAATTTCATAGAATTGTGGAGTGATAAAATTAACCCTCTTTAAGAGTTTTTTTTCTTCTTCACAAATCTACCATTAAATCTCATTAATTATATTTGACACATCATATATAAACGACTAAGTATTAGTTTTTATTCTAAGCATATTCTCAATAGAAATGAAGATTCTATTCTATATATAGAATACATCAATAATATCTAATAAAAAATGTACATATCCACGAAAACATAGATATATAAGAATTTATAAAAAAAACATAAATAAAAATAAAATGACAATTTAACAACCTAATTTCGGATGTAATATCCATTCATAAAGAAAGTTAAAATTCAAGGAAATGATAAACAGTATCGATTTTTGTATATTATTTTCAATATAAGTCTTACTTTATTTTATTTTATATAATATAAGTTTATAGATTCTTTATTTATACTACCTTTATATCTAATTCTATGCCAATCCTATACATGGTTATGATTTCTACACCGCAGATAGTGTGGGATCGTCGTAGAATTAGACACTAGATTAATTAGCATTAGATATTAGATTGGATGGGAGGATTTTGAAGTCTAAAATGTTAGAGGCACTTTGTAACTCTGTAATCAATTAAAGAGCTCATGGGAGGCATATTAATTGACATACATTCAAATTAAAAAACAATAGTAGCACTTGTAATCTTTTATTTTTATTATTATTTTTCATATCCCTTGTCTATATTAAAAAATAATATAAATTATATATTAAGACCTCATAAGTTTTTAAGTTGAATTGATTTTTTGATATGATATATATTAGAGTTTTCATGACCAAGCGGTTACGAATTCAAATCTTATCATTTTTATTTATTTGATAAAAATTAAGTATAAGATAATATAAGTTTATATAAGTTTCAAGCCCAAAAAAATTTAACTTAAGAAGGTGTATTAAAATTTAATATAAATCATTATTTAAAACCCTAAACTTTTAGGTTTAATTAATTTTTTTTGGTAGCATCTACCACAAGCACACGAAACTAGTATAAATCCCCCTTAAGCCACACTATGTTTTCTACACAATCCACAATATACTTAAACATTTCAAAAACAAAAGCACTAATACTCCCAGAAAAAACTCTGATTTGCCTTGTATACAATGTCAACACAGACCATAGCAATTTTGTTGGCATTTTTGTGCATGGGAACGTTGATCCCATCTGGGTTAGCCCAGAAAATTCCAACACTTCCATGCTTTTTACCTCTCACAACTATACCAGGGTGCTCTAAGGAAATTTTTGTGGCCATTTCCGCTGGCACTGGCCGTATCGCCATCGGTCCTGCTTGTTGCAAAGTCATCAATGAGCTTACCGACGTCTGTTGGGCTCGACTGTTTCCTTCCATACCTGCCACCGGTAAGTTTCTTAGAGGCATCTGTTCTCGTAGTGGAATCAGCCCTGCTCCGGCGCCGGCGCCTAATTAAATCGTGTTGATTGAATAAGCAGCGTATAGCATAAGTGGCTTTCTAAAATAAGTATACACTTGCATCTTCAAGTGAGTACAACATCCTAGCTATTAACGAATGCCTGTAATATATAATAATAGGCTGATTAACGATGGTGATGATAATCAGCTGGATCTTAGATGATCGATCTTCATTAAGAAATATTATATGATATGTACTTCCTTAAGTTAATAAAATCTTGAAAATATTGGTCATATATGACAAAACAAAAGAATTTGCCAAGAGCTTTTAGCTTTTACACAGGAACTGTTTACACTAGAAAACTGGGAGTAATGCTTACTTTATTAATTGATGCTTATGGCTGTTAAATAGCCTTACAATAACAGAAAATAACAACCCAAGATTGCAGGACCTAGGATCGTTGTACATGACTAAATCAAGAATAACAGAAAAGAATCTTCTCCCTTAAGTAACGGAGAACTTATTTGCAACACTGAATAATAAATGTCAACTAACAAATAATACTAAGTTTATCATCCTCCCTTAAACCGAATGTTCTCAACATTCAGTTTATTCAGAATATTCACAAACACCCATTGATTCTCGTATTTTTGAAAAAACTTCAATCTTCAATGGTTTGGTCATAATATCAGCAACTTGTTCATGAGTAGAACATTGAATTAGCTCTATTACTCCATCTTTGACTAGATCACGAAGAAAATGAAAACGAATATCTATGTGCTTGCTACGACCATGCATTACTGGATTTTTTGAGAGTCTAATGGCTGATATATTATCACAATACACCACCGTAGGTCCGGACAACACATGAGTTAGACTTTGCAGAATTCTTCTTAACCAAACAACCTGACAGGCACTTGATGCTGCAACAATAAACTCAGCTTCGGTGGTAGAGAGAGTAACTACTGGTTGTTTCTTTGAAGACCAAGATATTGCACTTGAATTCATCATAAAAACATAACCTGAAGTACTCTTTCTATCATTTTGATCACCTGCATAATCACTATCTGTGTAACCACAGAACTCTGCATCTCCTCCCTTCCTATAAAACATCCCGAAACTAGTTGTCCCCTTTACATACCTTAGAATCCTTTTTGCTGCCAACAAATGAGACTCAGTGGGATGCTCCATGTATCTACTAATTAGACTTACCACAAACATTAAATCAGGACGTGTGGCAGTTAGATACATAAGACTTCCCACCATTTGCTTGTAAAGTGTACTATCAACCTGCACTCCTCCTTCATCCCTTGACAGTTTAAATCCAGGAACAATTGGATTTTTGACTGAGTTGCACTGACCCATATGGAATCTTTCTAGAATCTCGTGAGCATATTTTCGTTGGCTAATAAAGATGCCATCTTCCTTTTGCAATACTTCAATGCCCAAAAAATATCTCATTTTCCCAAGGTCAGTCATGTCAAATTCAGCCATCATTGACTTCTTAAATTGATCGAACATAACTTCATCATTTCCGGTAAAAATAAGATCATCAACATAAAGGCAAATGATTAATATTTTACCTCCAACCGCTGTTTTTATGAACAAAGTATGTTCATAGGGACATTTGGTGAAGCCTTCTTTGGAGAAATAGGACTCTATGCGACTGTACCAAGCTCGGGGAGCTTGTTTGAGTCCATACAATGCTTTCTTGAGTCGGTAGACTTTTGTTTCTTCCCCCTTCTGCTCATAACCTGGAGGTTGATCGACAAACACCTCTTCATTAAGTTCACCATGCAGGAAAGCTGATTTTACGTCAAGTTGATAAATCAACCAGCTTTGTTGTGCTGCAAAAGAGAGCACCATACGAATTGTGTCTAACCGAGCCACTGGTGCAAAAATTTCTGCATAATCCACCCCATATTGTTGGCTGTAGCCCTTGGCAACTAAACGAGCTTTATACTTATCAACTTCTCCAAGCTCGTTGAGTTTGGTTTTAAAAATCCACTTCACTCCAACTGTTTTTCCTCCTACTGGCAGATTCGTTAATTCCCATGTCTCATTCTTCTCAATTGCTGCAATTTCCTGATTCATGGCAAGCCTCCAGTTTTCACTTTTTACAGCCTCTTCAAAAGTTGTTGGATCACTGTTGGTGAACAAAGCTAGATGAGCCATATTCACATCTGTTGCAGCGAAGAAACTGTGATCAGTTTCATAGTCTGTCAGCCATGCAGGACGTCGGCGTGTTCTGCCTTCTGCAATTGTGGTTTCTGCACAGGGTGAGTTAGCTGAGCTATTTGCTTCAACACTAGCATGTGCGGTGCCATTTTCATCCATGGTTGCTACAATTGCATGTGAAGGTTCTTCTTGAAAAATACTATGTGTAGACCCATTCTCCACCGATTCTGCAACTACAGGAGACTCATCCTCATTTTCAGTGGCTTCCCATGCTAACTCTGCTGCGGTAATTGGCTTGGGAATATCATCCCAATTCCACTGTTGATCTTCTTCAAAAACCACGTCCCTGCTAATAATTATCTTCTGTGAAATAGGATTAAAGAGCCTGTATGCTTTAGAGTTCTCACTTACCCCTAAAAAGACACATTTCAGACTTTTGGCATCAAGCTTCACCCTTCTGTGATCAGGAACATGGACATGGGATATACAACCAAAAACTCTGAAATGTGCTACTGAAGGTTTGATGCCATTCCAAGCTTCTGCAGGAGTCTTGTTTTTCACGGCAAGAGTGGGACTTCTATTCAAGACATGCACTGCCCAATTCACTGCTTCTGGCCAAAATGATTTTGGAATTTGTTTCTCCAACAACATACTGCGTACCATATTCATAATGGTTTGATTTTTCCTTTCGGCAACACCGTTTTGTTGAGGAGTATATGGTGCTGTCAACTGTTTTGATGTTCCATTCTCATTGCAGAAACTGTTGAATGCTGATGAAGTAAACTCGCCCCCCTATCTGTTCTCAGACTTTGAATGAATGCGCCAGTTTCTTTCTCAACCTTAGCCTTGTAGATTTTGAATGTAGCAAAGGCTTCTGACTTGTCTGTCAAGAAATAAACCCATATTTTTCTACTGAAATCGTCAATAAAAGTAATGAGATACCTTTTGCTGCTGTTGGAAATTGGAGTTATCGGACCACATATATCTGCATGTACCAATTGAAGAATTTTTGATGCCCTCCATATGCTGCCTTTTGGAAAAGAATCACGATGTTGTCTTCCTGCCAGACATCCTTCACACACCTGCTGAATAACTTTGAAATGAGGTAACCCGTCCACCATCTTCTTTTGCTGCAGTATATTGATTCCATTCCAACTGAGATGACCATAGCGATAATGCCAAAGAGTATACTGATTGGTGATCATGGAGGAAAGACATTTCTGGTCTTTGGATTGTGAGTAGTCTGCTAACACAACAAACATTTGATTATGAGTCATTTCAGTCTCAATAATCAAACCTTTCTCAGGATGAAAGATTTTACAGTTCCCTTGTTGAATAAGCACAGCAAGTCCATTTTCTTGGAGTTGGCCGATGCTGAGCAGATTGGTCTTCAGTTCTGGTACAAAAAATACATCTGTGATCACATGAATAATGCCATTCACCTCCATTCGAACCCTGCCTTTTCCTTGGACAAGAAGAGTTGAGTCATTTCCCATCTTTACTGATTCTCTGAAGTTGCTATCAAAATGAGAAAATATGTCCCTCTGTCCACACATATGGTTACTGCATCCAGAATCAAGAAACCATATATGTTTTGTTTCAGCTTGCTGCGAAGAAACATGAGCCATTAACAGCATCTCTTCTCTCGTCTCTGCATAGTTTGCCTTTTGATCTCTTGTTTTCCTTGGACATTCCCACTGAAAATGTCCTAGTTCACCACAGTTATAACATTCTATGGTTGTTTTGTCAAACCCAAATCTGCCTCTTCCTGTTCCTCTTCCTCTTCCTCGTCCACGATAGTTATTTCTGCTGCCATCTCTTCCTCCTTGTTGTGCCCCGTAAGTCATTTGCAATGCCTGTTCTTCGATGACAACATGACGGCTAATTCTCTGTTCATGAACTAACAAGCTACTCTGTAGCTCATCAATGGACAAAATATCCAAATCATTGGATTCTTCTATAGAACATACAACATAGTCATATTTCGGAGTCATAGACCGTAATATCTTCTCAATGATCACCACATCCTTCATGCTTTCTCCATGAATTCTCATTTTATTAGCAATAATGAGAGTTCTTCCAAAATAGTCGTTGACTGATTCTGCAGCCTTCATATGCAGTGTTTCGAACTCTTTGCGAAGAGCCTGCAATTGAGCACGTTTTACACGTGCAGTTCCTTGATATTTCTGTTTCAAGGAATCCCAGATGTCTTTAGCTATGTCCTTCTTCAATATTGTTTCTAATATTGATCGATCAAGAGCTTGAAACAAATAATTTTTGCACTTCAGGTCTTTCAACTTCTGCTCATCAATCTGTTTCTGTTGTGCTTCGCTGGGATCAACTCCTTCTGCTGCTGCAATGATCCCTGTCTCCACCAGGTTCCAATACTCTTTGGAACGTAGAAAATTTTCCATCAGCATACTCCAGTGATCATAGTGTCCATCAAACCTTGGGATTGCAGGTTGTACAAAACTGCTTTCAGATGCCATTGTTTCTTCACGCTGGTAACTGTGTTGAGAACTCAATAATGTTGATTGCCCTGATCTGTGTCTTCTCGTCTGTGAGGTATGATATAAAGAAGGTTGTAATAAGAGTTTTGTGGAAAAGGCTCTGATACCAAATGACAAAACAAAAGAATTTGCCGAGAGCTTTTAGCTTTTACACAGGAACTGTTTACACTAGAAAACTGGGAGTAATGCTTACTTTATTAATTGATGCTTATGGCTGTTAAATAGCCTTACAATAACAGAAAATAACAACCCACGATTGCAGGACCTAGGATCGTGGTACATGACTAAATCAAGAATAACAGAAAAGAATCTTCTCCCTTAAGTAACGGAGAACTTATTTGCAACACTGAATAATAAATGTCAACTAACAAATAATACTAACTTTATCAATATATATTTTCAACTGTTGTATTGGTATTTCTAACTTTCTTTTTCAGATTTTCTTTGAATTATAATTAAGAATATGAATCATGCCACTTGACTTGAAAATAACTTGGTTTATAACAGCAATGAAAATTAATAGATTGCTTCTACAGCTCAACTAATTAATGTAGGTAAAGTAGTAATTCTCATAAACTGTCCATCTCAAATTCAAACTATACCATTTTCACCGTCATCAATAATAATAATAATAATAATAATAATAATAATAACTATCTAGGTGGTGGCTCAGTGGTAAAGCTTGGGACCAGGAGGTTTGCTCCCTCTGTGGTCTCAGGTTCGATCCCTGTAGTTGTTCATATGATGGCCACTGGAGGCTTACATGGTCGTTAACTTTAGGGCCCGTGGGATTAGTCGAGGTGCGCACAAGCTGGCCCGGACATTCACGTTAAACTAAAATAATAATAATAATAATAATAAAATAAAAAGAAGAAGAAGAAGAAGAAATCAAGGTCCACATACCCATGCAATATATAATTAAGCTTTTCACTCCATAGAAGGCTCAAATTATTATGGTAAATAAAACACGTTAGACCTTGTATTAAAATGTTCAGCCAAAACATTCCAAATTTTGCGTTGTATCCATGGCAAGAATATCTACACAGGCCCATGCAATTCTTCTGGCATTGGCATGCATTGAGGCTTTGGTTTTGTATGGGTTTGCTAGAGACAATCCACCTGAAACCCTTACAAATGAACCAAAGAATGCAAGCATTCCTGACTGCTTGGCACCTTTCGAAAGTGTAGTAGGTGCAAGGTAGTTAAAAACATCTTTTTTTAACGCAAAACAAAAAATGCAATATAAACTCGGATTATAAATTTAGATTGTAAAATTATAAGTAATTTTTTAAATTAATTATATATTGATAATTCTAGCCAAGAAATTAAATTATATTAAAATCTAATAAAATGAGTCAACAATATTATAATCAATGAGTTATATAAATAAAATGAAAGAGATAAATAGTATGAATCAATAAATTAATGACATGGATAAATAAAAAGTTTCAGAACAAAATTTCTCAATACAAGAGAATCACTGAAAAGTAAGAAGCACACATAAACCTAGTGATAACCTAGTTGTTCCCATCACAATAAGTCCTAATAGATTCCTTTTGAATTGCAAACTAATAAGTTTAAATTAGTAATTAACTAACATAAATTCAATAATGAAATAAACTCTTTAACAATGTCTAATGCGTTAAAAAAAATTCAAATTAAAAATAATTATTTAAAAATAAATAAATAAATAAAATATAATAATAAAAAAAGTCTTCATGTTAAAATTTCTCCATGTAGCCTGAATTTCAATTTTTTGCATATTTTTAGCAAATTTGAGTCTTGATTTCAAACATGTCGTTCTCTCTCATTTAGATGAATTATTGAGCCCACAATATATGGTTGAAAAGTTTCAGATGTCTAGTTTCTATCCCAACTTTAATCGAAGCAAAATTCCACCAGTAACTCTAGATATGTCTCAAACAGTACACGAATGTCTTGTTTGATATATTTGACAATATTAGTTTACTAACTTTGACCCATTGAAATATTATGTTTACTAACTCCACTTGACCTGAAAATTTACCACAATGTATCTTTATATATATAATATTTCCCTGTAAAATTTTAGATTTATCCAATATACAGTTTGAAAGATGTATTCAATCTTGCAAAATTAGTCGGTAGACATTTTAAAGTTGAATTTGGACATGACTTGTTTTATATCACAAATTTAGTACATTTGTAAAATCGGACTGAGTTTACCAAATTTATCAATTTTACCGATTTTGCACGATTTAAGTCCAATTTTACTGGTTTCGAGTTTTTAGTTCGATTTAACACGTTAGATACATGTTGACTCATAAAATCATAAGATTTTAAGAGTTAACTCGTGATTTTAACAATGATACGCTGTCTTTATTCAATTAACACAGATCTTTCCGGCGATGGAGATTTTGTCGATATCGCACCTGATTGTTGCAAAGTCGTGACTTCAATCGATAAAGAATGCCTTTTCTTTCCTGTTCCCGGCGAACTCTTCAGCTCCTTCTATTATTGAGGGCATTTGTGATATTATTGGACGTAAGAAGGTTGCACACCATCTCTGTCAAAATGAAGGATACAAATTTCCATAAGATGCACGGGCCTTTTGCCTTCTGCTTGGAATAAGGATACGTGCATATTATTAATTTGTACCTTCCAAGACTCAGATTTATGAGACCTAGTTCGTAGCAAATGTCTACAATGAAGGGCCGGTCTGGTTCCTTGTGACAGATCAGCTGCTAGCTATATAAATATTGGATTAAAAACAGTTTTGTGAGATTTCTACATTAATGGATGCATTTATGCCTCTGATTTTTCAGGGAAATAATTACCTTAATGAATAATAGTATAGCACTTTTTTAATGTTAAATTGATAATTTCCAATAGAATATTACTCTTCAATCTTTTGCAATTTTAGTTTTTAGAATGTGTATAGCTTATTTGTGTCCCAACAGTGCCTTACCGGATGTTCTATCGATTTCCTTTGTTTCCTGCTTATCAAAACCGATAAACTTGGATGACGGGCTTTGAATGAGCTGTAATTGAAATTAGAGGTCCGAAATCATAGTTTTAAACCTGATTTTTAAGGTATTTTAATGATTTGTTGACCTCTAACCTAATCTTACCCGAGATGGGTTTTTTTTTTTTTTAGTTTTAACGTGAGTGTCCGGGTTAGTTTGCGCGTACCTCGACTAATCTCACCGGTCCTGAAATTAACGACCATGTAAGCCTCCAATGACCATTATATGAGCCAAGGTTGTCAAAAACACATTTTTGACACGGCACGGAAAATACAAAATAAACTCGGATCGTAAAAACGGATCGTAAAATCGTAAAGATTTTTTTTTTCATACATAGTTCAAGGCTTCAAGCACCTTAAAATACATGCTTCTAATTTATTCGTAGTTCAAGCATCTTAATCAATCCAAACATAATATGATTCTAATTAATTTTTTGTTAAAAAAAAGTACCATTATTCGTGTGTTATACATAACAATTTATATAATCCATGCATGAAATATTAAATCACTGATCATGTATCAGTGTCAGGATATGAATCAAGTTTTATTTATTTATTCAATTTGCAGGAAGATTTAATAAACTTGAAATAATATTATGATAGATAGTTCTTGATCAAATATCTTCAGGTGATTTTTAAATTCTAGATAATTAGAAAAGGCAATCTCTGGAAACACATCAAGCAATTTTTTCCAATAAATAAACCAGCAACATCATAATAAGGTGCATTTTGACAACCTTAGGCGGCTCCTCCTAATTCTCTCGGCAATTCTGTTTTTTCTTTCTCTGTTTTCCTCTCCATTTCTAATGGAAAATGTCAAGAAAATGGCAAAATTAACTGACTAACCAAGTAGATATTTCTCTGTTTTCCTCCCCATTTCTCCGATTCAAATAACAGTTTACAGTTCATCAGTGCTGATCAAGAGAATTAATGGAGTAATTATTTCTCTGATTCAATAATAATTGACATCTCAATTATTTTTTATTCTCTCCAGTCTCCACCATTAACAAAATATTATGAACAATTGAACATATTTCCTTTACTGAATTTGCCATCAATAAAACAAACGAGACTCTGAGAGCATAGAATAGGCAGAGAGCATAAATTTTTGAATAAAAATTCATTACCAAATCTGCAAATCACTTCAAATTTTCTACTGCATATTCATTACCCAATCACTTCAAAATCATCATACTAAATTACTAATCATTCCATCAAGCAAAACATTATAAAGGGAATAATTTTTTTTCAAATCATGGGCAATCAGAACCGGGAAAATACAGGGGATTGGGGAATATCACATTATAAATAGAACTTCTTACGGTGAAGACTGAAGAGGAAGCCGGCGAGCCGAAGACTGAACTTTGAAGTCTGAAGAGAAAACTGTTGATGTTGGGGAAAAAAAAGAGATCGATGCCGCTGTTGATGAAGAGTGAAGACTAAAGAGGAAACCGTTGATAATGGAAATAAAGAGAGAGGGGCAGAGAGCTGTTGATGAAGAGTAGAACTGTAGAAGAATGAACTCTGAAGTCTTAAGAGAAAACAGTTGGCCTGGAGGAAAAAACAAGATCGCTGCCATGGATGAGATCGCCTGTAGCTGTTGAAGAGAGGAAGCCGTGAGTCGTCAATCTCAAAGATTTTCTCTTCAGGGATAATGAATTTAGGGTAAACCATGGATGAGTGACAATTGGCATGCCGCTATTGGTCTGGAGGAAACATATATTGCACTATTGCAGTGCAGTATATGTTTTTTTTTGAAATCGTAAAATCGGGACCAAAATCGTGATTTTTTGCGATTTCATCCGATTTTACCGATTTTACTCGATTTTAACCCGATTTTATCAATTTTCAAGTTTTTAAGACGATTCTGCACGTTAAGCATGTATTGACTCGTAAAATCGTACGATTTTACGAGTTGAATCGCGATTTTAACAACCTTGATATGAGCAACCACAGGGCTCGAACCTGAGACCATAGAGGGAGCAAATCTCTTGGTCCCAAACTCTTACCACTGGACCACCACCTAGATTGTTAGATGAGTTTTTTTTAATAGGAGTGGATATTGTCCTGCTAAAGAGTCAACTTGTGATCTAGTTAACTCGACCGAACCCGAGTAAAACTCGATAAATTTAATTTCAAGGATTTTTTTTTTCAAAACAATATTATTTTAGGATAGAATCTAATCAACATTTTATTTAAAAAATTATTTTAATATATTTTGAAATAAAAAATGCTTTAATATCAGCCCAGTAATATTGCCTAACTATAAATACCGTTACTATAAGATGAGCCTGTTATCGGAAACTAAATATTCAGGTGGATTCACCAAATGGGCTTTGGTTCTATGTTTGAACTTGCAGTCTCTTCATCAAGCTTTGGGCTCTCTGTGGTTTCTCGATCGGATCTCTCTCTTTGTTTTTGTTTCTCTTGTAATTTCCAACACATTTTCATCTTCCCTTTGCCCTAATTAGACGTTTGCATTGTTTGTCCAAAACAACCTGTTTGCCTCTCGACTCTTGCTTTATTGCCCGTAAATAATCTGGTCAAATCTTTCAATGGATACACAGATGTATATCCAACCAAAAGAAACGAAGATTAGGTATTAATAAATCCAATAAGGTTCATTATCAATGCAATCATAGGTCGAAGAAGACATTAATAATGTTTATCTCCTCTTGAAGCCCCAGTTTGTCTTGCATTATGGCTGTGGGCGAGGATTAGATGGAGACATGCCATGAAATGGACTTTTAGTGAGTGATACATTACAATTACTCTCACCCTCAAGGATGAAGACGAGTTAATCTAAAGTTTCCATTAGGCTGAAACTTGTAAAAGAAAGTTGGAATTAAGACAAAGTCTTCATCATAATTATGACATGCAAGAAAATTATTCAAGTTGCAAGGCCCTTTTCCTAGAATAATAGATCACAAAATCCACAGGTCCCTTTTGTTTTCTTGGGTTAAAGACTACGATAGAGGCAAAATTGGATTAATTCTCAAGATACTTGATAAATTAACAATAAAAAGCGGTAGAAATTAATGTTACCACCATGTAATTTAATTCAGTAGATCTCTCAATAACCCAAATATAAAATAAAATAAAATAGTTTGTCATAATATACCAGAATCAGCCAAATTATCTTGGATTAATTATTACTTTTGTATTTTAAGCATGATATTAAATTATGTAGTGATTGCTTCCTATCTCGAGATGAGTATATTCTGATGGAGATAATAATAATAAAAAAAAAGAACAAAAGGACAAAGATAACATGCTTCTATTCGCTGTGTTTTTTTTTTTTTATTATTTCAAAATAATAACTAAAAAAAACCCGACATGGATAGAATCTTGAAAGAATATCTTTCTACACATGAAGCTTTTTTTTTAATGGTCATAATATTCTTACCGGTTTTCACATATATCGAAATCATTTTTTTCTCTCAATATTCAAGCCATCCACAGCCAGATTTAGGGCCAGAGGAGAGAGTGGGAAGTGGGAAGCGGAAGAAATGGGAAGCGTGTTCACTTTATGGTATACTTTATTTCCACGCCTTGCCCTTTTCAGTCAAAAGCAAGGGGTGGCAGTGCGGTGGCGGTGCCCTCGGAGAAGAGGAGATCTTGATCCTATAAACAGCAGTCATTTCCTTCCATTGGGGGAATATTAGACATGGACAATGAGAGGCAGTGTAGTGGGCAACAGCTTCACAGAGTCATATTTCCAATGGTATTAGGTATAGGAATAAACTTAATGCCACCAAACCTAGATTTCTCCCTTTAACTAACATTGAATGGATTAGGTCTGGGTGGATCCCCTTTTGCATGCAGAAACTGATCCCCATGGAAACAAGATAAGGTGGGGAGGATGCTTCAAAGCCAAACTACTAGTTAGAAAAAAATGCAGCAATGGACCCAGCTCTGTGAAAGGGAAATACAAGCCTTAGGTTTATAGCATACTCGACAAATTTCCAGCTAGAGTAGTCTTTAGTACACATGCCTTTAGATTGTGTTGTGAGTCTGCAAAAATTAGGTGCAACTTATCATCACAGATTCTGATGCTTTGTTTGTTAACCAAAACACCTTGTTTGGTTGGCTAGCAGGAGAGGGTTGTAATAATTATTTTTTAAAGTAAATTTTAATTAAAAATATATTAAATATATCGAAACAATTTAAAAATATTAAAAAATAATTTAAATTTTTATAAAAAATAGGTTAACTACAGCCCTAAACAATCACTCAATTAATTGGGTTGTGTTTTTTATTATTATTATAAAATTGGATTATATGCATTTATGTGTCCTTTGACATTTGACAAGAAGTTTTGACAAATGCTTTGCCCATCCCATAAAATATAAAGGGGAATGGTATAAGGGATTGATTGGGCAGTTGAAAATTTGAAAAACCAAAGTACAAGTAGATGCCATCTTTGTAACTTTTAAGATCACATCACATGCACCTTGTTCTATGCTTCCTCATGTTTATCTTTTTCCCTGCTTGCCTGTCTTCTTCTTCCTCCTTTTTTTACAATAATTTGCACGCCATGGTTTTTTTTTACCTTCTTACATTGATATAATTTTTCGTGCATGAATGTGTAGATTAGAGCCATCGGTTATAGTGGTAAAAAAAAAAAAAAAAAAAAGTAGGTATGCATCCAGTTTCGTGGCCTAGTGGTCCTGCCAGAGAATTCCCTGCCTCTGCACTCTAGGTTTGAACCTTTGTGTGCATGTCTGTTACCCACGCGGTGCATTACCTGTCTACTAGGCTTGCATGATGTTTAGTAAGTTCGGAAATTAGTCGTTATGCATGTAAACTGGTCCGGATATCCCGGGTTATAAAAAAAAAGTATGAACGGTGAAGTAATAATACAGAAAGAGGGATTATTTTAGTAATTTTCACCTTAATTAATAGTTTTTAAATAAAGGATTAGTTATTACCCTCTCTTCCCAAGTTCCAACATAATTAATAATTAATAATTAAAAGTGTGCTGGTTAACGTGGTTTAATTTTAAAATGTATTTTATTTAGAAAAATATTAAATTAATTTTTTTACAAATTATTTTGTATGTCATGTTAAAATAATAATAAAAATATTACTTTAATATATTTTTAACTAAAAAGCATTTTAAAAGAGCATCTTTTTAATTCGAAAACTACAGAGAGTGTCAACAAAAACTTGAGAACTAACCAAACGAGTGGGTCTCAGGATCACACACATTCATAGAGAAGCAAGGCACAAAGGCCCTTGAAAATTGATCGGCAACTAGCCGCTTTCATGAAAAGCCATGGCCCACTTTGCAACAAACCTCTCATTATTCTGACCTGCAAGGTTCCACAGGCAAAAGATTTAAAGAAAAGAGAACCAAAGCTTGAATGTGGTTACAAGTTACTAAGTATTTGCCTATCAAACAAAGCTTCAATAATCACCAATAAATTTATTTTCTTTTATAATATCATCAATCATATTTATATCTTACTTGTGAACGTATTCTAAATTTTTTATATCCCTTATTAAATTCTGTAGCCTGCTGTGGCAAAACCTCTGGTAACCCCACATCCTCTGCCACTTTCATGGCTACCTTACCCATTTATACAGAAAGCCTTAGATCTTGAACTTGTATTTGCTTACAAAAAGATGAGTTCTTTGCAGAACCGGGAAATGGGGTTGTGCTTACTGGTGTGCATCATTAGCTGCAGCTTCATTTATGTGAGTTCACAAAGTGCTGTGGCTGGAAACGATAATAGCAGTGTTAGTGAAGGAACTGTTTTCATTGATGGAAAGACTTCCATTGGAAAGATTGATGAAGATTTCATTTGTGCCACCTTGGATTGGTGGCCACCTGAGAAATGTGATTATGGGACATGCAGCTGGGACCAGGCTTCTCTCATTAATCTGGTAATGATCCATTTTAGTATGCTTTTCCGCTTTTGAAGTTGTTTTAGATATCTGATTATGATGTTTGATAATTGAAACTGAGCTTGAAATGCTTGTCCTTTCCTGTCCTGTACTTCTCCAAACTTCACTGGCATTATACTATTACGTATGAGTTCTTAGGAAATTATTCTCTAAACATGTATTCTTTTTGAAATTTGTTTTATATTTTCTCTTATGCAGGATCTCAACAACAACATCTTGTTAAATGCCATAAAGGGTAAGAGTCCTTTGAAGCAAAGCAACCTTTTCTTCTTCAATTTCATGTTTTATTTAGCAAGAACTCTTTTTAATGCTTTTTAGGATTCTAATTACTTTTTCTTGGCGCAACGGTCCAGCTTTTTCACCATTGAAAATCAGATTAGGAGGCACTTTGCAAGATAAGGTCATTTACGACACTGAAGATAATAAGCAACCTTGTGTTCAATTTGTTAAAAACACCAGTGAGATGTTTGGTTTCACTCAAGGTTGCTTGCCCATGTATAGATGGGATGAGCTAAATGCCTTTTTCAAGAAATCTGGGTAACAACTAAGAACAATGTTCTCTCCTGTTTCTTTTTAACCTTACTTTACAATTTCTAGGAGTTGAACCACATCTTACTTTTGCAAATTCAGGGCTGAAATTATATTTGGGTTAAATGCTCTCGCTGGCCGGTCCATAACATCTGATGGTTCTGCAGTAGGAGCTTGGAACTACACCAATGCAGAATCGTTTATAAGCTATACTGTCAAAAAGAACTACTCTATTTATGGCTGGGAGCTCGGTAAGAACACTCTCCATTGATTTCTCATGATTAATGCTAACGCTTAATGTTTCATGAAATCAATAGAAGTATCATTGATTATTGACTATATGGAAAGTGGGAACTGACTATGATCAATTTATATTGCTGAGATTAATTTATCTAAACCAACTGTAAGTAATTTTTGCTGAACAGGAAATGAATTGAGTGGAAGTGGTGTTGGAACAAGAGTTGCAGCAGCTCAGTATGCTTCTGATACAATTTCCCTGTATAACACAGTGAAAAAGATATACAGCAGTATTGAACCGAAACCACTAGTTATAGCACCTGGAGGATTCTTTGATGCAAATTGGTTCAAAGAGTTTGTAGATAAAACAGGCAATTCTGTAAATGCGATCACCCACCACATATACAATCTTGGTCCAGGTATCTCTTTGAAGAAAATGATTCAACTTCTGTAGCCTTACACCTTGTACAGTAGGTCGAATCTGACATGACTATACCCTTTTCTTGTGCAGGGGTTGATACACATCTCATCGAAAAGATCCTTGATCCATCCTATCTTGATGGTGAGGCTGATACATTCAATAGCCTCCAAAGCACCATAAAGAGTTCTGCAACTTCAGCAGTTGCATGGGTTGGTGAATCAGGTGGGGCTTACAACAGTGGCCGTAACCTTGTTACCAATGCGTTCGTGTTTAGTTTCTGGTAAGTGAGGACAAAATTTATAACAAAAATCTTCAGCTTTTCTTGCGTGGATTTCTAAGTCCAGGGATGTCAAAACAGGTACTTGGATCAGCTTGGGATGGCATCAGCTTATGATACAAAAACATACTGCAGACAGTCATTGATTGGTGGCAATTATGGTCTACTCAACACTACTACTTTTGTTCCAAATCCGGATTACTACAGGTATTCTGGTGTTCTTATGCTGGCAGGTGGTCTGAAAAGTTAGATATTAGGATAGAATGAAAGAGTGCAATGAATTCTCTTTTTATTATTATTACGATTTTTTAAGAAATTCCTTTGTCTGCAAAAAGAATGAAGATGAAGTTTTAAAATAGGCCTACTAAATTAGGAACATTTTTCCAAATTTATGCTGATTATGAAAATAATTTGATCAACCCTGGCCTAATCAATAGTCAGAACAGGCCAAAGATGAAATCCCTTGACTCCCATTAGGGAATATCTATTATAACTCGGTCTTACAAGGTCTCTAAGAAATTCTAATGTTCGCTATCTTCGTTGCAGTGCTCTTCTTTGGCACCGATTAATGGGAAGAAACGTTCTATCAACCAGCTTTTCTGGAACAAAAAAGATACGTGCTTATACTCATTGCGCGAAACAATCCGTAAGTTAATTCCATAACACAATCATCACACAAGTGGAGGCCTTTATTATCTAATTTGATTAATAATCTTAGCAGAAAGGGATCACATTACTACTAATCAACCTTGACAATAGCACAACTGTTGAAGTCACTGTAACATTCAACAGTACTCGGAGATTGCACCAGAAACACAAGCCTCACAGGTCTCACAAGCTCCACAAACCTCACAGGTCTCATAGGTCTCATAAGTCCCATAAATCAAAGGTCATTCAGCAACCTCAACGGTCCACAAGTGGGATAACAAGAGAGGAATACCATCTAACAGCTAAAGATGGAGATTTACACAGCCAAACAATGCTACTTAATGGGAACATTTTAACTGTAAATTCATCTGGGGACATCCCTTCCTTGGAGCCTTTACATGTAAATTCGTCCAAGCCAATAATGGTTGCTCCTTTCTCTATTGTATTCGTTCAAATGCCATATGTTCTCCCTGCTTGCAGCTAGGTAGTAGCACTACACGGAACTGAAATTGGTTCCACGTAGTAAATAGTGATCCGCCACATAAGACAGAATACAAGCACATGTTACATTCGTTCTTGGCGAAGAATACAATGACAAATGTTTTTGGTAAATTATTATGCCATGGTTTTTTTTTCCCTTACAACCAGTGCCCATGTAATGGACCAGAATACAACATAAATTTCTTTACTGCTTTGTAGCAGCTGGTCCCGCAATGAACTGCCTTTGGACATTTCCTTTGATGTATAACGTAAAATGCAGAGAAATATTGGTGTAACAGAGTTCTTGAGGTTTAAAGGCATAACGTAAAATGCAAGCCCTAAAGGGCTAAAACACAGCTATACGACAAGCGTGTTAAGTAAATGTTTTTGGTGGCCAACCAAGGCTACAAAGTCAACTATGCATTTTGCTTGGTGGATTACACTTGAAATCAATATACATAAGGTATTTTCTGTGTACAGAGATATACAAATGAAGCTAACTATTGGTAGATGAGGCAATTCCCACCAAACGCTATGGAAAAAGAAGTAAAAGTATAACATAATGAATGGTGTGCTCTCTCTCTCTCTCTAATTTGGATGCTTCATTCAAGAAAACTGATCCAAAGACAATCGAAGTCAATCTGTGTTGGAGAAGTTTTGAGGCTTGCTGCTGGCAAATGCCAACCATACAATCGTACCAGTCAAGTAGAAGAAAATTGATGGTGCGAATAAAGAAATCTGCGGAGTACAAATATGAGAAACAAACAGTTAAAGGAAGAAGTTAATAACAGCTTATCCAGAGATTATTTACTTGAAAATAGATGTAATGTAATGTAATCAGTACTAAATTTCATTTTCAGTCCCTAAAGTTTTCAAATAAATTACTTTAGTCCCTCTATTTCATTTTTTTTAACAAATTGGTCTTTATTTGAAAGTTTCTTGGTTCTTATAATTTTTTTTATAAGAAAAACTACAGTTTCGTCTTTAATAAATTTCTTTATAATTACATCTTCGCATGATTACTCTTAATATGTAATGGTTCATTAATAGCTTTTTTTTGTAATGGTTCATTACATAGCTTTTTTTTTTTTAATATAAATTATAACGATCCATTTTATTACAGTTTTAAAAATTACAAAAACAAACATAAGAATATCATGGACCATGATCCATTACATTCAACCAAATATTCCGTAAGAGGTAGAGGTAACTTACACTCCACGAATGAGTTGTATCAAGAAGATAACCAGTCAAGGCAACACCTACAATTCCAGGTATTGCTCCAACGGTGTTGGTAATGCCCTGCGTAGGAAAATTAGATAGATTGAATGATTATAATGGTTAAAGGAAGGTCTTTTTCTTTACAAATTCAAGCGAAGACCTTGAACTGGCAGCAAGCTTACAGGACTCAATTGATCATGGATCCAAATGAATAAATTATGTGCTTGACCTGGAGCTAAAATTAGAAACACTACCACAGGAATGTTTCACGAAAGTTTAGTCTAGAACTTCCAGTTCAATACAATTTTTGATAACAGCATGAAGAATCTGCAGGGAGACCACGGGAATGCTCATTGGTGATAGGAGCAAAATCCACGCCAATAATGGTTTTATTAGATAATTTAGAATGCTAGTCTTGCGATCAATTTTATTAAGAGAAGTGGCTAGCTGGAAAAATAAGATAACAGATCACTGAGAAAAACCCACTAAATGAAGTGAATCAACATGGTTTTTTATTTTTCAGTTTCTGATTTTTCACCTGAAAAACCAACTCCACTTTGCAAGAGGTATATTATTGGATATGTGGGTTCTCCAGATCCATGTCATAAATAATGATGCACAAGATTCAGGAACCATGTGCTGAGTTGATTTGAAGTAGATATAAAGTGAGGAACATGTGAGAAATAAGCTAATAATCCATGTTTATGACACCTAAGATCAATCTCACCAGGAGACTGATCAGAAAATGCATAGCATATGCAACAAAATTATGATTTGTAGGCCACATACCAACAGTATACTTGCATATTCAGGAGACATATCTTGATGTGTACAGTAAAGTCCTGCAAAAATTGTAGATCATTGAAATAGAAATTAACCTAGCACAAGTCAATTTGTTCCAATTCACAAAATGAATTAAAAAGGTTCTTAAATAGTTCAGTACCTGACAAGGCAAAGCTTGAGAGGGCCAAGCCACAAGTGAGAATCCCCACAATCTCCCAGGGTGGAAGTCCTAGATCAACAGAGGAGAGCGTCATGCAAAGAGCAGGAGACAAGAAGGCAATTGTTTGGCAAATCTTTCGCACCTGCAAGGTCAAAAAGGTCAAGCTTCAAGGTGATGATTATAAATGTGCAGAACTATAATAGATGTCTGGTTTTACAGACCGTAGTGGTTTCAACTCCATTAGCAATTAAGTTGTCAGCGAGCTGTGCGGCAAAGCTAGTCACAAAAACTGAAGCCAAGGGAGGAAGGATGGAAACCTGAAATGGTTAATAGTTACTTCATAGGAAAATAAAATATATAAAAAATGTTCAAATGCATTTAAACAATCAAATGACGGATGACTATCCAATATTCAGACCTTTTGGAATGGCAAGGCATTCTCAAGTTTGTCAAGTGTTATCACCAATGCTTTACATGTTAAGCTCCCAAGTATTTAGGGTACTAACTAATCATTTTACCATGATAATTTAGTAGAAAGCATTCATATAGTACTCACTTTCAGAGTACAAAACTTGGCCAAATTACTGCAAGGAAGATTAATTCCTCTCAGATAAAAAAAGCATGCTGTCTTGATATCACCAACGCTTCTGCTATGTTATTGGACCTGCCTTTCACTGTAGCAGTGTTTAACATCAAAAGATGCATGCAGATGGATGATTTCAAACCAGAACTTATATTTCAATTACATCGTATATAGGATACCAAGGCCAAAGCATGAGATGTTGAAACAAGCAATTTCTTGTACAACAGCGCTCCTTTTCATTTCAAGACGTGAGAATTTAATTTGTCAAATTTTAAGCTACAGAATTATTCCTTATATTTACAATACAAGTACTATAAATGACTAAAGTGTGAGAAGGACTAAAATTTGTAGGACAATCGTACATCTTCAAACTTACCCATGCAGCTTCTGTCAAATTCAGGCTCAGCTCCTCACTGCATGGCATATCGATTGAAAGTTAAGTTTCTTTTCCATTACAGCCATAATGACAAGCACATTGAAGATATTGATATAGAAGATTATAAATGCTTTTCTTCCAGAACGATGAGAAACGAAATTCAGAGAGTAGAACTGCAAAGATACCTGAAATAAGAAGGAAGCCAAGATAAACAGTTATAGTGACCCCAACTTCCACAAAAGTGAGCATATATCATTGCCCATACAGCTGGGGTTCGGAAAAAAGCCTTCCAGGGCACATCCTGCCACAATAGAGCCAGTAAGGAAAGTGAGGCAAAAGGTAACACAAAAGTTTTAGGAAGGTTCTTTTAATTTCGTTATCAGGTATCATACAGTTCACAAAAATAGGAAAAGAAATAAAAAACCCCAACATGTTTAAACTCATGTGAGAACAATCAATAATATGAGAGTGATGGTAATGGCAATCCTAGTGAACAATGTTTCAAACCATTTTGTTACAAAGAACAGTCAACTATAGTACGTTGAATTCAGGCAGACTTATTGGCTATTGCCATTGACTATAAGAGTATTGAACGACCCCTAAGCCTAGTTACTTGGGTTTAACTAGACAAATCAGTGAAACATGCCACTTTTCAAGAAGTATTGCATTTAAGATACAATCAATAGCTCAATCAGTACCTTTTCCATCCTTCAAGTTTCCAATCTTATATAGCCGAATAAAGAAAAGGAGAAAGCATTGTACCTTCAGTGAGCCACCCAACGCTGCAAGAGAATTACTAAAAGATTTTTCCATATGGATAGATTGGGGCCCTGTCAAACATATCAAGGAAAAGTCCACTCATGACTATGCGGAAAGGATCTCAAGGAAAAACGACATTTTCACTACCAATCATTTTTATGTAGATCATATCAGTACACCACCTAAGAATTGAGCCTTTCCCAGGATAACCCTCCAATGAGAGGTCAATACTGCAGTTGAGCATAGAAAGTCATCTGAAGACTCGGGAAAACATGCTTCTGGTGTAAAAGTAATATGCTAACTCCATTTAGAAGATGAGATAAATCCTAGTGGATTGTCTCCGAGGCAACAAAATTGATCAGTTCAAGTGTACCCAGTTGAAAAGAGATAGAGAGTATGCTTTGAATAATATGGAGGATAAATTTCTATGACAAAGCTGATATTTGGCATATAAAGTGGGTTATTCTCTAGCAACTCAATATGACAATATGTGAACTATTGTTCGAGGCTACCCAAACAATAGGGTGTTTCAGATATGCCACTCCTTTAGCTTAAATAATCTGTATCTTCTGCTGTGAAATTGCTAAATTTGTATAAATTAGGGAAAATATTCATCATACATGCAACATCAGGTAGACTAACCAAATAATTTACATCAGAAAGGCAGTGTAGAATAAGGTATTGCCAGTACATGAAAAGAGATGCAAAAGAAGACACCATATGATTGTGGCAATTATATAAAAGTAGTCAACCAATCATTACCTACTTATCAATAAACTAAGAAGCTTTATTCATCAAATCAAGAATAGAAAAAAAAACAATAGAAGCTAATGCTTACGTGAAGCAGGCTTGGCAGAGTGTGAAGCTTGCCCCTCTTCAAGATATTGAAACCCCAAAAACCTTCATAATTTTTGGTGTTGCCACAAGTACGAAGTCAACTTTCATTCAGTTGTTAACATTAGCAACTTAAAAAACTGAATATAATCAAATAAACAAATGCAAGTATTAAACAGTCAGTTCAGAATCACAGTGAACCAAAAAGCCATGAAATATTATCTTTTTATTTAACATTGAGTGAAAAGCCTTTTCATGCATCACCAAAGTGTGAAATTCCTTCTGTTCAAGGCAGAAGCAGGTAAGCATTGGAATCCAAGAGATTAGTGACAGATACTTACCAGGCTAACCCAAGAAAGCCAAATATATAAAATACAGATGCCCAACCAAAATTCTGAATAAGGGGAGGAGCTAAAAGAAGCCTGCATGAACTTTAAAACTGTTAGAAACGACTAGCAATTGAAGCCAGGTGCTCACTTTAACTAAAAAAATAGACTCAGAAAAAAGAAAAACATTAACCATAGCATGAATTTGTCTATTAAATGTGTTTCACAGACCTAACACACTTAATTCTTTCAGTTGCAATTTAACACCAGGAAGATGAAAAGCTGTGTTAGTTTCTCTAATAATTGACAATCACATATGCCAATGGGTTGAATATACTCTATGGTCAATTTTTACAGTTAACATTCTGTAAATAAAGTGGTAAGCAGTTTCCTGATCAGTAGAAAAGAATTGTTGCTATCACAGACCAAATTTAGAAAAACATACCCTATAACACTTCCTACACTCAGTCCCCCAAAGACGAATGCTACAGCTCGTGATCGCTCTTCCAAAGGTATTGACCTGCATGCAATGTTGGTCAATACCAATCAAAAGGAGAAAATAACTCTACATTATCTCTTCAACAGAGATTGGCTTTCTACAATACAAGCAACATAAGAAAGCAACCTATGGGCCACTATCAGTCAATGAGGATGCAAAATATAACAGATTATAACAAGCCAAAGAGCACAAGTTCAGTAGCAGAGAATAAGAGAACAGGACACAGCCTACCACAAAATAGGCAAGACAAGTCCCATACAGATAATAAGTTGATATGAAACAGAAGAAAGCCAAGAAGAACCTCAAAAGGCAGAGATGGGAGACATCAGTGTCTAAGTGTAAACATGAATTAATATATACAATTAAGAGATTATTATTGTACATGTATAAATTGTTAGAGGTGGGCAGGGAACTCTATAAACCACAGAAAGAGTCATAATGTTACACATAACAAAATTAACTTCCAAATATTCCACAATGAAATCTCTATGAAGTTCTTCACGAGACTACCAATTTTACTCAATAATGTAAAAGAATGCAATCTGGACATGAGCATGAGCATAAGAAACATCAAGAAAAGTGCAAAGGAATACTACTCTAATGAAACACATGAAACAAACCAACCAAAAACCCGACACAAAAACATAGCAGTGGTTGACTGTGTTTCAGCAAATATTATCTAAAAGGTTCACTAAAACTTGCTCCTATAGAGCTTTGGATGTCATACATGCCTGGCAATGAGGTCAGTTGCTGCCGATGGCGAAACTCCTTCTCCTATTCCAACCTAGATATGGAACACGTAAGAGAAAAGCTCAATAAGACAAGAAACAAATTTAAGCAATTTAACATTGAGTAAAGGAACATCAAAGCAAAATGCACAAGAGTATTATGAAAGACAGAGAGACACGGACTAATTAAGAAAGGGAGAATCTCTAAAGTATTATCAAATGCTTATGACACAAACATAAGTACTAAACAATTGCAGATTCATGAAAAGATGTACACTAGTTGGACTGAAATACTAGTTCAACATATGGAGTATGGGAGAAGCTGCACATACCAAAACCCTTGACAACACAAGTCCAGGCATATATCCAGCAAGAAAAGGAAGAAGTGCTGTGGCCACTGACCATGTCAAAACTCCAAACTTAAGAACTTTTCTGAAAAATAAATATAAACAAAAAGTAAGGCATTAGGCTTGTATCATACAATTTGCACCAAACCCGGAAGACAGGTGAAACGCTTGCAGTGCATTGGATCTCTAGAAAATTAATTTTACTCCATAAAACAATTGGTTTCTGGAGTCCTCTCTTTCTGAATTAGAATGCTAGAAAGAGTTGGGTGTCTATTACGGCATTATCCTCAATCTTTAAAGAGACCCTGTGCATCCATTAAAACCATGAACTGCCCAAGTGGAGTCAGCCATATTTCCAGAAACATATACCTTTTTTACTGCTTTAATAGATAGGATAATCATAGAGCAATCATTCAATTACATTGAGATGAAACAATAACTTGTGCAAGAACATAAACTGTTTACAACTTGTACATTTAAGCTCTAGAGGGGATGGATTAAGTATGAAATCTAAGGTTATAATGGAACTGTTTGCTGTTCTTATTGCCCAAAACTGCTATAGTTGAGGTGTCACATTTAGAGTTTAGAAAGTCAAATGGAAATGAAGTATATCAATGCACATCAATGAAAATGGGATGTATCAGCATCAATGAGCAGAAAGTTAGGATCACGATCAAACAAAAAGAACAGTTTTCTCAATCTTAATGGAGGGGCTACTCGAATAAAGCAGATAAATTGATAGTTGCAATGACCTAATATTGATTTTTGTTAAATCAGAAGTAGCTCCACCTTTCTTAAGGGAATTTGAGCTCGTAAAAGTAAATATAGCACTCAACTCCAACACCTAACACCTCAATTCAACCCAACACATCAATGACAACAAGTTAAATTAACCATATAAATCTCTTCTTCTTTCCTGCTATGTTCAATTATCGGATAAACTTATTGTGATCGAAAACATCCTTTGGCCAGTAACCAAACATAGAAGATCATTCAACTAGATCTTAATCAAGAGTTAGCAGTACTTATACCAGTTTAAGTAAATAGGAGAAGAAGAAAAATAGCTCAAGGTAAAATTCTGCACAGGAAGATACTAATATAGCCCTCCTCATGCTTCAAAGGATTATATCCATTACCGGAGCTTAAACAAGAGGTTTCTCACTGCTGGAGTTTAGAAAAAAGTAGTTTATTAATGGAAATGACACAGTCCTCTAACATGAAAGACCATATAAATACAGCGAGCAATGAGGAACTAACCTCCCACCAAAAATCTTGGCAAGCCAACCTCCTGGCAATTGACTCAAAGCATAACCCCAAAAGAAGGATGACTGCACTAGCCCAGCCGTTGATGCATTCCACCCAAATTGGTGTGACATAGGAATTATAGCAACACTCAAGTTCACCTACCCAATTAGCAAATTGATCAAAATTAACTTTAGCCACACACACATGACCAAGTAGCTAACATTAGCAGCACCTTAAAAATCACTCCTTTTTTGTTTCAATCCGACAAGAACAATTACCAAGGCCTATGAACATATCAAATTAGACCAAATACACTTACCTTGTCCATATTGCAAATAACGAAGGCAAGTGACGTGGTGCCAATAAGCTTATATCTCTGAGGAATATTCTTCCATGGAGGCCAATTCCAATCAAAACCCACTTCACTAGACCCACTATCATTCCCCAATTTTTGCTCAAAATCCAAACTTGAACCCCTCTTGGGGTCCAACTCATCAACTCTTTTTGGTCCAGTGAGTACATCAGGGACCCTCTCACTTCCTGTCACATTCTCTTTCTCTTTAATACCACACCAAACCCTGAACGTCAAGCTGTTTTTAGAGTGTAATAAACGTAAAGAATTGGTCTTGAATGAGGTGGTCGTGTTCAAGAGTGAGGTTTGTGTGTTTGTGTGGTGTGAGAGAGAGGAAAAGTTCTCTGCTTTGAAGGTGAAATTTGCCATTTTTTTTCTTGAGGGACAAAAGGGAACTATAATTTCTGGAAGTGAAGTGGATATACAGACATAAAAAGTGTTAGCAGCAGCATGTAATGTGTCGAGTTTATGTGATTCTTAAGTGAATGGAAGCCATGGGAGATACCTTCGGCATATCATTTGCAAGGACCTGAGGTGGCCACGGAGGAAGATGGCTTGTGGCTGTTGTTAGTTAGAGGGACCTACACCAAGTTTTGTGGGCTTCGGCTCAGTTACAACTTACCTTATATTTACAAAATTTCGTCAATTAAAAAAAAATAACTAAAGGGGAAGGAAAGTTATATTTCCTTGTAATAATGTAATTATTATATTGTTACTTGAATATTAAAATTTTGAACTAAGCATTGAATTGTTTTTTACAAATTATATAATGTTAGTTTGGTATTTTTATTTTTTTAATATACAATAAAATTACTCGTTTAACCTTGGAATTAAATAACACAATGTCCACTACTTAATGATATTTTTATATTTTTAAATTTTTTAGAATAATGTAATTATTTTGATATAAGACAAAACCAATTGAAATCTGTCTAATGACTTTTTTTTTTATTTTATATTGTTTTTCTTGTAATTTTTAAGGATGTTTAGAGATATTATTGTAAATTACATTTATTAAATATAATTAAAAAATTCTTCTCGAGTGGTGTTTGTAAGATATTGACGCCCTTAACACGATAATATGACATATTTTTTAAAATTTATTGCAGTTTGTCGCTTGACCATTTCTTTTTTATTTCCTTTTTCTTTTCTCTTTCTATCTCAAATTTTGTGCCAGCCTTTGTAAAATTTCAAAACAACACCTTTAATATCCGGCCTTGACATTTGGTCTCTATTTTTTGTTAATTATTTTTATTTTTATTTTGGAATAAGTATGAAATCATAAATGCTTTTTTATTTTACTCCGTATTATTTTTTAATATATAAATAACTATTAAATTATAAATATTTTTCAATTTCATCTATTGACATTTGCAAATAATTTTCTTGGTTTTTTTTTTATGTTTTTTAAATTGATGTTTTCTTCTTTTTAAAAGAAAATTTACTTTTTTATTTTCTTGTGGTTTTCTTCTAGTAGGTTAATATTAAATTATTTGATATTCCGGATAAGTTTATGTATAATTGTTTTTTGGTTTTTTGTCAATTTATTTATTGTTATTATTTTTTATATTATTTAAATTACTGCTTGATCTAATCTAATAACTCGAGACTTTAATTTTTTTAACCTATCACTTTTTTTAAGTTAGTTTTTTTTTTTACTTGGTGTGCAGCAGAGGCGTACAACATATCTAGACGATTATCAATTGTAGGATGTTTAAGAAAAAAAATTCAAATAATCAGAATTTTCTGAAATGTTCGAGAAATAAAAAAAAAACTTAAATAGCTATACATATTCAAAATTAATAAATTATAATTTCCTAAATATTTTACAAAACTTATTTTTTTCTATAAAAATAATTTTAATTTTTAAAATCTGTTCAAAAAATTTAATGGTTGAGAATCTTCATTTTTTTATTTCTTAAATATCTTTGAAATTTCGTAAGTTTTTGATATTTTTTATTTCTGAATTTATTTAAATTCTAATAATTTCATTTTTTTTCTTAAGCATTTTCGAAGATTGTGATTCTTTAAGGAAATCTGATTTTTTTGAATTTCTTCACCAGTTTGTAAAACAAATTTTGAAAAACTATCCTGGATATATAAGCTTTTAGCACTTTCACCGAGGGGGAAAAAAGGCCAAAGAAAAGCCAACCAGAGAAGCTTGAACCAGTTGTGGCTTAAAGATGAGCAAAGATGGCTTTGAAATTACCTGCCCACAAAGAGAAGCTTGGTAAAACTATCCTGGATACACACAGATTTCAATCAATGGTGAGATGAGACCCTAACTCCATTAAAAATCACAATACTAGCACACATGATTTGGTTCTTCATCTTCTTTTTATCAGAAAATTACTCTGCTGTGATACCTTGTAGTGCTATCTTCCATTCTATCATCTTATTATAGCCATCTAAGAAGAGTTTTCTTCAAACTACTCCATATATTTGGTCAAGCTGATAGATTAAATAATTGAATTACAGAAAAGGAAAGGTAGCTGTTAAGGTAACAATTTCTCTCTCCATTTAAGAGTTTGCGAAAAAATTTGAATAATCTTTCATCTTGCATAGCTTTCTTCAAGCTTTGAAAAACGTCAAGGATTCTTGATTTCAGGAAATAGGACATGGGATGTCAAGTTCATTCCTCGAAATTGCACGTCATTGTTTTTTGCATTACAGTGGAAGAGAAGCAGAAATACGCCAGGGCAGTGAATGGAAGTGAAGGGACAGTTTCGAAAAGTAAGTTCTGCACTGGTCACACCGCCTCACTCTTGGGGTGTTTCCAGAAGATTTAAGAAGGATAAATCTGTGTCCAGAAAATCCAAATGATTTCAGGTTAACTCTATATTCTTGTTTGAGATCTTACCAAATGCGAATGCTGACTGATAGTTTGTCATCCTGTGTAGCGGGCTCATAAAAATCAAAGATTCTGAGCATTCAAGAGAGGATGTGATACAAGCTGATGAGATTTGATCTAATAGACTATATTGATAGTCTAACATATATTTTTATTGACCGGTGTGATAGTTTTAAACTCAAGCGTAAATCTGGTCGTGCAAGACTAAGGTAGCACCTTAAAATGAAGATACAAGAGATCTTAGCATTAGATTTTTCCAAGTGATTCTAGTGATAATTTTCTTATAGGATCGTCAAGTTAGAAGTTATTGTTTGGGTTAATTTTATTATTTTTCTATGTTTTTTATTTATTTATTGTATTCATTTAAATTTATTGTTTTAATTTGGATCTTGTTTTAATTTTTTATGCTTTGAGATTACTATTTGTTTCTTGGCCTATTCAAAGATTTTGTAAATCTCATGAGAAAGAAGCCACCATACACTTATTTTTTAAAGAATATAATTGAGAATTTAGAGTTTATATTTACAATATCTTTTACTTGTTAAAATTTTATATGTTTTTTATATTATCATTGTCCTATTAGCTTCCGCCTGCATAACATCCCTTTTAGACTAAGTAGTTGTAGAAACTAGCTTTACCAATCCATTATGATCTTATTCTGATGAGCTTCTACATTACTTCCTTGCAGAGAGATCTTCCACGAATACGCAGTGAGATTAAAGTTTGTGATGGATGTTCTCTCTTAATTCCAAGGAAAGGTCACTGAATTTAGAATAGAAAGCTTTTCAGACCAGTTTGGTGACAGAGGATTGGTGAGAGGAATGTTCAATTTCTATCCAAGGTGTTCTAGACCTGATCTTGTTCTTGGTGTAAAGCCTCGTAGTGATAGGTCAGGCATAACAGTTCTGCTGCAAGACAGAGAAGTGGAAGGACTTCAAGTTTCATAAATGATAATTGGGTTAGAGTCCCATAGTTCCCGATGCACTTGTTGTTAATCTCGGAGATCAAATGCAGGTATATGCTTGTCTTTCTGGCATGGCTATATTGACAAAGTATTTTGCATGAAAATCTGAAACTTGAGAAGTATATAATCGTCAGATAATCAAGACTCCAGTGAACAAGTAGCAGTTGCCTAGGACCGTAGGACGACAGTCATAGTTTCCTGCATGCCACATTTCTGAATTTTATCACTGGTTTTTTGAAACATTGCAGATAATGAGTGATGGGATGTTCAGAAGTCCATTGCTACGGGTAGTAACGAACTCAGAATTATATAAATTATATCTTGAGATCTCATCTAATAATTTAAGTTTTTGAATTAAAATGGTTTGTTGTCTTATTCAACGAACCAGACCCAGAAAAAGATATTGGCCCAGTGGATTGCTTGGTGGATGAGCAAAGACCAAGACTATACAGAAATGTTAAAAATTATGGCCTCATCTACTATGAGTGGCACCAGAAAGGCAATGTTGCAATTGACACAGAAATGTTAAAAATTATGGCCTCATCTACTATGAGTGGCACCAGAAAGGCAATGTTGCAATTGACACGCTAAAAATTTCCTCGTGGTGTACACTCTGTTGCTTCTTGTTCAGCTAATTGATTTTGAAAGTTGAATGGTCAAAGCTACTGAATTATTGGAGTTCAGGGTCATCGTAGAGCCATGGTTCCATCTTGTGATTTTATAATAAATTACCTGTTCAAATTAACAACATTGTATTTGATCAGGTTGATAAATTTTATAATTGAATTAAGCAATCCAATAATTTTCCTCCCTAATTAATTTGTCTCTGTATTATTTTCATTTCCATATATTAAATAGTCATGCCCTTTTCACCTGATAGAATAAAATGATCACCTGAAGTCACAGATACCAACCATGAACTCCATCCATAGCCGAAAACATTTTCTAATCCTTGTTATCATCTATGCACACCTCGTAACCTTTCTGATGCAGTTCCATAAATGCAATGTTGGTTGCAAAAAGCGAGTATGAAAGCAAATGACGAGGAATTGTTGAAGCTGACAGGATTAAGAAATGTCTGGATTTAGCTTTGCTAAAGGGAGACAGAATACCCTCAAATGTAAGGATTTTAGCAAGAGAGGCTGTGAACTGAGGTGGCTTTCCGGTCAAGATTTTGTTGTTTTCAGCCGAGATCAGAATATAATATAAACCCGTTTAACGGGCTGCAATGTCTCTAATCCCGTTGCTAGCTTCAGGTCAAGTTAAACAAAGGACAATCTTACATCGACAGCGAAGCAGCTCGATGGCTGATAGAAGAGAAAAGTTATGCTGATAGGTATCAACTCTGAATGCTTCCAATAAATGGGAAGATAGCACTGGACACAGTAAAAACTAAAAAAAGGAAGTTCCCCTCGCTGTCTGAGCTGGTTTTTCCAGTTGATGGGTTTCAGCTGGTTTTTGTCGGCGCATCTTATGCCTTGTGTTTCAAGGGCTTGTGCTGTATCTGTAAGTAGCAGGCATTTTAGCAGTTCTCGTAATCTGCCTGAAGGCAAGGAGGAGATACTACCAAAATTTCCAGTCTTGAAAGTTGCAACTTCAACATTAAAATAATCTCTCATGGATGGCAGCTTGTATGATCATATTATATTATGATAGTGACCAATTACCCCACTTTCTCAATCTCAATCATTAGAATTACTTAATGCTTTTAGTGAACCCGATGACCTCCACGCTTTTCTCTCTCTCAATTTTTTATGGCCCAGGTAGCATAAATTAGTTTTGAAATTATAATAAAAATATCAAATTAAAAGAAAAATGATTGAGATGTCATACACGATGAAAAATCAAGGTTGATTCTAAATTCTTGGTAATTTTTATTTTAGTAAAAAAAAAAATATTTTATTTATTTTTCAATCTTTAGGTGAGAGACAACGCATAGCTAAAAAATAATGGTAAAAAAAATTTATTGATTGCTTTATTCTGGTAATTAAAATAATCAAGTTTGATGTCAAAATAACTATTCGACGAGAGGAGTTTGTGGTGGTGGTTTTAGCATTCATCTTGCTAGAAATGTAGATCGGAGTTTGGGAAAATTTGTGATCTCGAGTTGATTTCTTGATTTCTAATATTTTTTTTGTTATTTTAAGGGAAAAGTGGGTTTAGTAAGGTTTGTAGGGTGTTTTTTAAGTGTTTTTATATGAAAAATTGGTTGAAAATAGATTTTTTGATCTAAAATATACAATTTGATTTTCTGCTCAGTTCCCAGCCACTTTGATTACCGAGAACTAGGCAAATGAGTGACATGTTGTCCATCACAACAGACGACACATTATCCATGATAATTTTTTTCAAAAAAATAACTGGTTGGTGACATATCATTTATTCTTTTCATACAAAAAATTAAAGCCAACCCAAATGCAGGGCCTGATATTTAGGCCAATACGTGCTTCTAGTGGATCAGACATCTATTTTTTTATTTTCTTACATTAAAACAAATTTAATATTTTAATTCATTTACTCTTAAATTTTTACATAGTTCTTAAATAATATTATAAATTTTAATTTTAATATTTGTTTTTCAATTATTATGTATCTAATAATAATAATAATAAACTTTTTTTCTTCTTCTAATAAACAGAATAAGAGGTGATGAACTTATCGTTTAACTATTCTCTAATAAAAAACAAAAACGTAAAGGGGTGAGAAAATTACAAAATATCTATAAAAATTGATCTAAAATTAAACAAATTGAACAATTTTTCTAATTTGTTGGATAATTTGGGTAGAAAATAAATAAAAAATTTAAGTTTTTCAGACAAACTGAACCAAAAAGTAACAAACAATAAAAAAAAACTTATTTAAAATAAAGGCCCATTATATCAAAATCTATAAAAAATAACTCAACTAAATGCTCATTAATTTAAATTTATATGATTTTAACAAATGTAAAACCAATCCGAACAATCAGTTTAGTTCTTTTATTTGATTTGATCTGGTTCACATTTTTTAAAAAGAAAAAAAAAATCCAATCAGTTAGAATTGTTTTTTTTTATCAAAACCAAACATGTTCATCCATGCAGAACTGTGTTAGATCACATGGTGAACTGGGACTCCAAAATCATGTTGACTCCAAGAATAGAATAGTGGATAAAGGCAGACAAAATTGAAGGGGCTGCAAATGCGAGTGCCATTCCCCATTCTTTGACCACAGCTACCAAAAAAAAAAGAAAAAAAAAGATCAGCATCATAACAACAGATCAAGTTTTAATTAAATAGATCCTAAACCGCAGATAAATCCAAGATCTTCCTTCGCTGTACAATCCACTGGAACAGCTGAAGTTTTCACACCCTTTTTGATAATACCACCTTTACTGCGACCGAAGCAAGTAGTTTTCTGCAGCTGCTGGTGAGATAACATGGCTGCCAAGGCAGTGTTGATATCAAATTCAGTCCAAGAAATGGCTCTCAACGGGGAAGAACCACCAGTGAAGTATTTCTGTAAAGGAAATGATGTTGGAGTCCTTGATGCTTCTGTTCCGTTAATCGATATTCCAGTTGTTGATCTTGGTCTCCTTACATCTCCATCAACCAGTGCACAAGAACTCGAGAAATTTCACTTAGCTGCCAGCTCATGGGGCTGCTTTCAGGTCCTTTCTTTTCTGAACTCACTCTTTATACCATGTCTATTTCAATATGATTTCAGCATCAGAAGGATAGTTGGAGTGTGAATAAGGAGTCACATAAGATAGCACAAGATTTGTAGGATATAATCGATACTGGTCAACTGGATTGATGAAGTGATATTATTCTCTAATTTACGTTATCTGGATTGAGTATTTTAGCCAAGCAAGTTTAGGTCTATCTGCGTTTCAGGTTTTTATCTGATAACAAGATTTAACAAAAAACTGGATAGTTATGAAGACAACCCGGATTTTATATATTTTCTTCCATCTAAATTACATGCTTCATTGTGTAAATAAATAAAATCGAACCTGTAGAACTGGCTTGCTCTTACAGTCTTGCTTCATAATCAGAATTGATTAATTTCAATGTTTCAGGTAGTAAATCATGGGATGACAAGTTCCTTTTTAGACAAAATTCGTGATGTAAGCAAGCGATTCTTCGCATTGTCGATGGAAGATAAGCAGAAATACTCCAGAGAAGCTGACAGCATTGAAGGGTATGGAAATGACATGATTCTTTCAGACCACCAAACGATTGACTGGTCTGATCGATTGTATCTTACTATTAGCCCAGAAGACCAGAGAAAGATCAAATTTTGGCCCGAAAATCCTAAAGATTTTAGGTAATTGAATCACACTACTACCAAATTATTCACTGGATTTTCAGTGTTAAAAGAAAAATTGTCATATCTACTGAGTTTCAGTACAATGAAGTTGGTAAAACTTACAGTTGATAATGAGGCAATTTCCATCCAATGCATGGTTAAGACTTTGAGCTAACTTTGTTCCTAACCATTGCTGCAGGGAAACCCTAAATGAATACACCATGAAGTTACAAGAGATAAATGAAATTCTCCTTAGAGCCATGGCAATGTCATTGAATTTGGAGGAAAGCAGCTTTTTAGACCAGTATGGAGAACGACCACTTGTGGCTGCAAGGTTTAACTTCTATCCTCCATGTCCAAGGCCAGATCGAATTCTTGGCGTTAAGCCACATGCAGATGCATCGGCAATTACCTTCCTCTTGCAGGACAAAGAAGTGGAAGGTCTGCAATTCCTGAAAGACAACCAGTGGTTTAGAGTTCCCATCATTCCACATGCTCTTCTAATCAATGTCGGAGATCAAGTAGAGGTAAATTCTATTACTTTTAAGAGCTTATTTTTCTTGTTAGCAGGAGCGAATGGCATTACACTGTAAACTCTCTCCCCAAATTCAGCTTTAATTATTCATATTTCACTTCACAAGATATAGGCAACAAATCTCCATTACAGAATAGGTTTAGCTTGTGCTTAAAATATTTCAAGCAATTGAACCTATAATATAAGTTCACAATTGACAGACTTACATAACTGGTATGCAATGATACACACAGATAATGAGCAATGGAATATTCAAGAGCCCTGTTCACAGGGTGGTGACAAACACAGAAAAGGAGAGGAACACTCTGGCTGTGTTCTGCATTCCCGACTCAGATAAAGAGATCAAACCGGCAGATGGGCTTATCAGTGAAACGAGGCCAAGTTTATACAAGAAGGTGAAAGATTATGTTAGTATCTACTTTCAATACTACCAGCAAGGGAAGAGGCCAATAGAAGCAGTGAAGATTTAAATTTTTTTCATATGTAATAACAGAACCTTTGTGGTGTAACAATAGACATGGGAAAAACCATAGCAATCCGTGACTATTTGTGGTGCCGAGGTGCTTGTTACCTTACCTGGATTATCAGATAAAGATTGGAAAGCAATGTTTCTGCTTCTTGTTGGAACATAATTGAGATTCATTCTATAGAATAACAAGAACTTGTAACCTGGCCATTTAGTAGCCAGAAAGAGGGAAATGGAAAGTAGATAGAGAAAACACAAGCATGCATTATTGAATTGAAGAAAAAACATACAGCTTCAAAAAATACCGTAAGAATAAAGCTAGCCTAAAATGAACATGACATGAGAATTTAAAGGATCCAGCTGCAACTTCTGTCACTCTCTTGAAAACCAGGTTTATGGATGTAGGTTAGGACAATCCATAAGTAAACGGTTAGAAATTGTGAGGTAAATTACACAACCTGTTAGAAATTGTGATGTAAAATACACAACCTTTTAGAAATTTAGACACTTTGTCTTGGAATCACAACAATGGAGTTTCATGGGGTGTTCTCAACACATGAAAACTCTCCCGTGCAGATTTCCCTGGCACACAGAGATGATGGCTGCAAACCAGACAAGAAGTTACATAGTAATAACGTGGAAGACAAAATGAAGAAAAATAAATAATGAGACAAATATGAAAATCCTGCAAACAGATTCATCCAGGAATAAAACACTGATAAAACAAAGATTCTGACGCTGCCAACCTCAGTCATTGCCTCTCTGGCTGTGCTGCTCAAACCTATGCAAAGGGTCACAAGTCACAACTACATTCACCTCGGCTCCTCAATAGCCCATTGGACACATTACAATTATTACAAAAAACCTAAAAGATTGTGTGAATTCACTGTAGCTACTTTCATAAAATGAATAGTATTTTCTATTTTTTCCCTTCCTTCAATTTTTTTTTTCAATTTAATTCTTTAAAAATATATTTGTTTTTAGAATTAATCTTTGTAATTTGTTCTTACATTATTTGCATGGGACTATCTTAGTCTCAATAAACAAATGGGAGAAAAAAAGCCTAGGTGCGCAAATCTTGACCCAGGTAGCAGCGTGTGTGGGCCTTTTAGTCCAGACTTATGGGTTCGAGTTGACTTTCTCTTTTTTTATTATTAAGGGTTGTTCGCCTTTTAATTTTTTTAAAAAAAATAAGCAGGTGGTTCAAACCCAATTCCAGGCGACTAAAAAGGGTCACCGAAAATTCAGACCATAAGATTTTTATGCCAAAAAACTAAATTTTCACCTCTTTTTTTTCCAATACACCTTGACAAACTCATCAATGCCCTCAAATAACGCTGAAAACCAAAATTAACTTGAAACCAAAACACTTTCCGAGCTCATATGTACAATCTCATGCAAGGTTAAGGGCAAATAACACTCAGGATAAACTCCTTTCATCGAATAAAATTTATTAACATCAAAATTGATCATGTTCGTGGTCGGAATCAGTGTTAACTAAAACTCTTCCTAATACTAAAATTCAGCCACCTTCTTTCTCATGTCTTAAACTAGGGACCGTAAGATAAGGAAAATGAAGTTTCGTAATAAAATTAAATTTTTGAAAAATTAAGGGGCTAGAAGTTTATAATTTGAAAAGTTGAAAGATCAAAGTGAATTTTTTTACCCAATTACGAACCTGCCACCTATTTTATCCACCATTTTCATGCTGATCCTTTTATTTCAATCTTGCCATTCCTCAATAAATCTGAAGTAATTGGTTTTTAATTTGGAAGTAAAAGGATGAAATCATCTAAAATAAAAGTTTGATGAGTAAAATAAAAATAAAAAATACATAGTGAGTGAGTTCATAGTGAAATGTAAGAAGCACAGTGTGCATACGGTGAAATCACCGTTTAGAGTTATTATTATTATTAACAACAACAACGCATACCGGAAGTTCTAGCCCTAGGAACCTTTCCTTTGAGGGAGTTCAGAAATGTGCATAAATTTTCTTTGTTCACAAATCTTTTAACCATAGAAACCCAAACCCTAAAAACTCCCAGAATTAGTTAGGCGTCAAGTTGATTATAAAAAGATTTTTCATGGGGAAGAATAAAAAAAGAAAATATATGTAATTGCAAAAACTCTGCAAAAGTCCAATACTCTGCAAGAGGCTATGAACAATCCCCCAGGTATTCTGGTGTAAGCAAAAACCGGGAGTTTTTTTTTATTTGAATGATAATTCTCATTTATCAAGAAGAAGAAGAAGAAAAAAGTGCAAAGGACGTCAAAATAAACGATCTCAAAGAGATGCTTGGAGAAAGTTGACCAATCATCAAACACTTCACCGCTTTAAAACTGGTCAACACATGCCAGCTTGTGAATTAGCGCTAACATTCCAATCCATTAAAAAGGTACTAAAATCAAGATTGTCCGAATTAAAAAACTAGCAATTCACTTAATGAGGCCTTTTCCACGCGCAAAATGATACAAAGTGCAGGGAATCCTGCTGCAAGCATAAAATATGTTGCCTTGATCATGGCCAGCCAAAAAAACGTAAACAAATACGAGACAGACAAGAAAATCGAACTAATGATTCCACCCAGGTATAGAATAAAGACGCTGCGTGCCAACCTGAGTCAAGACCTGCTGTATTGTTCAAACCTATGCAAACCTCAGCTCCTCAATATTCCATTGGACACATCTCTCGCCATACAGACTCAAAGCTAGTACATGCTTGAAAATTGTTGAAAAGAGGAGCACAAAGCTGGTAAAGTGACAAATAGCCAAAGAATTTTTCTGGCTCTTTTTATTCATGTAAACATCAAAAGGAACTGGAAACAAAATCTGTCAAAGGAGCTCCTCTGATGAACAAAAATGGAGCTCCCTAACAATTACTTGAAACAAATGATACAACAAACTCACCTACCTACGACACGAAAAAGATACAACAAATAACAGGCTGTGAAACCAGAGAAGGAGAAATAACCTAAAAATTGCAGGAGAATGAACTTAACGAACTTCATATTAAGCAATGGCTTGTGCAAAAACCCTTTTCTTAAGGCCAGAGAAAGAGAATCAGTTTGATACTAAACTTGACCGAGCCCGGGATCTTCTCACATACTTGAACTTCTGCTTGTCCTTGAGATACTGTCACACTGGATCAATTTTATTCCCCATCTACATCACACGTCATGGAAGCATCTTCATATACGCCTCTTCTCACCATCACTCATTGCCTCCAGCAAGTTGCAAAAATATTTTCAGCTAGTGGCTTAAATACAATTTTTCTCTACTGCCGATTCTGTTTAGCTGGAATTACCAACTTACCCAGCAGCACAAAACTCCTGTGACAGAGATGACACATGATTAATAATTACCCTTGCAAACATCTAGAGAAGAAACAAGAAGAGAAATTGAACGATATGATTGAACTATGATGAGACAGTATGACAGTGTTACACATTTCCGAGTTGTCTTTATAAATGATTCAACATGACACTCAAAACAAGAGAGAGCCACTGATGGAGGACCTATATTTTATTAATCAACATTTAACAACCAACTTTCACAAGAGAAATCTGAGAGATTGTTGAGAATAAAAGGTACTCAATGATACATTGTACAACAGGGTGCGGTGCAGATATCACCACTCAACAGTGTATTTCATCACTCCCACAAAGCTTATAATAGCACTGCTAGGGGAGTGGAATTAAACTGGGGGAGTGGAAACATCGTTTCCCAGAACAATGATTGACAAATTTGTTTAAAAATCAACATAACATGGCGACAAAGACCTGATATAATAAGAAAGACCCGTCAAAGATTTTACTAAAAATAATATTGATGTTCAAGGTTTTAGACATGTAAAAACTAGAACAACTATGAAGGACGTTTTCCCTTTTAACAGAATGGTTCTGTCATTAATAGCTCTACTTCTAGGATTTCAAGTTTGATATTTCTTGAGGGCAATAATATAGATGCAGCATCAGTTATAGATGGTGCGAAAGAAGAATTAAACTTGGAAATGATTAGCACTGAAATGCCTTTGCCACTTACCAATAATGCAAAGGTACATAGATGTTAATTATTTTCAGCATTAAGAGTCTCCAAACAAGAAGACACCAGTGCAGCACTATTTTGAGAGAATTTTGCATCCGAAGGTTCCTCACTCAAGTCTTGAGAGTTGTCTGAACTCCCAAACAATTGCTTCCTGAGAACTCCATGCAACCGTCCAAACAGCTGATCCTTCAATGATTCAAAAGCCAAATCCAACCTCTCTAACTGCTCCATTGCATTTACATTGTACATGAACAAACCATAGTACAGATCAAAGCTATCCCCAGCTGTATTTTCCACCAAATTCAACAAAGTTTCATAGCCTTTAGTGTTAACTGGAGTTGACTCCATTCCTAACTTTTCCAAAACCCGTCCCATGGTGTGTGTAATGAACTGTGATCCCGCAGCATACCAATCATGCTCTGCACAAGACATCTCCACCATTCTGCATCTTTCTCGAGCAAAAATATCAAGAAACTTATCGCATCGTGATACTCTTGAACCTTCACTTCCAATCCTGACCTTCTCAAAAACAAACGCCAGCCGGTTCCACCCATTTTTACCACTTTCAGGTCCAAACATAGGATGAGTACAGAGAATATCAAAATGCGATGGTAAATGTTGAAGAAACAGATTCCTTGGAAACTCTTTCACTGAAAGTACATCAACAAAAAGAGTACTTCTCTTCAGTCTCTGAAATGGTAATGACTTGAGAACCTTTTCTGTCGAGAGAATAGAAGTACAAAGAACAATCACTTCTGGATGCTCTTCACAGAGGTCATCTGCATTAGAGAAATAAGAGACCCCAAGCCTTTGAGCCGCATCAGAGTAGTTCGCTCTAGAATAGGCTAAAACTGAGTGACCCTGTTGAACAAAGGTTTTTGCAAGGAACTGACCAAAGTTTCCAAATCCAACAATAGCAATCTTGATCTTGGAGCTGTCATCAGAGCAGCTTGAGTTCTCTGCCTCGTACTTGTATGTCTGGGCAGAGCCCTGAAATCTGAAAGGTTCAGATAAAATTATGTTAATGATCATTCATTTGGTTTCGGCAGTCAAAACTATCCCAGAGAGTGCAATTTCCCATCCCTACCCTAACACCAACCACCAACTGAGGACTTCTTGCTCCCTTTTTTTTCTTTTTTTTCCCCCTGGTAAATTGTGAAAACTACCCTATCATTTGGCATATGTGCACTCAACGGACACAAGTTTTCCAGACAAATAAGTGACACCTGCTTTTTCTCTATTAGCAATTTAACACATTCTCCAATACCATTAATTTTCTTGTTATTTTGGCATAACTTTTGCATCTCTTGTCTAACATGAGAGCTACTTGAATTGATGGATTCAAGCTTTAATTAAGTGAATTAAGTAAAAGAAACCATTCCTCAAGTTTTTCATAATGTGTCAAACATTTTTGTGGGATCTCTTCACTCCAGAATATACAAGCCTTTACATGGTGATCTTCACAATAGTCAAACAGCAAAATTTAATTCATATCTCTAAACAAGTATAGCACAGATCCCCTAAATTGTTCATAGGTAGCATCTATGACAGGCACAAACTACAGGAGATCCTATACCTAATTACAAGTACCTTTCGCTTTTCAATCTTGAGATGGGAAACTAGAATGAGAATCAGCACTAAGAAAACATATCAATGCCATGATAAAACAACAGGATGGGAAATGCACAAGAACACCCACATCACTTACTAAAACTAAAAACCCAAAAATTTGCTTAAACACTGACCTCACAGATTTTGAACTAGATGATAATGCAGCAGCACCATTGAGGTGCCCTTTACTGTAATTCTCTTGCACGACTTTACGGCTCTCCGCATTCCCAAACAGCTGCTTCCTCACAACCTCATGTAACCTTCCAAAGAGCTGCTTCCTCAAATCCTCAAAGGCCAAGTCTAACCTCTCCAACATCTCAAGCACATTCCTATTATACATAAACAACCCGTAATACAGATCAAAACTATCCCCTGAAGTATTCTCCACCAAATCCAGCAAACTCTCATACCCTTTAGTATTAATCGGCGTGGACTCCAATTTCAACATCTCCAACACTCTCCCCACAGTATGCGTTAAAAACTGTGATTCCGCGGCATACTTATCATGTTCTTGACAACTCATTTCCACCATTTTACACCCTTCTCTTTCAAAAATTTCCAGAAACTTTTTACACCTATTAACTCTATTTTCCTCATTACCGATCCTCACATTCTCGTAAACAAAATAAAGACCATCCCACCCATGTTTTGCACTCTGAGGACCAAACATGGGGTGGCTACAAATGATATCAAAATCATGAGGCAATACATCAAGCAATACATTCTTAGCAAATTCTTTCACAGATAACACATCAACAAACAATGTGTTTCTCTTTAGTCTTTGTAAAGGCAAAGACTTTAGCACTGTTTCAGTTGAAATAATTGACGTGCAAAGTAAAATGACATCTGGGTGTCGCTCACAGAGATCATGAGGGTCCAAAAAGAAAGAGACACCAAGGGATTTGGCTGCAAGAGAATGGTCTGATCTTGAGTGAGCAAGGACTGTGTGGCCTTGAGAAATGAGGGTCTTGGCGAGGAATTGGCCATAGTTGCCAAAGCCAATTATAGCTATTTTTAAATCGTACGAAGAGGGATTTTGGGTTTGGTTTTTTGGGTTCGCTTTGGTGGCGGAGGAGGAACAGGAGGATTGGAGGCGGGGAGAGAGGGTTGTGGTGGTCATGGGTTTGATCCTGGGAGTGAAAATGAGAGATTTTGACGGTGGTAAACAGGGAGGGACAGGGGAGAGAGAGAGAAGAGAAGGTTTTGGAGGTGGAAGGCGGAGAGAAGAGAAAGAGGGCATTTTTTTGGTCTTCAGAAAGAGACAACTGTCCCTCTCTTGTCTTGAGAAACAATGGAGTTTGAGTTTGAAGTGCTTGCTCGGGTCTTAAAAGACAGCTGTGGCAGCTTTGTTCGGCACGTTCTTTATACACTGTTTCTGCACACAGTTGCTAGGACTCAGCACGGAGCACAATGCCCATCACCATTACCACCTTTCTCATGCTTAGGCCCCTCTTACATTATAGCTGTGGGAGCCTCGTATGTCAAGCCTCTGACCCATTGCAAGCGTCTGGCCCTTTCTTGTTGGGTCATCCCAGAATGAAGTGGGATGACCCATCCTACTAAATTTAATAAATTCATTGAATCCTACTAAATTTAATAAATTCAAACACCCATCCTACTAAATTTAATAAATTCTCTGTAATTTCTCTGTGCTCGGATTTAATGGTGGTTGGATTAAATTAAATTTGCTTTCGTTTCCTCAATTGATTTCATCTGTAAGGAAGGATTATTCCCCCACCTCTACTGCCCTCTCCATCTGCTGCGTTTTCTTCCTCTGTTTCAACTTCTGTGCCCACAAAGCTATGAATGACAAAAATTACCACCAACAATAATCCAACCGGGACAGACCCAACAATTTATCCACCCTTTTAGAATTGGGAGAGCAGAAAGCCAATCCTTCCAATTCCTCAACCTGAACTATAATTAAAATATAGTGATAATTTAAATTTTTTAATTGATTTATTTTGTGATGACATAAAATGTAACTTCAAAAATTGTTTTGATTTTGTATGTAAAATATGATTCCTGGAAAAATAGCTAAACGATAGAAAATTCACAATAATTTCTTCCAATATTAAAGTTAAACCATAGAAAATTTTGAGTATATTATATAGAATTCACGGGTTTGAGATTGGAAGGCATGGATTATTAATTCTGAGAATACATATGACCTATTGTCTGCCTTTATTTTTCTAAAAAAAAAAAACAACACAAGTGTGTATAATATAGAGTTCGTGGGTTGGAAACTGGGAGGTGTGGATTATTTATTTTGAGAAGATAAATGACTTATTGTTTGTTTTTTTTTTATTAAAAAACAGGAAAAAAAAAACTCTGGTTTGTGAGCCTCCCTCGGGTCTATTTACTTTGGGCATGTTTGGTTGTGTGGTTGTGATTGTTTTTTAAAGTGTTTTTCATGGTGAAATGCATCAAAATAATATTTTTTTTATTTTTTTAAAATTATTTTTGAAATCGACGTATCAAAACGATTCAAAACACACAAAAAAAATAAATTTTTAAAAAACACAATTTCCACCGCATTCCCAAACATTCTTTTTGGCAGTGACAAACCCTTTGGATTTTTGTATTTGTCATTTGAATTTTTTGGCCTCCTTTTTTATCTTTATTTTTTAATTTTTCAATTTAATTTTTTAATATGATATTTTTATTTTCTTTGGATTTATAACCTCTTTTTATTTTATTTTATTTTATTATTTGATATAAATTTATATATATATGGAAGTTATGAATGCTCGATTTTCATTAAAAGATCAAAGTTTCGATCATTTTCTGTCTTTCTCCAACCAACTGCCTCAAGTTTTTTTCAGAAATTGACCATTTTATTAAGAGGACCGAAGGTGAGAGTTTCAAATAAGAGCACCGAAGTGAAACACTGAAACTTGATAAAAACAACGTCGTTTCATCAAACACACACAAGGCAGGGGTTTTTTTTTTGGGAATGTTCACTATTCATTTTAAATAGAGTCACTCTCTTTTCTCTTTCTTTTTTTTCTTTCATATTCTCCGAACAAATTTATTCATAAAAGGAAAAGAACTTTCCTTTTGTCAACATATCATAATTTTTTTTTTATTTTGTAATTATGAAATACTTAAACTGACGAGGACTTCTCTCAAATTGTCTACACCTTAACGTGCCAGGACCGGATTTATTAATTATTTATATAATTTCTTGTTTTATTAATTAGGACAAACTACAGATATATCCTCCACCTATTTGTTAGGTTTTGATTCGGTTGTTCTCTTCCTTATAGCACCAAAGTAGTCCAATCCCTTCCCTCCACGTTACTCTTCCCGACAGGGCGGAACAGGGGAGTTGAGCAGGGGTCCGGTTCTATAAAATATTTTAATTTTTATATTTTTAGTGTTTAAATATAGTATAATATAATATATTTTTATTTTAAATAGATAAGTTTTCTAATAATAAATTATATCTTAAGTTTTGATTATATAATTTCAGCTCCGCCCCTGCTTTCGGACATTACTTATGAAACTCATGTATGTGATCTCAGTGCTAACTTCATTATCTCATAACCTCTGGTGGTTGGTTTAGTGATCAAGAAGGAAGGTTAGTGTTTTTTTTTCCTTACTTTAATTTTGAATTCAAATCTTGCATGAAACTTAGTTTTGTTTGACATGAAAATTGGTATAAAATATCATTTATCGTGGAATAAAAGAACGAATTATTATGATAAAAGATATGAATACAATTATTTCTTTATTTTTCTCCATAATCGTGAGTTTTTTTTGAAGTTTTTTCTCTTTAACTAGATCCTCGTGATAAGAGATATGAACTTCAAGACAATTGTTGTGTGATAATAAAGTTGGTGTTAAAGATGAATTAGAATTATTAAAATCGACAAGGTTAAAGGGAGAAAACCGAAGAAAAGTCGAGATACGACAACTTTCTTGTGAAATTTCACAGTGTGTGTGCGTGTGTGTTTTGGGGAAGAAGGAGATGAGCACAATCTGGACAGGTTGAGGGTAGAATTGGCTGAATTAAGAGAAAAAGGACCAAATCAAAAGCTATCAGATAGATGAAGGGCATATTTATAGTTTCCGTTTGATTTAAAAAAGAGAGCCCGACCACACAAAACAAAGAAGTTTCTCACGTCTCCTTTTCCATGCTCTTGCAGAGTCCTTGGTACCTCCCTCTCCGTAGTCAAACATTTTCCCAGGTCGAGGTACGTCATTGAGATATTTGATCATTAAATGATTAAACTATGTTTTGCTACCTGATTCATCTTTTCTGGTTATTAAATAGATGCTTTAGGGTTATTTTTATTAGGCTGGATCCCTGGAAGTCAAGGCGGCCTTGTATACCGGGAAGCATGGCGGCAGCAGCGGAGATTACAAGTGGCAATAACATTAATGCAGCTACAGATAGTGTCCGGCCAGGACAACATCACCGTAATATCGAGATCGTAGTAGCCCCTCAACAACCACTTCCTACTGGTGATGGAGGTAAATAATTAAGTTGGATGTTTATTGTTCTTGTTAACTTTATATTGTGAGGGTTTGCTTTTTGCCATGGCCAGTAGAGAGAAAAAAAATATCCAGTAACTTTTTCAATGATTAAACACACTGTTATACTTATTAGTTATAGTCAGCTTTCTATGTAATTCATGTTCGTGTTTTGTCACTGCAACAAAAATGACTTGTGCGTGATTTTAGAAATTCTACAGAAATTACGTAAGGTTTTGAAGAGGAGAAATTGACCAAAATCAGAACTATTCTAACTTGTCCACCACTATTTCTTCTCGACAGTGGAAAGAAGAAGACACTTGCAGTTGTATCATGCCGCTCTGAGTGGTGATTGGGAAACAGCTGAAGGCATTTATGAGTCATTTCGAGGAGAAGTTAATGCTAGAATAACTAAGCGAGGGGAGACTGCTCTCCATATTGCAGCCGCAGCGGAGCACACTCATTTTGTGAAACAGCTTGTTGGAAAGATGAGCATAGAGGCTTTAACTTATAAAAACGAGGCGGGCAATACAGCATTTTGCTTTGCTGCTATATCTGGAGTTGAGGCACTTGCCAAAGTCATGATGGAGACAGGACGTGATTTGGCAATGACTCGAGGTAGAGAAAACCTGTTACCAATTTATATGGCAGCTCTGTTGGGGCATAGAGGGATGGTGTCATATCTTTATGATGAAACGAACGAGCAGTTAACAGATAGCGATCGCATAACGTTACTTGTTGCTTTGATCAACAGTGACATATATGGTGAGAATTAAATCTTTTCTACGTTTTAAATGTATGGATGAACATGCAATGTTTGATAGCTTGATACCATTTAGATATTGAATTTATCTTTCAAATGAAATCAAACTGTTCGAGTTTGTGATTGCTACTATCTGGAAGAGAAATTTAACATTCGACTCTGAAACATCTTATTCGTAAGCCTTTCAAGATCTAACTTGTTTTCATATTTTTTAATGCTTTATTGCCAGATGTTGCGTTGAGAATTCTAAAAGCACATCCCGGGTTGGCCTATGCTCGTGATGAACATCAGCTGACGGCATTGCATGCACTTGCCCAAAAGTCTTGTATGCCTTCAAACGTTGTCGATCAAAGTCCTCTAGGATTTTGGAACAAATGCCTCGACCCATGTTAGTTCTCTGATGCTCCAAATCTCTATTTCTTGAGAAAGAAACCAATCCAAAAATCTCAGCCGGCTAGAGAATGCCAAAGATCAACTTTATATCTTTATCATATTCATGATCACTTTATACCTCTTTTTCATGGATGCATATATTCAAGCTTGCAAACTTGTGTATTACAAGGAATTAGCATTGATCATTCTATCATCACAATATAAAATTAATTGTATCCAAATAAACAATGCACAAAGAAAGTTTATCACATTTTTAACTTAACCCCGTTGGTGAACTACATTTATATTTTACATCTTCGATTTAGAACTTAACCCCGTTTCCCACAATTCAATTTCTCAGTTTCAGGTTTCAAATTGGCACAGATGAAGAAACTTATGCACAAACAAGCACTTGACCTAATCCAGTACCTTTGGGAACAAGTTGTCTTGTTGGATGATTCAACAATCTCTAGCCAGATTGGAAAACCCTGGCCATTGATTTTCACTGCTGCAGAAAGAGGGAACCTTGACTTACTAACAATACTTATTCGCTTGTATCCGGAGTTGATCTTCAAAGTTGATCAAAATACGTATAGCATATTTCATATTGCTATCTTGAATCGTCACGAGGACATCTTAAAGATGATATACCAGATTGGTTCTATTAAGAATGTGATGACAATATACAAAGATAGAGAAGGAAATAATATGTTGCATTTGGCCGCAAAAGTACTGGAATCACCAAGTCGACTTAATGTTATACCAGGAGCAGCTTTACAACTGCAACGCGAATTGCTGTGGTTCGAGGTGACTATTCTCTCTCTTTCCATCAAAAAAATACATTTGATTGTAGGTCATATGCGTTAAGCCAACCTTATTCGTCCATCATATGATAGGCGGATAAGATCGATGTTCATATGCACGTGTGATTAAATATTGCTATAATATTCTCCTTCTATATATGAATATCTCGCAGTCTGATCTCTACATGATCATGATTTATAGGAAGTGAAAAAAGTCGTTCAACCACGGCACATTGAAGAAAAAAATATTCATGGGAAAACTCCAGGAGCTTTATTTATAGAACAGCACAAGGACTTGATGAAAGAAGGGGAGCAATGGATGAGAGATACTGCCGATTCATGCATGCTTGTAGCAACACTTATTGCCACTGTGGTTTTTGCAGCAGCTTTTACCTTGCCAGGAGGTAATATACAAGATAAAGGGACTCCTGTTTTCCTTGAGAAACCTGCATTCAAATTCTTTGTCATATCAGATGCAATATCTCTAGTAACCTCTGCTTCATCCTTGATAACCTTCTTGTCAATTCGCACTTCTCGGTACGCAGAACAAAATTTTCTTTGGTCATTGCCTAACAGGTTGATTATCGGACTCACAACACTTTTTATATCAATCGGGGCAATGATGGGAGCCTTTGTTGCAGCATTTTTCCTCGTTTTCAAAGATAAATTACAACAATTCTCAATCCCTATTGTTGTCGTTGCTTCTTTGCCAGTCATTTTCTTCATTTGGCAGCATTACCGTTTATTCCTTGACATGATTCATTCAACTTATACGTCTCGGTCACTTTTCAAGCCAAATAAGTCTCCTCTCTTTTCTAAACGAGTCAAGCCAAAGGTTTCTTAGCATACTTCAAATATTCAAGTTGAATTGATTGTGTGCCTTGCATGTTCTACTGTTCATTATGTGAAGAAAAGGTGGTGTAATTTACTGCGCTCACAAAATAGTTGATGAGTTTATTGTATGATATATATACTACACTAAAGTCTTCAAATGGTATTAGTACAAAAATGGAAAGTAAATCTCATTATTATAATTTTCCAAGATTGCTAAGAGATCACTTTTCAAATCCTCCAAATCTGTGCTCAAGTTGCAATCTATTATACTGAAGAGGGATAGCGGATTGGCATCAGAATAGGCATTAGAAGATTAGCAGTTGGCTAGAATGATACCTCAATTGAAGGAAAAGTTGTCAACTCATGAACGTCACAGCTTGTTACACCTGTTGAAAAGGCACCGGGGAAAAGGAAATGTATAGCCAAAGAATTATTTTCTTTTTTCTTTTTATTAATGAAAATATCAGAAGGAAATGGAGACAAAATCTGTCAAAAGAGCTCCTCCGATGACCAAAAATGGAGATCCATAACAGATATTAAAATTAATCAAACAATAAAACTCTGTAGATTTTTTTGACAGAAATAAAGTGCAAGGCTGGCAAAACAAACTTAATTTTGAAACTTCTCTATATGAATATTTTTTATTGTTTATCAAAGTACTTATTTATATAACTTATCAAAATAGAAAGAGCATTAAAGAATACAGCGAAATCAGCTGCTACTTGTTACATAACAGAAAAAATAGTAGAAGATTAGGTCAAGCTTAACAAACTTTGATAACTTCAGTTCAGCATGTGTTTTATTAAACCTCAACACTTCTCAAACATCAGTAGCCCACTCATCTCCACGTCAGCAGCTCTTGGGACATCATTCAACACTATTCTTTGGCTTTGGCGCTGCAGACTCAAGGCCTTTGCCTCAAGAACTCATACCTAGCTTTGGAAAGTGTCTTGGTCAAGATATCAACATTTTGATTCTCTGTTTTGTAATAAATCACTCCTTCTCTTTGTACCTCTCCTAGAAAATAGAGTTTCAGCTTGAAATGTTTTGTTTTGCCATGAAACACAATTAAAATTGTACCTTGGCCCGGCAGTCTACAAGTATCTACGTGCTTTCCTTTTCCTCCATGTGCAGGTCTGCCATTAATTTCCTAATCTAGAGAGCTTGGTTCATAGCAGCAACAACATCCTTTTCCTCCATGTGCAGGTCTGCCATTAATTTCCTAATCTAGAGAGCTTGGTTCATAGCAGCAACAGCATCTACATATTATTTCTGTTCTGAATTTAGCTATGACTTCTTGCTTTTTAGAACATCATGAAAAAAACCAAAGCTAAAACAATAACATGAAGTATTTATCGTGTTATCAACATAATCATCCTAATCATTATCAGAATAAACATGAAGTGTAAAATTTTTAACCTGACACAACCTCAGACCATAATCAATCATACCCTTGATATATCTGACAATTCTTTTTGCTACTTGAAAATGAATTTGACTAGCACAATACATGTATCTTCAGAGTAGACTAATAGCATTCATAATATATGGTCTTGTTGCAATTGGGTACATCAAGCAGCCTATTAAGGCTCTGTAAAGCCTTTCATCAATATTTGCAACTCCATATTCTTTGCAAAACTTCTCCTTGATTCATTAGGATTTTGAATCACGCATGTTCCTTGTTCCAAGTAATTTTTTGAAAAAAATCAACAAATAATTAAAATCTTGATCCATCATATTCAAATACAAAATCCAACCTCTCTAGCTGGCCCATTGCATTGTTCATGAACAGATCGTAATAAAGATAAAAAATGTCCCTAGTTGTATTTTAGATCATATTTTGTTGGAGAGTAAAATAAAATTATTTTAACTAAATGATCACGAATTCAAATCTCATCACTTCTATTATAATTAATAATAAAAATTAAGCACGAAGTAGTTTAAACTTGTACACGTTTCAAGTTCAAACCATTTTACTTGAAGAGGTATGTTAAAAAGTAATATAAAATTATTATTGAGATCTCATCTAATATCTTACCTAATATTTTAAGTTGAGTATTTGAGTTAGTTGGAGTTGATTTCATTCTTAACTTCTCCAAAATCCATCTCATGGTGACTGATGAACTGTGAACCTACAGCATGCCAATCATGTTCAGCACGGGACCTTTCAACTATTCTGCATCCTTCTACATAAAAAAATATCAAGAAACATATTATAGTGATACTTTTGAACCATCAATTCCAATCCTGACCTTATAAAAAACGAAGGTCGGTTGATTCCACCCATTTTTACCACTTTCTGGCCCAAACATGGACGAGTACAAAGAATATCAAAATATAATGGCAAATGTTAAAGAAATAGATTCCTTGGGAAACTCTTTCACTGAAAGTACATCAACCCTCTTTTTATATTAAAAAACTTTGTTGAAAACATTAACTCATTAATTTTTAATTTAATCTCCATAGGTGTTATACTTGACCCACTACCTCTCTTCAGACATCAAGTGGCCTCTCACCCCCATCTGCAGAAGCAAACATTACAGGGACTGCTCCAAGGAATCATGCAAATGGAGTAACAAACCCAGATGGAAAAACCCCTCCATGGGTTTCCAATCCTTTTATTGGTCTCATTCTCTCCTGCCGAAGGGAACATTGCACGAGCAGCAGCTTTAAGCAGCCTTGGGACTGGAACATCAAACCAAAATTGTTTAGGGCTGGAAAATGGAATACCATATCAAGATGGTAAACCATGCACCCCACCTTCTCGCCTCTTCCCTGTAATTATGGTCGACCTGCTCCCTCTTTTCTAGCACTTAAAAGCTGTTTACAGCACCCTCATGACCACCCATTTTGCTTGGAGCCCGCTCAGACGTGCTGCCTAGAATAAACGAAGGGCATCGCAATCAGGCAGAGGGTTTGGGAGCATAAAACCAGACACGAGGGAGAGTGTACATAACAGAAAACTTTCTTTAAAGGGGTCTATGATACATTCAAAATAAAACCGAACTATGCAAACATGTTATGATACATTCACATTTTGGACAAAAACCAGGCCAAGGGATTGAGTTTGTTCAGGGTCACAAGGAACATGTCCTTGAAACCTACAGTATGTTCCCCCCATTAAACTTCATAACATTGAGGGAGGAAAAAATACATACAAACCAGACAACATTCATATGAATAATCGACATTTGGATTTTTACAGGAAAACCACTTGACGATTCTTGATTTCAAGGAAGGAAGCCAATTATCGTGCAGTAACCCGAGCAACACCTGCAGAGAAAGATATCCAAAATAGAATTAGTATGATGCCCATACATAATATGAGGTGCAGGAGCAAATGCATACTGAAACTTGACCAGCCTGTAGTTAAAACTGGTTCTTGTTGTTATTGTTATTCTTTGCAACATTAACATCGTATTTGGTTAGTGTCCCGGGTTGAAAGAAACAGAAACTGAAACAGAAACAACGCAGAAAGGAAGACAAAAAGAAAATTGTATTTAGTAGTGATATACGATAAAATTACTATCTTTGTATCCTTTGTAGTTGATGGTGTGTGCGCGCGTGTATTACCCTTAATATATATATATATATTGTCAAAGTTACAAACATGTAAAAAAATAATTATATTTTTTTTTTAGTTTATATTGAGTATTGAAATTAATAATAGTATAATAACCTAGTTATAAACCCGGACTTGCCTATAGGTCGACCTAGAACCCGGCCAGCCTAGGACCTGTGCTGGTCCGGGTTTATGAAAATATAAGGGATTGACCAAGCCCAACCCAGTCAAAAACTAGGTCGACCCACAACCTGATCAACCCAGGATAAAACTCAGTAAGAACCCATTGATTAAAAAAAATGGTCAAAACAATGTTGTTGCGATCCTTTTTTATTAAAAAAAAATTAGGTTAACTCAAGTTGACCCTTATATGCCTCTTGTTTTATAAATACAGAAATTTACTCCAAAATTATCTCAAGAACAGATTTTTTTTGTCTATATCTTGGTCTCCTCAACCTATCCTGAAACATTAACCAATCGCTACCTAAAACCCAAATGCTAAAATAAATGGACAATAATTTCCTACTTCCATTTCATTGCACCCATCTAAATTCTAACTGCAATAACTTTCATATACTTCTCTCATACACATACCATCAGCCTAAAACATCTAATGTCATTTCCCCTCTACTTTTTATTTAATTACACTTTTTTCTTCAAAATAATTTCTTACTTCTCATTATAACACTCCACGGGTAATAAATACTAACCATTTGTCGCTGCCTCTTCTTCCTCTTCTTCATCAATCGTTTTCCATACGATGTCTTTCAGCCCAGTTGAAAGGTTCTTGTAAAACTGTCATTCAAGCCAGATGATTTCAAAATTACACCTTACAACAATTAAAGATTAAAGAAAGAATTAACTGATAACATAGTTTTGGGACAACAATGCCAGTGGAGGGAGCTACATATTTTATGGCCTGTTGGGTCCACCCAACAAGACCAGACACAAATCTAGCCTTCCGCTCACTCCATGAGATTATAAGACCCAGAAAGCAAGCAAACCAATTTATCTTCACCTTATTCTTGAGCTAACAATGCTATAGTTAACTTTTTTAACTTTGCCTTGTGCCTGGGAAAAATTTTAAATTCAACTTGGCCTGGAATGTTTAATATCATAAGCATTTTTTTTCAGTAATAATAATAATAACAGCAATTGGAGGATTAAATGGGTGGAGCTGAATCATATGTTTTAGTTATTGACTAGTTCTTGGCATCAATGTGTATACCATCAACCATGGTTGGGTATCTCACATACCCCTCCCAGTCCATGGAAAAAGCTGAATCACACATGATATACTTATTGGCTACGCCATCAACTGTGGTTGGGCATCTCACAAAGCCCTCCCAGTCCACCCTCCCTATTTACCCAAAGAATCACTTGTCATGATTGTTTTTGCATGAAAAATGAAATAAGCACACCAGCTGACTATATACTTTTCAAGAACAGATCCATTCAATTTGCAGCCAAACCGAGGGTCACACAAAAGACCTAACTACACAGGCATCAACCTGATAGACAAAAAAGAATACGAAGACCAGAAACTTTTTTGAGGGAGGAGAAATTCTTCATTACTGTTTTAATTGCCACAAGAGCACCAATATTTAAATTACCTTATGAAATTCCAGGGTATCACCATCAGACTTGCGAACCTCAACCATATAAAGAGAAGGGGCCACTTCAAAGACCTGAAAGAAAGAGAATTATGTTAGGACCCAGTTCAAACCACTACAGACAAGTCTATCAGTACAGATTTCCTAGAGACATACCTCTGTTGAAACAGATAAACGACCCTTGCGTCCATCCTTCTCCCCTTGAAGCTTCATCTGTGATTTGAAATAGAAGAGTTGTTTCAGTAGAAACAATAATTTAACAGTTGACTGATAACAAAATCAAATTTCTGAAGGAATCATGTTTCCTCACACACAAAATCAGGAGTCCACTATATAGAAAAAGTTCAATAATGATAAATCAATTTACTTGTGAAGGTGAAAGGACAAGGAAAAAAAAAAGAAGGCATATTTCATTCAGGTATATTAAGGATTCCAGTTTGGAGGTAGCTCTTGAAAGCCATACAGACATCACAACAAGTTGGATGCCGGAAAACCACAGGAATCTTGCTAAACATGAACTAAACATTCCACCAAAAACTCTCATTTATAAAAAAGTAGAAAATTATCGGACCTTAAAGTTATTTTTCTTTACATCAAAACCCAGAGGCGCTGCTGCTGCTTCAATTTTCGAGATTATCTCGCTAGCAGAATGTTTGGAAGTGAATCTCGTTTCCCGTTTAACAAGCCCCTGGTTGCCAAAGGAAAAGAAAGTCTCTTAGGTTTATGGTTGTGAAACTCAAAGATAACTACACATCCAAGGAGGTGGTCACGGCTCGTTAAACTCTGATATTTCAAAAAACACACACTGGGAGACAACAGTTATCTGATTTTTGCTTGGCAATTATTTCACAAAATTGATAATGCTAAATATCAGAACAAAGTTGGAATATCAACTAAAACATGCTTTAAAATGATAGAAAATCAAAGTGTATAATGCTACAGTTGGAGTATTCAACCATTAATCTTTAGTATAATTATAATTTGATAAGATTTCAGCATAAACAAATGTACCACACTGTCAGGCTCTCTCAAGTTCCAACATTTTCCAGATTTTGGTTTCATTTACATAGAACAACAACGAGTTTAAAACTTACCATTTGTTTCTCAAAAAGACTACTAAGGTTGAGACCCTGAGAGGTAGAGATAAGTTCAAACGCATTCATGGTTACAGGAGCCATAGGCCCTATAAACCCTTCTTCTCGCCTCTCCACAACAAGGTTTTGAGAATCCTGTTAACCATGAGAAACATCAATTACAAACCCACAGGTGGTGTACTAAGTTTGAAAGCAGGATGCACAAATGAAACACAAGAATTACCATTGATTCATTGAAGATAGAGTCCACATCGTCGAGACTAACATTAGCCTTTTCAAAAGTAGGTGGCTTATATCCTTTCTTAAACCATTCATTTTCAATAAGCTCGGAAATGGTAATACGCTGTTTCATACCATTAGCATGTACAGTAAGACAAATACCCAATATTATATGGCATCCTTTCTAAAGAAGGAAAGGTGTACAATAAGTTTATACAAAGAGAAGAGGGGGAACAAACTGTTGAAGGATTAGGGTCCAGAATTCTTTTGATTAGTTTCTTTGCACTTGAGGAGAACCATGGAGGACATGTGAAGTCAGCCTTGAATATCTGCAGTCGCACAAAAACCACATTTAGCCTAGGTAAAATACAATAAAGCACCTTCCATTCAGGCAATGCACTATGACCACATTTCGCTTATTTTACACAGCAACTGAACAGGTTTACCTAAGCAGATATGCACAAAGGCTCTGATTTCAAACCTTGGGTCCATGATTTTACAAACCAGAATAAGATATCAAGCTGCCACTTGATTCCCTATTTAATTTTTTAGCACATGCTCTCAGATGTAGCAAATAGCTTGTAAGAAGATGTCAATGACATAAACAGCACTGTTGATCATGACATTTTGCAAAACAATCAAAGCCTGCTCATGACCGGGTTTTCTGAAAGCTCCCTCAAGCTCATGTGTACATTGAAAGAGCCAAACTCGAGCAGAACTTTGGGTCATTTTCCAATCATACTTTCCATGGAGTAGCTCCACCCAGTACAAAATTGATTAATGAACTTGAGAAATTATGGTCAACTTTCCAATCATAATAGTTGATAATTGTTAAATGTTAAATGTTTTCATAGATTAGTTTCTGAGAGGGCTTTAGAGATCTAGAAGATCTTTTCTACTCAGCTGTTTTCAGGTAAACATGATAGAATTAATAGGCAAAAAAAATGAAACTTGATGCGGTCTTTCTCTATAGAGGGAGCTTCATTTCCCCAACTCTAGCATTTTATACAATTATAACCAACAAACATGACGATGGGTGACTACAACAATGCAATGAGAAAGAATGAAAACAATCACCTTTTTGTATAGTGCCATAAGGTTGGATTCTTCAAAAGGCAAGTACCCAGCCATCAAGACAAAAAGAATCACACCACATGACCACAAATCTGCCTTGGCGCCATCATAGCCTTTATTGTTGATCACCTAGAAAAGTGAAACACCAAGCAATGAATAAAATAACATATATGGTTGGAGCATTAAGAAATATTGATGGCACGAAAAGTTACCACACCTCTGGAGCAACATAATTTGGTGTTCCACACGTTGTGTGAAGTAACCCATCTTCCTGAAAAGAGAAATAAAAGATAAACAGTCAGGAAATCTTCTGGAATGAAGTGAAAATAATCAATGTTTGGGCAGAGTTCTCGGGTCAGAGGTTAACATACTCTAACTTGCTGAGGTAGTGCACTCAATCCAAAATCCGAAACTTTAAGAAACCCACTAGCATCCAATAGCAGATTCTCAGGCTGTAGTTGTAAAACCAGATGTAAAAAACTTAGTTCATTACCGATACTAATAAGAGATTGATCAGCCAGCTCAACTAAAGAGATTAGTGAGGCTCATTGTCATTTTAACATTAAAATAAGAATAAAAGCAACAAACTCGCACCTTTAGATCTCTGTGGTATACACCTCTGCTATGGCAGTAGTCCACGGCATTGATAAGTTGCTGAAAATACTTTCTCGCTTCATCCTCCTTCAACCTCCCTTTACTTGCCTAACTCAAGAAAAATAGCAAAAAAAAACAGAGAAAAAAATAGACTTGTCATTAACATTAACATGCAGAATAATCCAACACATCAATTTCAGACATATTCATCTTACAATCTTGTCGAAAAGTTCACCACCCGTCACAAATTCTAAAACAATGTATATTTTGGTCTTGCTCGCCATCACCTACAACACCAATACTGCTGCAAGTTATTAAAACAATCCCGACAATAACATAAAAAGAATAATAACAACTTGCTAATTAAAAAAAAACTTCCAACCTCATACATGCGGACGACATTCGGGTGTCTAATTAATTTCATTGTTGAAATCTCCCGTTTAATCTGCAATGAAAAAAAAACAAAAATATATATATAGCATAGCGAACGACTAGTCTCCCTATTCAAATTGACTTTTCTTTCTTCTTTTATTGTCTACAACTAACAGCTCTAAATTTTCAATTCGATTTTCTCGGTGACCAGACATAACAACTAACAACGAGAAAAATCATGAGCTAAAATTAACACAAAAATAAGTTGAATTTGATAAAATAAAACTTGAGAATTCACAGAATTTTATGAAATAAAAAAAATCAGAAAGAAATACCTGACCGATCATTTTGTGTTTAAGAACTTTCTCTTTATCGAGAATCTTAATAGCAACATTCTCTCCCGTCTCAACGTTCCTAGCAAATTTCACCTTCGCAAAAGTTCCTTCTCCGAGAGTCCTTCCGAGCTCATACCTCCCCACGCGTGTCCTGCTTCCGCTTCCACCACTTCTAGAAGACGACATTCTCTGGAATCAATCAAACTCCTTTCCTTTCCCTCTCTTTCTCTCTCTAAAACTGAAGTTCCTGTTCTTATTTTCTATCTATCAAGATCTCTTCTTCTTGCATGGTTGCCATACCTGAGACTTGGCTACACTCATATTTGCTTCTTTTTTTTTAATTCTACTTTTTTAAAAAAAGAAAAAAAAACTAAAAAAGGAAACAAATCAATTTATGATGGAATCGAAAAGGAGAAAATAGAGAGACAAAAAGAAAAGTCATGAATACTGACGGTCGGATCAGAAATCAACCCCATAAAGTCAGATAAATCGACGGAGAAAATACTGTAGAAGATAAACAAAAAATTCTTGTTTTTCAATGAAGAAGAGATTCTACATGCAATCAGAGATCTCCAAAAAGACTGGAAACAAAACTAATCGAGAAAAGACTGAAATAAATAAGAAGACTTTGCTTCTTTTTTACAGAACAAAAAACAAATCTTCTAATTAAGGCTTAGGCTTGAAGAGAGTTAGAGAGAGAGGTGATCGAAATCGAATAGTAGTGGAAATAATTAAGGCTTAGGCTATGACGATAAAATCAAAGTCACTTCATTCTAATCCTGTCCCGAAACAGAACAATATATTAGTAGTATCCCTAATGTCTTACACATTTCTCAATTTGATCCTTCTATCAATATTTGTTACAATACGTTTGTTATGTGAGGAAATTAGTCTTATATTTCGCTTCTCTTACTTTCTTGAATTTTATTACCAATTTCTTTCCTCTTTTCCTTTCTGGAAAATTAAAAAAAATCTCTTAAAAATAAAGTAAATCTCTTTACAATTATATTGGTTCAATCATGTGTTGTATATGTGTTATGTGAAAAAGCAGTCTCTATTTAAACAAGATCTTTAGACATATCCTCAACTCAACTTGGACATAGAAAATAAAGCTAACAAGAAATTGGTTATAATTTGCAACTTTAGACTGTGTACAAAATTCTATTTTTAAAATTTATATATAAATAAAATAAAATGTTATAAATAATATATATATATATATATGTATTAATAAAGAGCTAATATAATTGTTAAATACCAATGATGTGACATGTATAATATTTAGCTGTAAAGATGATGTAGTTGTGATTTAAAAAAAAAAAGTGAACATTCAATTAACATTCCACAATTTTTCATTGAAAAAGTATATATACATACATATAAAAAAAAAACATTTTATTATTTGATTTTTACTCTCTTAACATTCTTTTTTTCAAATATTCTATCCGCAGGTCAAATGTGGTCTTAATATTTCTGATTCTACGCAATAAAATGATGTCTTTAATTTGAAGAAAAATCGACCAGTAAATTAACAGGCTCGGAAAGAAGCACCTAATGAGAAACTTCTTAAGCACGGAGGACTTAATTGATAAATTATTTTTATTAGGACTCCATTAGTAGCAGAATAATATATTAGGGTCTGATTTGAGGGTTTCCCTAAAATCTAAGCGTGTGTTAATTTTAGTTTCCAAAGTACGAAACCAACCTTGTTGATGGCAACAATCCCCGTATGATTTGGGACCTTTTTGGACATTTAAGCAAGTCTTGTGGGCCCCTTTGTCAGTTTAAGGTTTCAACTGGACAGGGCCTATTTCACGACATCATCACCTAACCTGCCCTGGGCATTAACTCACGTCCGAATCGGGGGCCACGCCACGACAGTTGTGGGTGACGTTTCTGTAAATATATAGTCACGATAACTTTAGGCCGTTGGATTAAGATCAGGTGCCATGTACGATTGGATGAAATATAGTTTGTTTGGATTCCGTTAATTTAATATCAATAAAATAAAGACGCTCGGAATTCATGTATAGACAACCGAAATATCTTTTTTCTTTCTTATTGATTGAGTCAGACACCTTTTATTATATGTTTGGTATGCTGGTATAATTTGATTTTTAAGAGTAAATTTTTATAATTTTTTTAATTACGTCATCATTTGAAAAGGAAGTAACTTTTATTCTTTTAATGTATTACTGTAAAAAAATATCAAATTATTTATTTTTTAATATTTTTTTATGATTTTAATGATCTGATATAAAAAATTTTAAAAATTATAAAAAAAATTATTTAATATATTTTAAATAAAAAATATTTTAAAATACATCATGCACTACAATACTAAATAGATTATATCTTAATTGCAATATGTTGATTAATAAAATAGATTAATAGATGAGTAGAATTCATGAGAATTAATGTTGAAGAATCAACCATTATCCTGTGATATTAAAGAAGAAATCGTTTAATCATCTAAGTGACGGCTCAGTAGTAAAAACTTGGGACCAAAAGGTTTGCTCCCTCTGTGATCTCAGGTTCGGGCCCTGTGGTTGCTTATATGATGGTCACTGGAGGCTTATATGGTCGTTAACTTCAGGGCCCGTGGGATTAGTCGAGGTGCGCGCAAGCTGATCCGGATACCCCGTTAAATTAAAAAAAAAAAAAAAAAAAAGTCGTCCATGGAGTAGCTTTTGAGGATGAACAGTCATGTGGGCAATCAACATTTTCATGCTTTCTTTTTTGCAATTCATTCGCAAGTTTTTTTCTAGTGTAGAGAAACATGGCAACTATGTTGAAAAATATAGAACATGGAATGCATGCATTTGCATATCTTTTACAATCATGTACTTTCAAAAATCAATTTAATTCTTTATTAAATAAATTTAATTTAGTGCCACTTGAAATCGAGAAATCCTTCAAATATCTAAGCAAGCTTTTATTTTTATTCTTTTGTTTTAGCAAAAGTAAACTTCCATTAATTACAATTCCAAATCTATGTATATTCATCAATATTATTAATTTTATGAAGTAATAATTACTTGGTATAAAATAAATCACTAGAATTAAATGGCATGGTTATTAAATTGAAAACCTGTTGTAATGATTGAGTCACGAGTTGATAAAATTAACTTAGATCAACTTAAAAAATTCAAATAATAAATTATAAGTTCCAACTCGAAAAATAAAATCCTGGAGTGAATCTATTGTTACACCAATTTTTCCTTTTCATCAAATGTTTATGCATCATGAAAATAAAAAAGAGATTGGACTTTTCATGTATATTATGAGAGGAAATATTATGGGTTCCCTCAATGTTTTTTCTCTCTTTTTAGTTCTTTTTTTTTATCACTTAAATTTTCTTATTTGATTTTTTTATATTAGATTAATTTGGAATTGAGTTTTGTTATTTGTTTTGTTTTGCTTGGCTTGGTATTGGCTACTTGTGGTGTCGAGAAATAAAATTGACTCTCGATTATACTTTAATTTGGAAAGATTAAATGAAAATAAATTGAATTAAAAAAATTAAAGCTAAAAAACCAAATTTGAGCATTAGACAAGTATTAAGCTCTTTTTTTTTTTTTTTGCAAACATCAAGCACTGAATTGCACGAGCAAAGGAGAAATTCAACCCCCTTGTTTTTGTCCCTCATTTGTTTTTTTAATTTGATCCTTTTAAATTGAGTTTACTTGTGATTGGACTTCATTTTTTTTATTGCCTAGACGCTGGGATTCCATGGTGTTGAGAAAAAAATTTCATATGTGTTTGATTCTCGATTTTGCAAGATAAAATTTAATTTATTGATCTAAAACAATTAAGGCTTGAAGGATCAAATTTGAAACAAAAAAAAACTTTTAGGAACTGAAAAGGACGAGCAAGATAATTTGGTTGACGTGTGAAATGCACATGACAACGTGTGGGGTGAAGCCTTCACGCTCTGGCGGCGTGTGCAGCTTCTTCAGGTGTTGGAACATTGTCGTCCACGGTTCTATTTAAAGCAGCGTAGCGAGCTCTTGCCAGTGGTGTGGTATGTGTCGAGAGAGAGGCTTTAGCAATCTTTTTTTTCTTCTCCTTCCTTTTTTCTTTCTCCTCTCCTCGGGATTCGAGTTGGTTTACCAAAATTACAAGGTGTCCTGTCATTTTATTTTTGTGTTAAATTTGATCCTCATTCTTTTAATTGTAATTTTTAGCTTTGTGTTTTTTTTATAAAAAAAAATTCAATTTCATCCTTAAACATTAGATTTGTTGTAAGTTAGGCTTCATAATTTTTTGGATTGGGTGGTCCTGGTATCATGACTCAGGTCACAAATTTGAAAAGTTAATCTTTCATCCTTAAACATTGGATTTGTTGTAAGTTAGGCTTCATAATTTTTTGGATGGGGTGGTCCTGGTATCATGACTCAGGTCACAAATTTGAAAGGTTAACCTGGTTTGACATCGGTCTTTTTTAGCTCTTTTTTTACATGAATTTTCCTTTTTAATTTTATCTTTCAATTATGTATTTGTTGAAAGTTGAGCTTCATGATTTATTCTTTTTTTTTAATAGGGTTTGGACTTAAAAACAAATTAGGACGAGTCAAATGAGCTTGCTAGAAAAGCGTATATAATTTTTAATTCAATCATTGAATCTAGTTAAAATTTTGCAAGCTCATTTTATAGGCCAGGTTCTATTAGGTAGTGTTTGGTATGTTGGACATTATTAATTGGACTAGAGTGGATAGGACATGACCAAACAAACAATTATCTTGTCTTGTGTTTAGGATGCTTTGAACTAGACTGAACAATTTATCTTATTATGTGTTTGAAAGATAATAGATGGGATCCGACCAACACGATGTTTTGACCAGTTCGAGTTAAAAAAAATAAGGATTGATCTGACCTAACACAATCAAAAACCCGGGTTAACCTTATGACCTGGTCGACCCATAGCAAAACACGAATTAAAAATCCATTGACTTTTCTTGAATTTTTTTTTGTCAAAACAATGATACTTTGATTTTATTTTTTTTCAATTTATGTCAACTTGGATTTACTTTCCTAACCCGTGATCTAGGCCTTGTTTCAGGTTGATTCCGAGTCATGTTTAAAAAAAAATTATTGTAATTTATCACCAAGAAAATGAAATTACTTAACACGCGGAGCTTTAGGCTTAAACATGATTAATTGACAAATGAAAGAAGAAAACAGCAAAAAAAGAAGGAATGACCGAATACCTGCACCAGCAGCAGAAGTTCTACTTTTTCAGGGCAGGTTCATTGATAGCATAAAGGATATTACAGGTTAAACAATGGAAAAGGCAATGCCTTTCTATGTTTGGCAAAGCACCAAGTACAAGTAGCTTCAAATCAAGTACATTTATAGCGATTCATTCGAATCAAGCCTGGCTTACATGCCTTCCAGTCTTAGCACCAGACTACAGGATGACTTTTATAACATGAACGCAAGCATTTTCTTACAGATGTGAAAGCATTCTGTAGAATTATAAAATACATGGATGTTAAGCAACCTTTGGCTTGAGTTTCTTGGAAAAGAGAGGAGATTTATTTGGCTTGAAAAGTGACCGAGACGTATAAGTTGAATGAATCATGTCAACGAATAAACGGAAATGCTGCCAAATGAAGAAAATGACTGGCAAAGAAGCAACGACAGCAATAGGGATAGAATATGGTAGTAATTTATTGCCGAAAACAAGGAAAAATGTTGCCATAAAGGCTACCATCATTGCCCCAATTGATATGAAAAGTGTTGTGAGTCCGATAATCAACCTGTTAGGCAATGACCAAAGGAAATTTTGTTCGGCGTACCGAGAAGTACGAGTTGACAAGAAGGTTAACAAGGATGAGGCAGAGGTTACTAGCGATATTGCATCTGATATGGCAAAGAATTTGAATGCAATTTCCTTAAGGAAAACAGGAGTCCCTTTATCTTGAAAATTACCTCCTGGTACGGTAAAAGCTGCTGCAAAAACCACAGTGGCAATAAGTGTTGCTACAAGCATGCATGAATCAGCAGTATCTCTCATCCATTGCTCCCCTTCTTTCATCAAGTCCCTGTGCTGTTCTATAAATAAAGCTCCTGGAGTTTTCCCATGAAAATTTTTTTCTTCAATGTGCCGTGGTTGAACGACTTTTTTCACTTCCTAGAAATCATGATCATGTAGAGAGACTGTGAGATTCATATATAGAAGGAGAATATTGCATGTGCATATGAACATCTTATCCGCCTATCATAACGTGATCCACATTTGATGGACGAATTAGGTTGGCTTAACGCATATGACCTACAATTAAATGTATTTTGTTGATGGAAAGAGTGAGAATAGTCACCTCGAACCACAGCAATTCGCGTTGCAGTTGTAAAGCTGCTCCTGGTATAGCATTAAGTCGACTTGGTGATTCCAGTACTTTTGCAGCCAAATGCAACATATTATTTCCTTCTGTATCTTTGTATGTTGTTATCAAATTCTTGATAGAACCAATCTGGTATATAATCTTGAAGATGTCCTCATGACGATTCAAGATAGAAATATGAAATATGCTATACATATTGTGCTCAACTTTGAAGATCAACTCAGGATACAAGCGAATGAGTACTGTTAGAAAGTCAAGATTCCCTCTTTCTGCAGCAGTGAATATCAATGGCAAGGGTTCTCCAATCTGACGAGAAATTGTTGCGTCATCCAACAATACAACTTGTTCCCAGAGGTACTGGATTATGTCAAGTGCTTCTTTGTGCATAAGTTTCTTCATCCGAGCCAATTTGAATTCTGAAACTGAGGATTAAATATAACAAAACTGAATTGTGGGAAATGGGGTTAAGTTCTAAATCAAAGATGTAAAACATAAATGTAGTTAGCCAACGAGTGAACAGATCTGATAAATCAGTAACATTTCGAAATATTTTGTGTATTGAGGTATACAATATATCACTTCTGCAAGAATGTTGGTGTATTTAAAAGTTAAATTGCTATAAATTTCTTTGTGCATCGTTTACAGGATTGTTGGATATTTTTTTAAAAACAAATATTGAAGATAAAATGATAACTGCTACTTGTTGGTGTGAGTTATTGCAGAAGATTTGAGGGAGAAATTGTAGGAGAATTATTGCAGAAGATTTGAAGGAGAAATTGTAAGGAACAAATTTAGAATTTGACCGTTACCTCTAATTAATCTATATTTATGTATAAGAATAATTACCTACCTAGATTAGAATTATCTACCCGGATTAGAATTTCTTGTACAACCTATATAATCATATACTTGTGTACAGTTGAAATGTATCAATAAGGAGTGAATGAATATTCTTGATGCTTTCTATCACTAATTCCTTGTAACACACAAGTTTGCAAGCTTGAATATATGCATCCATGAAAAAGATGTATAAAGTGCTCATGAATATGATAAAGATATGAAGTTAATCTTTTGCATTCTCTAACAGGATGAAATTTTCGGATTGGTTTTCTTTCTAAGGAAATAGAGATTTGGAGCATCAGAGAACTAACAGGGGTTGAGGCATTTGTTCCAAAATCCTGGAGGACTTTGATCGACAACGTTTGAAGGCATACAAGACTTTTGGGAAAATGCATGCAATGCCGTCAGCTGATGTTCATCACGAGCATAGGCCAACCCGCGATGTTCTTTTAGCATTTTCCATGCTACATCTGGGAACAAAAAGATTCAAAAATATGAAAACAAGTTGGATTTTCAAAGGCTTACGAATAAGCTGTCTCAGGGTTGAATGTTGAATTTCTCTTCTGGGTAGTAGCAATCACAAACTAAAACAGATTGATTCATTTATGAAAATAAATTTAATATCTAAATGATAGCAAACTATCGAAAAGATTGCTCACCATATATGTCACTGTTGATCAAAGCAACAAGTAACTTTATGCGATCACCATCGGTTAACTGCTCCTTTGTTTCATCATAAAGATATGATACCATCCCTCTATGCCCCAATAGAGTTGCCATGTAAATTGGTAACAGGTTTCCTCTACCTCGAGTCATTGCCAAATCGGGTTTTTTGTCCATCATGACTTTGGCAAGTGCCTCAACTCCAGATATAGCAGCAAAGCAAAATGCTGTATTGCCAGCACTACTCCTATAAGCTAAAGCCTCTATGCTCATCATTCCAACAAGCTGTTTCACAAAATGAGTGTGCTCCGCGGCAGCTGCAATATGTAGAGCTGTCTCCCCTCGCTTAGTTATCCTAGCATTAACTTCTCCTGGACATAACTTATAAATGCCTTCAGCTGTGTCCCAATCACCACTCAGAGCGGCTTGATACAATTGCAAGTGCCTTTTTCTTTCCCCTGTCAGGAAGAAATAATTAAAATAGTTTTGATTTTATAGAAAACTAATGCTTCGCGTTAAACATCATTAACTTGCAATTATTGAATAGAACTTCTAGATTTCATCAGTCAGATGCAGGAAATCGAACAATAGAAATGGAGAAATGAAATTTTCACGGCATCATACCCTTTTAGGTCAATATTATTACAATTCTTGTTTTTTTCCCTTCTTTTGTTAAAATCACATGAAATTTCCACTAATGTTTTCAATCATTGAAAAAGTTACAGAAGAAACTTTTTTTTCTCTCTACTGGGCCATTGCAAAATGCAGACTCCCAAAATATAAAGTTAACGAGAACTATAATTAAACATCCAGCTTAATAAATTACCTCCATCACCAGTAGGAGGTAGTTGTTGAGGGACTACCACAAGCTCGATATTATGGCGATGCTGTCCATTGTGGACACTATCTATAGCTGCATTAATGTTAATGCCATCTGTAATCTCCACTGATGCCATGTTTCCCAATTACAAGGTCTTGATCAGCCTAAGAAAAACAACCCAAAAGCATGTATTTTGTAATCAGAAAAGATGACCCGGGTAGCAATATAGCTTAATGATCAACATATCTCAAGGACTTACCTCGAGCTGGGAAAATGTTTGGCTACAGAGAGGAAGCCACGAAGAAATGGCGCTGAAACAGCATGGAAAAGGAGACGAAAGGAACTCTGTTTTCTACAGGTGAACTTCTTTTTAGTCAAGCGACAAACTACAAATGTGCCCTTCATTTATCTGACGGGTTTTGATTTGATTCTTCTACTTCTAATTGAGCCAATTCTACCCTCAACCAGTCCGCATAGTGCTCATCGTTTCTTCCCTTAAATCAATATTTATCCCATAACCATATATATATATATTCTTAACACCAACTTCCTCATCACACAATAATCTTCTCAAAATTCGTATTTGTTTTTGTCATCATTATCTAAAATTAAAAAAAAAGAAGTTAACTTTCTTAATCACAAGAGTAATCCTTTAAGGTTATGAAGTAATGAAGTTGACACTACAAGAAGAGTTCACATGCATGAGTTTGATATGTGATACAAGGGAAGAGGGAAGAAATGGGATTGCTTGGGGCAGATTAAGGGTAAACTTGGTGCAATTAGGAGGAGAACAACATAATCGAAACCCAACAAATAGATGGAGGATATATTTGTAGTTTGTCCTCAATAAAATAAGACCTCAAGGAACTAAAGAAGCTTCGTCCAACTCAACTTCTCAACGTGTTCCTCGGCAAGTTGACTTAACAATAATGAGATATGTCTTCGTCAATTGTGTTTGCAAGTGCCGGTAAAAATATTATTTGTTTTAAATTTAATTTTTTTTTAAAAATAATTTTTTATTGTTTTGATAAGTTGGTATCAAAAATAAATTTTAAAAAATAAAAAATATTATTTTAATATATTTCAAAAAAATTATATTTTGAAATGACTTCTAAGCATGCTTTAAATATTGATAATTAAAAAAAAGGATTATGATGTTGATAAAAGGAAAGACATATTCCTTTTATGTATATAATACTTTGGAGAAGATCGAAAAGAGGGGGTGCATTCACAATCTATGGACAGATAAGAAAAACTGGAGTTAATTAGTACACTTTTTTTCAGAAATAATATATTATTTTTTATATTTTCTTAAATTCATTTATAACTTAATCTTATTTTTATATTCCTATACAATTTATTTTGTTTTTTTTATAGATAAACAAATAAAGAGATGCAGATAAGGTAGAAAGGGTTGATAAAAAAAGATATTTTCTAAAACAAAAAAAAAAAAACACTAATAAATTGAGATGTGACATGTTTGTCAATGAACTAATCACTCATTTTTGTCCTATAATACAAGGACTAATTAATTAGTTTCAATAAACTACAAGGACTACAATATAATTGACCCTAAAATATTATAAAGAAAAACAACGCGGGATGTAGTTTTCATGTAATTTTATTAAAAAAAAAACTAAAAGGGCTCAGGAAAACACTGTAACATGTGAGTAAATCCACTGTGGATTCAAACAGTATTTTTCGTTATAATCTCCTTATTCTCTCCTTTCTTCTCGCGTGATTTGATGTCCTCACTGGCTTTCTTCCCTGCACTTGCAGCTTGATCGAAGCTTCAGGTTTCGGTGAGTTGATGTGATTGGTGTGATTGATTGCTTTTTAGAGGGGCTGGTTGCAGCTATATATATATATATATATATTAAAAACAATTGTTTAGGGGAATTCATGATATGCGTATATTTATCATTATAGCTTTAAATCTTTAGCATTTGAACCTCCTCCTAAAAATATGAGTTTCATTTTCGAGCAACAACAATGGAAGATACAAAAAGAATCTAAAGGAAATAAAAATATTTTTATTTTCTTAATATTAAATATAAGAAAAACTAGATTGTATTTATTTGTAAAACATAAATTTTCATTAATTTAAAGGAAATAAAAATATTTTTATTTTCTTAATATTATGAAAAACTAGATTGTATTTATAAATAGCTAAAAGGAATCAGTGTTTTACTGTGGACTGCACAGTGCAGTCCACAGTAAAACACTGATTCCTTAGGCGTTTTTTTTTTTTTTTAAGTTGTCTAAGTTTTTTTAGCTGTTTTTTTTTTATACTTTTTGGGATTTGTTTTTGCTTCTTTCTTTGTTTTTTTAATTAATTTTTTTCGTTTAGTTTAGTTTGTTAATGTTAAATTTTTTTCTATTTAGTTATTAGACTTTCATGACATATATCTCGAGTTTCACAGGTTAACCTGGTTTCACAGGTGAACCCAGTTAATTCCGGGTTGACCCGTCAATTTTTGTGCAATCCACAGTAAAACACTGATTCCTTAGGCGGTTTTTTTTTTAAGTTGTCTAAGTTTTTTTAGCTATTTTTTTATGCTTTTTGGGATTTTTTTTGCTTCTTTCTTTGTTTTTTTTAATTAATTTTTTTCGTTTAGTTTAGTTTGTTAATGTTAAATTTTTTTCTATTTAGTTATTTGACTTTCATGACACATATCGCGAGTTTCACGGGTTAACCTGGTTTCACGGGTGAACCCAGTTAATTCCGGGTTGACCCGTCAATTTTTATTATTATTATTTTCATAAATATTTTTGTTTAATTTAGTTTGTTAATGTTAATTTTTTTTTATTTAGTTATCAGACTTTCATGACACAAATACTGAGTTTAACAGGTTAACATGGTTTGACGAGTTAACCCGGATTTTTTTTCTTTTTAATTAATTTTTTTTGTTTAGTTCAGTTTGTTAATGTTCACTTTTTTTATTTAGTTACAAGACATTCATGACACGGATCCCGGGTTTAACGGGTTAACTTGGTTTGACGAGTTAACCTGAATTTTATTTTTATTTTTGCTTTTTTTTCTTTTTAATTATTTTTTTCGTTTAGTTTAGTTTGTTAATGTTAAATTTCTTTCTATTTAGTTTTTTTTTCTTCTTAGAGGTTTTTTTTTCTTTTTAATTTTATTTATTTAATTAATTTAGTTTATTAATATTAAATTTTTTTCTAAGTAGTTCTCGGCTGATGCCTTTAGTTTTTTTTTTATGTCTTTGACTGTGAACTCCACAGTGCAGTCCACAGTAAAAAGGATGATGCCTTTTGTTTTTTTTTCTTTTTAATTAATTTTTTTTTTTAATTTAAATTGTTAATGTTAATTTTTTTTCTATTTAGTTATCAAACTTTCATTACACGGATTCCGGGTTTGACAGGTTAACCTGGTTTGACGAGTTAGCCCAGTTAATTCTGGGTTAACCCATTAATTTGTTTTTTTCTTTTTAATTATCAAACTTTCACGATGCGAATTCAAGGTATGACGGGTTAACCTGGTTTGAAGGGTTAACCTAATTAATTCATATTTTTTTTCATTAGTTTTTTTCTTCCTATTGGTTTTTTTTTCTTTTTAACTATTTTATTTAATTATCATACTTTTATGACACGACCTTGCAGCCGGACCCACGTCCAATGCTATTGGGTCTGGTATTGCAGTCCAGACACTTTTATGCTAAGGGTTAACCCAAGTTTAATGTTATTATTAATATTATAAACATTACTCTTGGGTCAGGCGTTGCAACCAAACCCGAGACTCTTGGGTATAACTTTGCAAAAAAACTTAACACTTTTTAATCTTGGTTATTTTTAAAATACAAAAAATAATTGACCCGCGGCATCGTGCGGGGCATGTATCTAGTAAAAACTAAAACCAGGGAAGTTTGTTACCGTTGAAAACTCAGGCACTAGCGAGTCCACACTTGCGTTCCCAGCACGCAAGCCAAGCTCGCCTCCTCATCCATATATATATATATATATATATATATATATATATATATATATATAGAGATATTCATTCTTCTTTGCCTCATGCTCTATTTATTCTTTCAAAATATAAAAACAAGGATATTATTTTTTAAGTATTAATAGAATTATATTGAAATATTTATTGAGAGTCTTAATATAGTCTTTAAAAATAAAAAAATATTACAATCAATCATTTTTTTTTGTAGTTTTATTCTACTCAATAAAACTTAAAGATGTGAAAATATAGAATTTTCATGTTGATTAAAAGCTTTTTATATATAGTGATAAGATTTTTTTTTATTAATGATTTATAATAAGCGTTATATGAAATATTTTACTGCTTATAAAAAATTATCAAAATTAAATAATTAAATAACCAATATTGAACTATTTGGAAATTAATACATACATGTAAATAAAAAATCAAATAGATCTTAAATAAATAATTTTTAATCTATTTGGTGTCCATTAAATACATACAATAATATGAATAAAAAAATATTACATTTTTTGAATAATGAAAGGACATTACAAAAGCATCTAAAACAATGGTTCTTAATTTAAAATTATAATGAATATTTTATTGTGGTTACTATATATAATTGTTAAGACTACATTCAACCACAATAAAGAAACTCAGTCTATTTGATTTTTTATTTACATGTATATATTAATTTCCAAATAGTTCAATATTTTGGCAGTTTTTACTAATTTTGTTAAGACTTTGTGTTCTGATCAGTAGTAAAAAATTTTGTTATTTTTGTTTCCAGCTAGTTTGATGCCCGCTGAGGAAAATGTTATCAGTTATTGGACAGTAACACACAGAAACTCAGTCGTTGTCACGGAGCACTTTGCGAGATTTATTTATTTATATAAAAATTAAAATAAACATGTAGAAAAATGTATTCATTTAGTAAAAACTGTTTTCTCCCATCATCGTTTTTTCCATTTTACAATAACGTGTTTCTCTTCTTATAAACAACATGGCAATAAAAACTAAATTGTAAGAAAATCATACATGCACGCATTAAATTAAATCAGTTTTTGAGAATCAAATTAGAAAAACAAAAATTTGAAGGACCGAAGCGAGGAGAACAAATCATCATGCAAATCCACTGAGGATAAGTTTTTTTTTTTTTAATTTTAAATAGGCAGCTGGGGCATGTTTTGTGCATTTTACACAACAGCTGATTAAAATATTTAGCGTGGAGCACAGAAAAGAAAAATGAAAATGAAAAGACAGAGCAAAAGGAGAGAACATACAATCAAAATTGCGTAAAATGTGCAAAATTAACTGTTCTTACTAGAAAACAAAATGACAACTTGGGTCCAGCTCTCTTCACTAGATTGATTATCGTCATCATCGCTGTCATCATCAACCCCCTAACAGGGAAGATTTTCTCCACCATTCAACACGAGGAGAGAAATTTAAAGTCATCACGAACTACAAACTACATATATTGAGGTAAAGATGAATAGCAGGGCAAAACAAGAGAGATGGGACTGGTGGGACCATTTCTTCTGCCTGTCCGGTTCTCATTCTCAGAATATCTTGAAGAGCAGGCCACCGTGCGTGGCAAAGAATGGAGCAAAGACGAGTGATTCAACAGCCATCAGTTTGATGAGGATGTTAAGTGATGGTCCAGATGTATCCTTCAATGGATCCCCAATGGTGTCACCAATAACAGCTGCCTTGTGTGGATCTGATCCTTTAGGGCCAAGAGATCTTGCATGCTCTGAAGCACCAGCCTGTTTCCAACAGAACAAATACAGGGCATATTCGCATTACAAAAACCTTTATTTCAGCACGCACACCAAATTACAAATAAAGAAGTGATAAAGCTCACTCGATCTATACCTCAATATATTTCTTGGCATTATCCCATGCACCACCAGTGTTGGAGGCAGAGATGGCAATCTGAACAACAGAAACAAAATGATCAGACAAGCGGTAACAGGACATCTATAACCTGAACAAATATGATCTCAAATTTATGTTGACTAAGGACATTCTGTTGACCAGTAGCCTTAGCATTACCTGGACACCAGACACAAGGGATCCAGCAAGGACACCAGATAGAGTTTCAACACCGAAAAAGATCCCAACAATGAGGGGTGTGAGCATGACAAGTGCACCAGGTGGGATCATCTCCTTGATAGATGCATCAGTGGAGATCTTAACACAGGTGGCATAGTCAGGCTTGGCAGTGCCTTCCATCAAGCCAGGGATGGTGTTGAATTGCCTGCGAACTTCCTCAACCATCTTAAGTGCTGCACTTCCCACGCTCTTCATTGTCATGGCAGAGAACCAGTAAGGAAGCATTGCACCCACAATCAAACCAATGAAAACTTTTGGAGTCAATACATCGACTGTTGAGATAGATGCACGGCTGACAAAGGCACCAAAGAGGGCCAGGGAGACAAGAGCTGCAGAGCCAATGGCAAATCCCTGAAAAAAGCAGCACATTGATCAATTAGAAGTGTGAATAAAACCTTATGATCTGTGAGTTCAACAAGTCATTGTCAGATGCTTCTTTTCAATGAAAAACAAAATTAATGATGTGTTCTACAACTAATGATGTAAATACAACTTCACTGCAAAAAAGACTCAAGCTCCCAACAAATTATAAATTGCCAGAAAGATTAAGGCCCCTACAGAAGCCTTGTTCCCAACTAAAAACAAAATCATGTGTCCAAAATGACAGCACATGGAACAGTATTAAGCACCCTCATTTCTCCTTTTTATTTGGAGAAGGGAAAGGCAATTCCATGATAAGTGGTCCTAGGAATTTGCAATGAGATAGATGGTAACGCCCAACTTGTCTAATCATAAAATAAAAAATCTAAAGTTTCATTTTTAAAAGGAAGAAAACACAGAAAACCAAAACTACAGCTGGGGCAAGTTGCCTATTTCCTTGGTTGTGTGCTGTGTGCACCACTTCAATGTGATCTCATAACAAAAAATCAGTAAAACCACTGACCAAACACATCAATGCATGAAAAAAAAAATATGCAAACCCGCATTCTAACATGACATGTAAAAGCAACTACAGATTGCTTACATCGACTACAATTAAAAAGGAAGTGGTTAAAGCTCAAGACAGTTTTTCAGACCTTCCCAATAGCAGCAGTGGTGTTTCCAGCAGCATCAAGGGCATCAGTTCTTTCTCGGATTCTGTGGCTCATGCCTGCCATCTCAGCAATACCTCCGGCATTGTCACTAATGGGACCATATGCATCTATTGCCAACCCAGTGGCAATGGTGCTCAACATTCCAAGGGCAGCTACAGCAATACCATACATAGCAGCAAAAGAGAAACTAACAAAAATGCTGGCTGCGATAGCAAAGATAGGAATGATGACAGATTTGTATCCCAATGCAAGCCCAAAAATAACATTAGTGGCAGCTCCAGTTCGGCAGGAATCAGCAACATCTTGAACAGGGCTGCAGGTTTTTGTAAATTAAGTGTTAAACTAACTGTTATTCGGGGAGCGGGAGCAGTTACTAGAAATAAAAGTAGGACAAAAGCTTACCTGTATGCATTGCTAGTATAGTACTCGGTTACAAATCCAATAATAAGACCGGCCCAGAGACCAACAGCAACACACAAGAAGAGTTGCCTGCATGTAGAATTCAATGCTATAAGCTAAGACAGTATGACCCAACTAGAATGGCGCTACGTTTTTCTCAAAAGAACATCAATAATAGATCTTACCAATTCTTGACAACTTTCTGGGTTCCAAAATTGAAGATGGTAAAGGAAGATGGGAGAGCTACCCAACTAACAATGGCAACCCCAACAGTCATCAGAATAGTTGAGATGATGAGTTGATTCTTTAGTGCTGGCTCAATTTCCTTCACAGCCTTGATCTCAAAGAAATCAGTTGCAAATAAGGTGGTTATCAGACAAATAATGATTCCCACAGAACTGACAATGAGAGGATATAGCATTGGAGTAAATTCATGATTGATTCCAAAAGAAGAGATGGAAGCAACAACTAGGGCAGCACAAGAGGACTCGGCGTATGAGCCAAAAAGATCGGATCCCATGCCAGCTATATCACCAACATTATCACCTACATTGTCAGCGATCACCTGCAATCACAGAAGGAAATCAGACACAACCCAAACCAGAAAACATGTCAATGTTCAAGAAAAAAGGTTATTTCTATAGAGCAGGATTACTTACAGCAGGATTTCTTGGGTCATCCTCAGGAATGTTCCTTTCAACCTTGCCAACAAGATCAGCACCAACATCAGCAGCTTTGGTGTAGATACCTCCACCAACTCTGCCAAAGAGAGCCATGGAAGATCCTCCAAGTCCATAGCCAGTTATAGACTCAAAAAGCCCTTCCCAGTCATCACCATAGTATAGCTTGAAGACATTGATGGTAATGTAAAGCACCAAGAGTCCATTTGCAGCAAGGAGAAAACCCATGACTGCCCCAGATCTAAATGCAATGATAAAAGCCTTCCCAACTCCTTTTCTTGCCTCCAGGGTGGTTCTGGCATTAGCATAGGTTGCAATTTTCATCCCAAGAAAGCCAGAAACCACTGAAGTGACAGCACCAAGCACAAAGGCTACGGTGCTGAAGCCAGCAGTGGCAAGAGCAGGCTTGCACATCTTCAAGAGATCATATGTGCAGGGCTGACTCTTAGTGCTGAATCCCTCAACAGAGCCAAGGAAAACGAAAATCAATATTGCAAAAGCAACCATGAAAATTCCAACATATTGATATTCAGTGAAAAGGAAAGAAGTTGCACCTGCAAAGTAAAAATATCCACATCCATAATTAGTATAAAAAATGATATTGACAAAACATTATCACCACAACATAGTGATGTGTAAATGAAGTAAAAAAACCACCACTACATTGCAGAAACACTCCAATACAAGCAGAGCAAGTTGATGCAAATTATGTTTTCAGTTATTTATATGCTTAGGCAACAAATCACTAATATTGGACTGTGAGAACATATAACAAGCTATCAGATACAATCCTGGATATGGCCTCCCCAACAAGTTTATTTATACTTCATATTTTACCATTCAACAATAAAGTATGAAGTTAAATAAGGGGACTCCAGACCTATAAATCATCTGTCAAAGACAGATGGAGGTGACACAATACTTGTATGATGCCCCAGGCATGTGGTTTTCACATCCTAGTTATAATTCCAAACAATCTCTCGGCACATGAAAAACTGAAGTGAAGTCCTCACAATCATTAATGCAAATGATAACTAACAAAACCTTAAAAGATGTCAAGAGAAACTAATCAACTTAATTAACAATACCAGGTGAAGAATTATGCCTAAAATGCTTAGATCTATTGAAGGTTTACAATAACTTCATCAAAGCCTGTAGATCTAGCAAAATCTCATCAAACCATCAACTTAAAACCGCAAAAGGTACCATTCCCAGCCAGTAAGCATCAGGGTTGACAGGTTGGTAGCAGCATATCAATACTAGCACCCACATGCCAGAAAATACCGCATTTAACATTCTAGTCATGACCGGACGTCTATAGTCTTCGTGTGTTTTAACTAAATAACCATTACCATAATTCCAACAGAATAAAACAACAAAAACTTGGCTAGATCTCAAATAGCATTCCTTCGGTCTAAGCAAAAAATATATGTTACCACCGGAAATAAATGGAACTCCACCTCCTCAGACCAAGTTCCAGAACTAGCCACCAGCTCACGCGTAAAAGGAATATTTTTAAAAATATTCATATAAAAACTGGATTCTTTTTCTTTAAGCTGAAAAAATAAACAAAATCAAATAAAAACATAAAAAAAAAACTTTCCACAGTCATCTCAAAGTCCATAACCAGAAACAATATCAGAAACTCATACAGAATCCTTCACAAAAAACACAATAAATGCAATACCACAACAAAACTTTAGCAACACAAACAGCTCATTTCCTTCCATTTCAAAACCAAAACACCAAATCAACGAGAGATCTAAACTCAACAATCCCAAAAATCACAACTTCAAGAACCAACTCAAGAAAACAACCAAAATACTGATAATATTATACCTTCAGAGATGGCATTTTGAATCTCAGCACATTTAAGAACAACATTATGGTCATTAAGGCCTTCTTCTTCCTCAATCAAGTAGTCACCGTACCCATTCTTTCCAGCAGCACCACTGTTATTCGACGCCGCAGGACTCGGTACAAGCTTGACCTTGGAAACCAACAGCCACTGAAGGAGAGAGAATCCGATTCCAATAATGGCACATACCGGAATCAGAATCTCCGTTCCCAGATCTGGCAAAATCACCGAAACCATGGCTCCAAACCCTAATTGATTTCTTTATTAATTTCTCCAATGACAGAAAAGAAAGAGAAGTTACTGGAGAAAGAAATGAGGAATGCGTGATAGAGTGGAAGAGAGAGAGAATAGGGCAGTTATTTATAGTGAGTGACAGTCAGATCTGACTTGTTGGCGATCGGTAAAGGGTAAAAACAGCTCATGTAGTTGGAATAATTGTTTCGCTACTTTTTGGGTTTGTATGGTTATTTTAGGATTATTTATGCTCAAATTTTGGGAATTTATGGTCGTATTTGTATATTACAATATCAATGGCAAGCAGGAGGTCATATTGCTGGTGTGAAAATTCATATAAGAATATTTTTAATTTTCATATAAAAGAAAATAATATTATAAACTCTATTAAATGTATTGAGTATATTGAAACTTTTAAGAATTAAGATGCGGGTTTTAAGAGTGATAATTAATAGTTCTATTTGTTTTTGTGTTTTAAAAATATTTTAAAAAAAATTTAAATTTTTTTTCTTTGCTTTAAATTAATATTTTTTTATATTTTTAAATTATTTTGATGCGCTGATATTAAAAATACTTTTTAGAAATAAAAAAAAATATTATTTTGATAAATTTCTAAATGAAAAGCACTTTAAAAAATAATTACGATTAGACTTTCAAACATGTTGGATATAGGTGAATGTTGTTTTTATATTATAATATGTTTTTTAAATTATTTTTTATTTAAAAAAATATTAAATTGATGAATTTTTAGATATTCTTAAATGATTTTAATACGCTTATATAAAAATAAAAAAATATTTTTTAATATATTTTTAATTAAAAAACATCTTATATTATAACATTAAACACACATCACCCATAAAACAAAAAAAACACGGCTAATTATAAAAAATAAATTACACATGTCGTTGGATTTGATTTGTTAGTTTGAAAAATCACTTGCCATGGCAAAATTGGCAAACTGAAAATGAATAAAATAATGATGGAGGAGCAGGCATTTTAGGTTGATACGTTGACATGTCGCTTGCCAAGATAAAATTCAAAAACTAAGAATTGATGTATAAAATTAGCATATTATATGAAAAAAATCTATAAAGTGTGAACGCTTGAGCAAGATTGTGTGTTCTTCGATTAGCATCCCATCAACAATAATATATATTATTGAGTTTGCTGACTTGGCCCTCCTCTTCTCGAAGGCCAACATGATTATTAGTTTAATTACCATATTGAACACATGAACATAATATTATCTGGGGAAGGCAACAACCGTATACTATACACTTGTGTATTTAAATATTCATTACGTTTTTTTATTTTTTATTCTAGTTTTAATATCAAGAACCTTTTCGTGTTAGCTTTTATATACTAAAATTAGATTTCATTTTAAATCGTAAGATGAGCGTATTTAAACAATCTAAAAACATTCTAAAAAATTATTTAAAGCAGTAAAAAAGTTATTATTTTTTAAATACTTTTAAAATAAAAAAAACAAACAAGTTTTAATTTACTAGCTTCTTGAAAATACATGGACTAGGTTGAGATTCCAAAAAAAAATGGGCTAGATATTAAAAAAAAGAAAAAAAAAGAGATAATATTATGGAAGAAAAGGCCAAAAGAATGGAAGAGATGTTTATCCACAAGGAGGGCTTCTCCAGGCCAGGGAAATTTCTTGAAGGACAGATTTTTTGAAAACAACACCAGAAACCTTATCATCATCAACACCACAATACGTTCAAATGTATGGTCCTAAGAGAGGGGAGTGTCATTCTGGTAATGTGGTGAGATGAGAGCATTAATGTTCAAGAATTTGCTTTGCCTTTAATGGGAAAGTTTCTTTTTTTTCTCCCTTTGTCCTGCTGCTTGGTATGGTTTCTATTTTCGAGGCTTTGGTGTGTCATCACGAGGTGGCGGATTTATTCCGGATAACTCTAACAAGAGCCGCGTATTTTAAGACGCTTTCCTGTGTTATCTTGTCAGAATCTATCCCACTTTTTATTGACTTTTTTTTCCTTTTCTAGCACGGTAAAAAATATATATAGTAAAATAATGTGATGCTAAAAATAAAAGGATTTTGGAGTCACCTCCAAACTCCAATAATAACATCAATAGTATCATTAAAAAAATCTTGATAAAACGAATCTAACGACATCAAAAAAGATCATTAATGATGACCGAAATGAACCACACGAGTAATCAAAGGCAAGTTAGCCCCGACGCCTAACTTGCCTTTGGTCGGCTCGTGTGATCCACTTTGTTCTCTGTTTGTGACCTTTCCTGTTGTTGTTGTATTAGTTTCGTCAAGATCTTTCCAACGATACTAGTTGTGTCATCATCAGAGTTTCGATGTACCTTCAGAGTCTCTTTATTTTTTTTAATTTTCTTCTCTCTCATCTATCTTCACAAATTACAAGGAAGAGAGGAGAGAGAGAAAAAACAAACAAAGAAAGAAAAAACCTATGGCACATTGAAATTTGGATGATGACATCACCGGTATCGTTGAAAAAATCTCTCTTGCCTTCGGAGTGCTCGTGTGGGTCACAAACGGTGAACGCAGTGGGTCACACAAGTAGTCAAAAGGTGTCGAGGCTCGCTTGCCTTTGGAGTGTTCGTGTTGCCCACTCCGGTCACAGTTGGTGACTTTTCTCGGTGTCGTTGTATCTATCTCGTCAGATCTTTTCAACAGTACTGGTAGTGTCATCATTGGAGTTTTGGTGTGTCACTCAGATTTTTTTTTTCTCTCTCTCTCTTCTTATTAAGTAATCTTTTTTATCAAATTTGCAATTTGAAAGGGTGGCATTTGCTACTTGCTAATTGGAGATGTAATTTGTAAATTTTTAGAATATGTAAATTTTCTAATTATTTTATGTATTGTGATATTTTATTATTATTTTTACTGTGCTAAAGTCCAGAAACTCTCCTTTTTATCTTTCACTTTATGTTTTTTGACCTTTTGTATATAAATGTTCATTAAAGGGTTGGTCGAGGTTACAAATAAAATAGATTCTTAGTTTTTGTCCCGTCACTAAACTAACTTTATTATTCTTGTTATTGGAGGTATTTTGAACTCTAACCTATGGTATAGCATGTGACAGTCCTAAAAATTGTAAACATGAAAGAACATAATGTTTTTTTAAACACAAGTCTTTTTTCACATAACATTTTCCTTTAAAAAATTAATTGTTATTTGAATTATTATGAAACACATGTCTGAACATGTTTTTTGTAAAAGAATATTTTTTTTGTCATTGTAACAGCGGTGAAAATTGATAACATAACCTATGATTTTAATGGTAATTAGGATGGGTAATTATGATGTGACGGACGGCAGCAAATTAATGATACCTGTTGTCATGCTGGTGATGGTATTAGAGTGTGTTTGTCAGTGTTGTAGCGGTTGTTTTTCAAATAGCTTTTCATGCCGAAATACATGTCAATGATTTTTTTTATTTTTTAAAAATTATTTTTGACATCAGCACATCAAAACGATCTAAAAAATACAAACCGCACTCAATTTTAGCCAAAAAAAAATTTCAAAATTTAATGAAACACAGTTACAAACACAATGCCAAACGATCTCTTAGTGATTGAACAACTATGTTGTAACAGCGGAAATCATGATTTTAATGGCTATTACGATGAGTAGTTATGGCGTGTTGGTGGCAAATTAATGATATTTGTTGCAATATTGATGATAATACAAGTGATTAAACGATGATTAATTTTTAAGTATGGATCAAGAATTATAAAACGAAGAGAGAAATTTACGGCGAGACGAAAACACCCTCGAACCAGAAGCAACTGAGAGGGTTTCCATGTCATTATCAATCATGGGTGTGCCTAAATTGGCCCGTCGAGAGAGGAGGACCATTTACCCAGAATCTGACAAGAGCCCAGCAGCCAACAAGCAAGACACGTGGACCCACGGCCACGGATGGAATCTATACCATAACGATCCCATATCTCCTTCAATATTGGACCTCCTTCTTTGTTATATATATCAAAAACAACTATTTTATTACAAGTTCCTTGTTTTATAATCCGATCCACGTTATTTGTTGCCTGATCAAGACATGCCACCTGGAAGCATCAGATTAAAGTAATCGGAGAGAATAACGGATAAATTCTTTATTACTCTCTTTAGAATAAGAATCCTATAAAAATGGTGATGGCTCCAAGGAAGCATCATCATTTACCCTTGCCTTTAAACATCGGATACCAGGCTCGATCATACACACTTGTCTTTGCTATTTTTCCTAAATATTTTTTTATTTATTTTGAGTTGAGTTTCAGTCCAGATTTACAGAGCAAGACCGGGTCTCCTCGAGCACCGTCAAGATCTCTCGGCTGTTTTAACCTTTAATAGCAATTGAAATAATATTTTTTATTTTTAATATTAATATATTAAAAAAATATATAAAAAAATACCCGCAAACAGAAGAAATGGTTGATGGGAATGAAATTAAATGGTGTGCAATGTGCATGGCTCGGTTATGGATAAATGGTCAATTTTTGGTTTTGATTTTTGTTCTGTTGTTGAATAAAAGATGTGCGGCTCTTGGATTCAAGGTTTTTTTAGAGTGTGGTTGCGGCTGCTTTTCAAAATGTTTTTCACTCATAAATATATAAAGATAATATTTTTTTATTTTTTAAAAATTATTTTTAACATCAGCGCATCAAAATGATTTGAAAACATTAAAAACATATTAATTTGAAGAAAAAAAATAAAAATAAAAACAAAAAAAAATTATTTTAAAATATTTTTAAACACAAAAATAAAATCACAGCCTCTCTTTATTTCCTTTCCTTGTATGGGCCATACAAGTTTTGATTTATTGCAAATCCGAGTTCTGTCCTGAGACTCCTGAAGAGCACAGAGACAAGAATGTACAGTTGGGGCATCGTGTATTAGTTTACACTTCAAACCAATTACAACTAGCAAAACATAGCATGTCCATTGCCACGTCGACAAACGATACAGAGAAACAGAAAGTACGGGGACTTGTGTTGTGTGAGGTAAGGTACAGTGGTCACGTGGGACCCTAAGCCCATTTGCTAGATCTCACCTTCTATACATTTTGATGGTGGGTGAGAAAAACCGAACCAAGTAAAGAAACCAAACATTTATAATCCAGTTCATTCAGTTCGGTTTGTTTTTTTATTTATCTGGTTCGGTTTGGTTTGAAAACCTAACAATCAAAATTCTTTTTTTCTTTCAATTATTATTTTCAAGAAATAATAAAAAATTGAATTTTACAAAAAAAAAATATTTAAGAAAATTAAAAACCAAGCAACCAAACCAAAATATTTGGTTCACACAATTTAGTTTTTTTATAAATTCAAATTGATTGCTTGGTTTTTTTATACAAAAAACAAACCGAACTATTATTTGCTCTCACCCTGATGCTAATTGTACAAAAAATAAATTAAAAGAGCTTAAATATTTACTGTGCACATACTCATATTTCACTGTAAATTTGTATAATAAAACTACCATTTTACCTTTAACTTGCAAACTCACAAAGCTTGGGTTTAGAGGGGTTTAATCGATATTTTTAAAATGTTTACCCACAATGTAATTATTTAATCACCCTCAAAGGAAGGATATAAACCGTTTTTCTTGGGTCAAGAAAATTTTTGAGTTTTTCAGATTTTTTTCAGAATTCATCCGTGTCATAGCCTAAACAAACTCATGTCAATATTTTTTTTTCTTGTTTTTTTTTCTTTAATTTTTTTATTCATCATTTTATTTTCTAAAAATTAATATTTATATTTTCCTCATTTTTATTTCCATGCAATTATATCATTTTAATTTAATTTTTACTTTATTAACATATAAGATGATTAATATGTTCTACAAATATTGTAAATATATATTTTCATAATATTAGCAAGCATTTATTTTTTATATTGAATTATTTTTATTTTTTTCCATTTTATTTTTTATTGTTATTAAATTTTTTATTTTCAATGAACAAAATCTTAGATTTTTTTTAGAAAAATATTAATATTTTTTTTACCATTTAAAAAATATAGACTGGTGGCGCCAACGCTAGATCTACACGCTAAATGAGTGGAGGTGACAGGAGCTGAGTTGGATTTTTATGGACCAGGTTGGTGGTTTATGGGCTAGGGCACATGACTGGGTATCCAAAGCCAGCTTGTTTATTGAAATTTCAGCAAGGCATGGCCAGCTTTAAATGCACGCAAGCATATATATATATATATATATATAATCACGGGCATTTTTATTTTTATTATTATTATAGGTTTCTAGATCAGTTTATTGTACATTTTGATTAATCCCACGAGAACACGAATATTTTCTTTTCCATGGGAGAGCAGGAGAAAACGGGTCCTCTCAATAAAAAAAAAAAAAAAAAAGGGTGAGGAGTTCATCGTGCCCTTGTGCTGTCTTAAAACCAGGACAGACAGAGACAGAGAGTTATTGGGAGTTATTGGGCATTTACTTTCTTGTTGGCTGTTGCACAAGATATTGCAAGAACAACAGTTGCTTTCTAACATTTTACTTTTAGGAGGGTGTTCCGCTAGTCGGTGCAACACTGTTTTCTTAAATTTTAAAAATAAATAATTTTTTAAAAATAAAATAAATTATTTTTATATATTTTCAAATAAAAAAATCACTTTAAAAAATAATTAACTATACACATGCAACGACACTTTGGAGGTGATCGTGTCTCGTAACCAATAATATGAGGTGAAAAGTGACCTTAGTAATGAAAAGTTGGTTTGTCAAGAAGCTCTGGATGGGGACTTCTCCCCGACCAATTGGTTGCTCTTCATTCAAGTGATAAAATCATGTTGGGCCTTCTCTTGATCCAATTCTTCATGACATTTTTTGTCAATATCTTTCTTTCCTTCCGATATTCCTATGATTTTGCTAGCATAAACCAAGAGTTATGATATGTTATGTATGTTAAGATTTGTTTGTTCGTGAATAGTAGTTTTTTGAAAATTATTTTTTTATTTTTTATGTGTTTATTTATTATTAAAAAAATTTATTAATAGAAAATATTTCTTCGTGAAAAAAAACTTGGTCTGGTTTTTAGAAAAATATTTTTCTTTTATTTTTGATGAAAAATACTTTTAAAAAATTATGAAAAATTCAGAAATATCTTGTTATTTGTTGATTATATCATATTTGGTCATCAATATTTTGATTGTTATATATTTTGTTTTGAATCTTTTTTTTTTCAATTTTACCCAATCAAATTTGATTTAATTTTATTTTTATATCAACTTTGATATTTTTATTATTATTTTATTTTCTCTTATCATTTTCTTAATTGAAAATCTTATCTATCATATTTGGTACTTATTCTTTTTGTTGCTATTTATTTTTATTTGAAATAATTTATGAAATTGTATTTTTTTAATTTCATCATCTTTCAACCTTTTTTATCCGTCAACTTTAGTCTTCTATATTTTAATTGTTATTTATTTTATTTAAAATAATTTATAAAATTAGATTTTTTTCAATTTTATCTTTCAATTTTTTTATTCATAAGATTTCGTCTTCATTCTTTTGATAAACTTGAAAAAAATTAAAACATTAAAAAATTAATTTTTATTTTATTTTTTATAATATAGTCAAATACTGAAAAGTTTTTTTAATTTACTTTTCATAATAATACCAAGTTTAAAAAATAACTCAATTTTTAGAATTTATTTTTCTTAAAAAAAATTTAAAGTAAACAAATAGGGGACTTAGTTCCTGACAAGTAAGGAGAAAGTAAAGCATATACTAAAAGGAATCAGTGTTTTACCGTGGATTGCACAGTGCAATCCACAGTAAAACACTGATTGTTTTAACTTATTAATGTTAAAAATATTATTTTAATATATTTTTAAATAAAAAAATACTTTAAAAAACAATTAAAATCATATTTTCAGACTTTTATTATTTCCAACATGAAGACCAAATCGAAAGGCACTCCCTCTCCAAGAATGTAGTTTTCTCTCTTTTGTTTGTCAATAATGATGATGTCAATCGCTTGTATTATGTAAAATTAAATTTTATAAAAAAATAGACAATGAAAAAATTGATTAAATTAAGCATTTATTTTGTAAACCTTCATAACAGCTTCATGATTTTATTTAAAAAATGATTATCAATTTTTTAAAAAATTTTAGAAACACCCTTATATGTTGGGATACAAAATTAATAATTTCTTTTAAACACTAACTTTAATATTAAAATAAAAATTAAAAAAAAAACAAATATCTTTAATTATCAAAACCAATCTTTGAGTTAAAAATAGTTATGAACAGACGATAAATATCGTCTACTGGCCATTGAAAAAAAGAGAGAGAAACAGCTTGTATCTAAAAAAAAATGGACGGTTTGAGACAGTTTTTACGTGTAGGAGCAAGAATAAAAGGAGAAATAAAAAGACATAGAGGGAAGTTAAAGAAGTAGCGTTTAAGATTGCGTTAACTTTATTTTTAAAAGTTTTTTTTTAAAATAATATTAAAATAATATTTTTTCTATTTTTTTTAATTCATTCTTATTATCAATACATTATTTTTTTTTTAACACGAAAAACAGCCAATCCAAATTCCCTCACCCACCGTTTCGCACGTTTTTTCTTTCTTTTTGTTTTTTTTCAGACATAAACTATCTCGAAACTTTTTAAAAGCAGTTCTCTTTCCCTTCCTATGTGTTTTGATGACCGTAGGTTCACTTCGTAACACATAAAAGTTCTTATCACCGCAAATTCAGACCCTTTTAACAGTAAATACCATCAGCCACCACCAAAGGGACTAAACCATCAAAGTTTTTCTTTTGTTATGGGGAAGAGAAAGAGAAGTAGTGGTGATCATAACAAGACCAAGTGCACTTCTTCTTCGGGTAATGTATCAGTTCTCTTGCTTCTTTAAATGATTTTGGGGTTGTTGAGAAAATGGTGGGAGATGAAGGGAGTTTTGAATCTTGATGATCGAATGGAAATGGGATTTTACTTTAGTGAAGAGAAGCGATTATGGTGGGATTTTGTGTTTTATGAGAATCTATGACGGATGAAGCTATAAAGATTGAAGACTTGATTTTCTTTATTTCTTAAAAAAGGAGTCTTTTCCTCTTTCTTTTTTGAATTCTTAACAGTAAAATTGAGTGTTAGGGTTTAATTGTCTTCCTTTTTCTTTAAATTGTTTGTTGCTCTGGTTGCTACTAGTTCCTGATCTTTCTGATTTTCTCACTGTGAAATGCGTGGGGGTTACTTTTTGCTCCTTGATCAAGGCTGGATTGAATGATCACGGCTACCTTTTGTCTGATAAAGTAATTTGATTATTGTTTGATCTGATGGAAAATGGGGTCTTTGGGATCCTAGCAGAGAATGTGCGCAGCTGCAACATGAATTCCGAGGAGAAAAGTGATTAATTTCTCTGGGATTAAGTTTGTGGGGTTGGATTTCGAGTGTGGGTTTGTGAAAATTAATTGGCCAAGCCCAAGATAAAGGAAAGAAAACTGTGTCAAGTTCTTAATTTGGCTTATAACAATTTGCTGTGCATGGCTTTCTGAGCCCTGCAGGGATCATTATCATGTGTTCACATTGATGATCATGGATGCCATTCCCAGTGATTGTTACCTTTTACATTCCAGCATGGTTTTTTTTTTTTATATTATTATTGTTTTAGGATTTTCAAATTTGCCTCAATGAAATATTTTTTCTAGCTAATGGAACGACCTGTCAATACATCTTTATTGGCGATTGAACTTTGGATTATTTTAATTTCTTGATTGATAAATTTATTTGATGGATTGCCTTTATCAACATTGTCCACTCATTTACATCCTGCATTCTTTATTTGTCATCCCAGGAATTTGACTCACGATCATTATTTCGCCGCATGCCTTTGTAGCTATTTAATACTGAGAAGTAGTCGATGCAATGATATGGGTTTTTTTCTTAATCTTCGAATCTATCCTCTTATCCATCAATGGAAATGTCATTGTATTTACTCCCAGAGATTTTTGATTGCTGATCTTTGGAATCCTTGAGTTAACGGATTCCCACATTTACCTATTCTACATCCTTCACATTTGTGGCTGCTGACCTGCTTGCATAGCTGTTGAACGTTTTCTATCATGTTAATTGCCCTGCTCTGTGGTGATTCATTAGTTGCTCTTTCTTCCTTCGCTTCAACTTTATAATCATGTCTGCTTAACAGTGGTTCCTACAATGTGGTAAATAAAAAAGTAGTGACATTGAAAGTGCATGAGTCCTGGTTAGAGAAAAAGGATTGGGACCTTTTGTGTCAAGTAAATGGTTAGAAATAGTTCCTTTTTAGCTCATTCTTACTCTAAGAGGAAATGATTGGGCTGAAAATGATCGTTGTATCTTATGTTGCAGATGACTTGCCATGCTCTTCTGGAACAGAATTGTTGTCTAGAGAGGTTAGTCGTTTTTTTCCTTAATTATGAGATACTGTAATTCCTTCTTGCGCGTGCTGCTTTGCTCTCACTTTATCTTTCCTACATGGATGATGATGAGGGGTTAAACTGAAAACTTGAAAACTTATGTCTGGATCAGAATACTTGGTGCAGGATGAGACATTTTTTCATATTTCTTTTTATTCACATTGTGACCAAATAGAAATTTAAATGTCGTCACGATGAACAAAAAAAGAATAAAGAAAAAAGAAAAAAATAATTGTTTTTAATTTTCCTTTTGCAGAAATCTTATTTGCTAGAGTCTAGTGAATCAAGGCCTCTCATACCCATGGTGGATACTTCAGATAACACTGTAAAGGTATTGAATGCGCAACATTCTCATGCACATCAGAATCACAACCTTGGCCGTTCAATAGTCTTGAAACGATCACGACACTACTATGGTCATCAGTACTCCCGGAGAAACTTGGGGAGCCATGCTGATGCATCAACTTCTCATGGGAAGACTGCCCTTTCACGTAATGAGAGGCTTACCTTCAAGCTTATCAGTCAACCAGGCTCCAAGCCTGGGTGCCATACAGGTGAGATATTCGTAGTTGCATGGTGTTGAAGACAATGTTTTTCCCTTCCCCATGGAAATAATCTAGCATCTAGCTGCTTCATTCACGCTTGTATACAAATGGGGCACCTAAATAATTTCTATATTATTTCCGAAAATATCAGAGGTTGTATCATTTTCTACAAGTTCAGAGCTAAAATTCTTATGCACACAAGATGAAAGAGTTTTTCAATGCATCTTTAAGATTCAACACATCAGCTATTTACATTTATTTGCATTGACTTTAATTTGTTTCCACTTTTTCAGAAAACAAGGAAATAGAATTTAGCAGGCCAGACAGGGTTAGATTCAGTTCCTTGGTAATGAATGCAGTTTCATCTGATGCAGTGAAGATGGTATGTGGAATCTGTCAGAAACTAGTGAGAAGGAAAAATTATTTTCTAGGAAATGCATTAACTACTGGTGAATTCTCTGTTGTGGCCATTCTAGTTTGCGGTCATGTTTATCATTCAGAATGTTTGGAGCAGAAAACAAGTATTGAAGATATGCGTGACCCTCCCTGCCCATTGTGCTCGGGCTTGCTCTCTGAAGCAGATGCCTCTAGAGAAGAAGAGTAATGTGATGTTGACTTACATCTATGCTATTGATTATCTAGGACAGACGTAACATACTTAAGACAGGGAACATGGAAAGAAGTATAGGTGGTTGAAATAGACTTAGCGAGGTGTCATTAGGACTAAAGGATTTTGATCGGCAGTTCTTCACAGTCTAATTGCTGTCGAGAATGTTGAAAAGAAGTATGAACTGCAGTCATCTCTCATTAGTGCTAGGCCTAGAGAGAGACACCGCAGTTTTTGTCAAGATATGGACACCAGTTAAGGTGGCATATTTAGGAGAATATATTAGTAAATGACAATTTTAGTTTTGTTGTACGAGTTGACAATGTTGTACACACGTTTGTATTGGTGTATGAAGTGGCGGTACAACAAATTCAAAATATCAGTAAATGACTATCTTAGTTTTTTGGTATGAGTTGACAATATTGTAATTGTATTGGTGTAAGAAGTGGCAGTACACGTTCAAATATGAAAATGTTTTAATTTGTTCCTGCTTGGAAGCTTTGAACAGGGATTTGCAAGACTGATTGCCCAGAGTAACATATAATCTGTTTCCCTTCGTGTTATCAATTCCATAATGCTGGTAGTTCAAAAACTAGGACAGGAGTTTCAAGGAACATGCTATTGTCAAGTATGAGCCAAAAGGTCATAAAATCCTCTGCCAGAAAAGATGAAACACCATGTTCACCCTACCTCTTGCTGCTAAAGACGTGGCCAACAAGGGAAGATTGTGCATTTGTAATCGGATTTTAGAGGGCCAGCAAAAATGACCGCTCGGATTGGTTACTCATTTCAGCATTGAGGATGGCCGCTACTTCCCTGTTGGTAGAGGAACAGTTACAGAAGGACGTCTGAAATACCTGCTGCACTATATACCTACAAGAGCCTTTGCTCCTAAATTTTCCTGTATCATCAGTTAAGCTCTACGCAAACAAAGCAAACTTCAATCCTTGCAAAGATTGACCTGCTAAAATTCCTAACATGAATTTCTGTTTTGAAAGGAAATGTAGCTTCATGAAGAAATGTCAAAAGAATCAATTCCTTATGGAATAAAGTGAAATAGTACTTGGAAAGTAAACTGCAGTTCGGGCGTAGGTGGGAAACTCCCCGATGCCCTACGTTTATGGAAGCTGCCCTACTTTAACTGTAAGGCATAGGAAAGGAAAATTAAAGATCTCATCAGCTCACCCAAGGAAAATTTTTTCTCACTTGTTAGGAGTTCAGGACCACGTGTTCCAAATTGATTACGTTTCCACAACCAGATAATGTAGAACTTTCAGCATCTTACAGTCCAATTTTTGCAAAAATGGTTCTTGGAAAGTGCAAACTCAAATCTTACAAGAATTCATGCTGTTCAGGCACAAAAAGTAAGGCAGTGTCACACCGACACAGCACTATTTCATTCTTTATATCAAGTGCAGAGCACTTCCGTAGCATTATTGCTCATATAACTGTACATTATTGTTGATACAGGAAAGGCAGACTCATCAAGGTCCCGTTTTGAACCAGTAGTAAATTGGGCACATTAAGAAACTTGAGCTGGGCTTGGACTACCAGGACAGGGCTCCATCAGTGTCAGCTCTTCACCACCTGGGGCGGTAGCATGTTCCAAGGGTTGGGCTATGAATGCCAGCTCTCTGCCACCTGGGGCTGGGGCATCAAGGGCTAGAGCTGGAGCATCAAGGGCTAGAGCTGGAGCAGGGGCATCAAGAGCTAGAACTGGAGCTGGAGCAGGGGCATCAAGAGCTGGAGCTGGGGCATCAAGAGCTGGAGCTGGGGCATGTTCCAGGGGTAGGGTGGGTTGCTTGCATGTAGCCTTATTGTGCCCTTCTCCCTTGCATCTGCTGCAAGACATTACCCTTGTGGGTTCTCCCTTTCTGTAGTAATATCGTTTTTCCTCTGGCTGGATTGGAGGCCTTGGGGTATTAGGAGGAAGCACCTGCACCGACCCGGAGACTTCTTTTTCTTCAGCCAGATCCTTGAAATTGTCTAAAACAGGGTGTATTGACTTTGAATACGTCATGCGAAAGCTATCAACAGTGTAGTATTTTGAACAATAATCATATATGCTACTGCCTTTGCATTTAAAGACAGCAATAGCATGGCGACAAGGGAGCCCAGTCAGTTTCCACTCGAGACAAGTGCAGTCCCTTTTTTCAGTATCCACGACATGAATAGAGTCATCATGAACCTCAAATAAGGTATCGGATGAGAATAATACTTTTAAAAATTGAGCTCTCAGAGCATCTTCTTGTAGCTTTTTCTCCTTGGATGGAGTAAGTTTTGCAGTCCAGCCATTTGAATCCATTTGACATGTGCGGATCAATCCCATTATCTTGCATGTAAGTGCTTCCAGCTTCCGTATTATAGGTAGCTCCCGCACTTCTTCAATCCAGTCAGTGTATGTTGCTGCAACATCAACTGTAATATGATTATAACGCTCTCCCTTGAATAGTGCATTCGTCCAACATTCTGGTTCGATCTGCATAAGCCAATCATAAACTTTTGAAGAAATCCGATTAATTTGCTCCGTGTGCATTCTAAAACCATCAAGTCGGACTGCATGGGCAGCTGCCACTAAACTTCCAGGCAAAGAAACTTTCCCGTCTCCATGGAATGGCCCCTTCCAATTTCTCCTCAAGTTTTCCAGCAGATGGTATATAGAGTAACCATGGTGAGCATTCTCAAATACTTCAAGCACTGATTTCATCAACCCCTTCTCTTTATCAGAGACAAAAGTTACTGATTGTGAAGTTGAAATTGCAGCTTTCAACTGCTTCAAAAACCATTTCCAATTATCACCATTTTCAATGTCCACTATAGCAATGGAAACTGGAAAAAGCCCGTCATCTCCATCTAATGCAGTAGCTGTCAGCAAAATCTCATGGTATTTTGATTTTAAAGTTGTAGAATCAAGAAAGAGAATTGGGCGACAACCATTCTGAAAACCATATATTGAGGCATGAAAGGATACAAAAAGACGCTGAAATTTGCTATCATCATCAACAGAAAGCTTCACAAAACTGCCAGGATTTGCCTCCACTATCTTATCACAAAACCAAGGCAACATATTATATGCCTCTTTCTTGGAACCCTGAAGTTGCTCCTTTGCATCCTCAATTCCACGCCACACTTGAGAATAGTTCAACGCCACCCCAAAGTCTTGGAAAAGGCCATTGGCAATGTCCTTTGGTTTTTGCCGCGGTGTCTGTCTTAACCTGTCTTTTATGATACTGACCAGCCAATTTTTATTTGGAGTAGCACGCTTCCATGATTCTCCTTCACAAGTATGTGACTTATTCATCTTTTTTATCCTAAATACTTGTTCAGATTCGACCCAAGATGCATGAATCCTCCAAGAACAGCCTTCAACCACACATCTGCCACTTGCTCGATTAGTGTCATTCTTTTTCAATCTGTATGCAAAACGGCGTGCAATGGAATATTTCTGCAGGGCATCACGAAATTCAGCTACATCTTTGAAGTCCTGGCCTACCCCAGTAATTCTCTTTTTCCAAGAGGCAACCATCCTTTCCACTGAAACATCCTTAGAGTTCACACCATGTACACATAGTTCACTATCTTCATTGTCTGATTGCCATTCTATTTCGACATCTACAAAGGCATTATCATGGTCCCAAGCGTTCTTCTTCCTTGATGTACCTTTTCTTGTCCTCGTGTTCGTCTTTCGTGACGTGCTTCTGGTCTCTCCATTAACATCACCAGTATTGTCATTGTTGTTGTCATTGTCATCAAGAACAATGCTGGGACCATTGGCACTGATATTCCAGGATGCAATGCGCCTTCGCTTCTTAACAGTGTCAGCAGGGGAAGTATTCATATCAACTGTAACTGAGTCATGGACAGTTGTATCAACAGGAACAGTGACAAGATCTGTTGGAATCAAACTAGCAACACCAGGATCCTTGGTAATGGTGGCAGGAGATTTTTTTGAGATAATGGCCAGTGCCACACTAGCAGGGCTTTTAGCTTCTGCATTGGCAGCATTTGCGGTTTTAGAAGACAATACACGACGACTAACAGAGGCAACAGTAGCAGGAGTGACTGTTGGAGTAGTGACAGCAAGACAGGATGATGCACGGCTTTGGGCTTTATCCTTGGCAGCTCTTTTCGATTTAGATGACAATACACGACGGCTGCCAAAGGCGGCCGCAGCAGGAGCGACTGTGATAGGAACTGGAGACAGCACAGTTTCAGCTAGTTGGATCCCACTTCCTCTGTAATTTTTAAAACTACTATTAATCAATGTCAGAAAGAGAGAAAACCCCATGACTGCTGCAACCAAAAAAATTCCACCAATCACAATGTACCAAATTAAAAACTAAGGGTTACTGTGGAAGAACACGGGGTCATTCATCAAAGAACCCAGTTTGGGGAGCAATGCTATGGCATTGAAATCTCTCAATACAACAACTTGACAATTACTGATTTTTAGTAAAGTAAGAATTATAAGACTTGTTCAAAAATGAAAATCAATAATCCATGCTCTTAGAGACATGAGGCAGCTGAAAGGCAGAAAAATATACCTGCTAGTATGCATGTAGTCTTCATGTTTAAAACCTTCTCTTCCCATGACAAATACATCTGCTGTGATCAAGTTCCCATGAAAATCAAACACCCTTTTCAGGTCTTTGTCACTAGATACAGTAATTAGAGTTCGCTTGTTTCCAGGGATAAAATACTTCATTGACAAAGATTCATATTCCAAGTTACACATTTCTGCCAATTTTAATTTCAGATCATCAAACACAGTTTCAATATTGATATCTAGGGCATGTGCCTCTCCTCCATTATATGATAAACTCCCATCATCATTCGTCACAAATTCACCACCAGACTGGCAGATCAGTATAAGCTTTTCCCTTGGCATCAGAAATCACTTCTGTGGTTCAAATTGACAATCAAAACATGTTATTATACCCAGAGACACACACACACACACACACACACACATCTCATGCATCTTTTTAATCTCCAAAACAGTCTATACTTCTGTATGACAAACAAATTCTGAGATAAAAGATTGTTTCATATGTTTACAATTAGAAAGTATGTTCAAAAGCTATCAAGAAACTGTAAAAGCATACAAAAACATGTTACAGGGGCGCTGATCATAGTTTTAGAAGAATGCAAGCACATCTGGTTACAACCAATTTGAGAAGAAGTTTCCTTGGTATATCTTGATGGAACAATGCTCTGATTTACAATCTATAAGGAAGTTAAGGAGCATGCCTGTAAAAGTTGGATTGCTGAATATCTTTTCAATACAGCACAACGAAACACAAGTTGGTGATTATATGCAGAGACATTGTTCGATCTTAGCAGATCAAGTACATGAGTGCACACAGTGCTGCGTAGCATGTGCCGTAAATCAAGGGCAAGGGCAAATCAAAACCAAATTGGCTTGAATTTTACAACTTGAATACAGTTATTCAAGTTCCCATTTTCAAGGGACATGCAAAGCAAAGCTCTAACATATGAACAAACCAGCCACTGAAAGCAAATCACGAGTAAACACTAAAATACATGAAACTAACTCCTGAAAAGACTGATAGGCAAGCGAATCAGATGTTCTCTCCCTATCCTTGTCCCAACTTACAAGACACTTTAAGAGCAAACTTTCAATTAGCCCCCGACTTATTGGTCCAGCCCCATCAGCCACTCCACCACAACAGGAAACTAATCCATTTTGGTTACTAACACAGTTATTGCCTTTCAAACATAGCATAACAATGTCACAAACTGCCCAATCACTGCACCCAAGCTAACTATCCAAGGGATAAACCACTAACAGACACAAAACAACCTGAACTGTCAAAAACCAACAATTACACAACCACATTACAAGTAAAACAGCAAAAAAGCACAAGACATTACAACTCCCAGCAACGAAACAGCACAAAAACTATCACTAAACAACAATGTCAAAACACAAACAAACCAAACAGCTCACACAAACAAAAGTCAACCAAACCAAAGTCTATGATCAACTCGCCGAAAAATCTACAAAACCAACACTATTTAACAAAATCCCAATAACCCAAATCTCAGATAATCAAGATTGTAGAAACAAAATCAGAAAGAAAGACACTACATTAGCATGCCACGTGAGCTTAATATTGTCACTAATAAAAAAAACGCACAAGAAGACTATAGAGGTGAAACTTTTATTGATATTTAGAGAGAGATGAAATCTTTGATTTATAAAGAGTAAAAAAGAAGGGATTTTACCAGAGGATGAGAGGCAGGGATTTGTGATAGATGGAAACCCTAGAATTGGGGGCTTTGTGGAATTTGAATGAATTATCGAAGCAAGGTGGGGGAAGGGTGTATTGGAAAACTAAATTATAAACGTTGGGCTGAATTTGGAAGAGAGTGGAATTTATAGGGGTTGTTTTGGAAATTTAAGAAAAGAACAAGAGGTGTGCAAGGACTGTATTTGCTTGTTTTTACCATCCGGTTGCCTATACGATGTCGTTTGCAGGGTATATTTTATACATTTTTTTCCCGGGATTTTTGTTGAGAATGATACAAGAATGAGATGAAATGAAGGATGCAATCTCGTTCGATTATTGTTTTAGAATAGAAGGGATGAAGATAATAAGGATAAAAAGGATAAAGTAGACAGAATATAATAAAAGACAAAAATAAAATTATATTTAAGTGAGTTTTTATATTTTATTTGGGGATAAATTGGATAATTAGCATTTAAAATATAATTAAATACTAAAATAACATATGATAAAAAAAACTTTTGGTAAAATAACACAATTTAAAGATATCATGGTTCATATCCGATATTTCAATAATATTACAGTTTAGAATCGTGACATTTGATATATATTGTGTTTTAGAATCGTGATAATTGATGTTGTGATTCATAGCTGCGACATTAAGGAAATGTCGCGTTTCTAAACCGCGGTATTTGATTCAATATTGCAGTTTAAAACCGTGATATTTTTAAAGAGATTGTTTTAAGAAACGATTAAATATTTGATAAATAATTGGCAAAATAGTCAGATCGTTTTAGCTACTGTAAGGTTCTGGATCATTTTCATGTTTTAAGTATGAAAAAATTTATAAAACTATAGTTTTTATTAACTTGAATTTTTATTTACTTTATGATTTTAAATAGTTGAAATATTTACGATCTTATTAATATTTGGACATAGTTTCCTCTATATAAAAACTATACCTAAAATTTTATCTCACTTACAAAAACCTGTAAAAAACCACAATAACCACAATCAATAAATTTTAACTAAACTCAAAATATTATCATATTCTATAATGACAAGAATAAAAATATATATATGCAAAATGAAGTAATGCACGTATAAATTAAGATCTCCATATGGCCTGATTGGCTAAAGTTGAGAGGGAGAGATGCGGTCCGACCACCAATTAAAAAAGATGTTGAAGTAATGCTATCAGCCATGCCATATAAATTAATGTTGGCTGTTTAAAAAACAATTAAGTAGGGTATATATAAATATCAGCGACCACATAACATGTTGACCGCATAGCGCAGTGGATTAGCGCGTTTGACTTCGGATCAAAAGGTCGTGGGTTCGACTCCCACTGTGGTCGCGTGAGATTTTACCTCATTCCAGACTTGCCTTTTTCAACAATATATTCCTAGCAATGATTGTTTTTTAAAATTATTATTATTATTATTATTATTATTATTATAACAATAATCAAGATCCTTATCATGAAATCAATATATCACCCCCATGGTCCATACTTTTTCTCCCACACTTGTTTTTTGCTTGCTGCTGCTGCAAAATCCAATCACTGTAAAGCTTCTTTTTGGCCATCCAATAATAATAGTAATAACATGAGAAGAAAAGCAGCTTCATTTTTATATTTTTATCGACTTCTTTATCTAGGGACAGATCATTGATTCAAAAATAATTACCAGAAAAGAAGGAATTTTATACCTCTCTTCACAAATCACTATTTATTCAAATAATTTTTTTTAATTTATATTTTTTTTAATTTATATTTTGTTCTTCAAAATTACATTTATTAAGAAATGAACTTCATATTTGTTTTTCAATTTATTTATTTTAAGGTTATTCTAATCTCATGACCCGAATCGCGGATCAATACTATTCATTGAAATAATATTTTTCTCCCTCATTTTTTAATTTTAATTTCATCTTTTAATATTAGGTTCGTTAGACATTGAGCTTTATGGTTTTTTTTTTCAATTTATTTTTTATGAGGTTATCTCATTCTCATGACCTGTATTATGAGTTTGACAAGTTAACTCAGTTGATTCAAGCTTTTTTTTTTCATTTTCTAATTGACCTTTTCTTTTTCAATTTTATCCTTCAACGTTGAGTTGATTGAGAATTAGGCTTCGTTATTTGTTTAGACTTGTTTTTTGTAAGGTTATACATGTCTTATGACTCCTAGTTACGGGTTCGGCAGGTTAACCTGAGTTGACTTGAGTTATTTTTTATGTTCTTTTTTAAACTGATTTGTTTTTCAATTTCATCTTTCAACACTAGGTTGATCGGAAACTAAACTTCATGATTTGTTTTAATTTACTTTCTATTGGGTTATCTCGGTCTTATGACCTGGATCGCGGGTTTGACAGGTTAATTTAGGTTGTCTTTAATTTGATTTGCCAAGTTAACTGAGTCATATTAGATCAATCCCTACACAATTTAATTTTTTTTCTATTAGAAAAACATATTAGCAACATCTTAGTATTTTTTATGTTAAAAAAATTGATTTAACATGCAACATAGCACGTGCTTGTAATCTAGTATGATCTAAGTAACTATTCTCTTATTTTTGTTATTCATAGTTAGATCACACCATAAGCATATTCCTTTTGTAATCAAGTGTAACTTTCTATATAATTGGATGGTCAAACTCAAGGTGATAAGAAAAGATCAACGACTTTTAGCAATTACCTACAAATTTAGTACTTAGAACAAAAAAGCATTCGTGATTCATTCTTTGGTGTTTGTGAGTGTGATAGCGATTGTTTTTTAAAGTATTTTTTACTCGAAATTACATCAAAATAATATATATTTTTATTTTTAAAGGTTATTTTTGACATCATTACATCAAAACGATACGAAAAAAAGCAACAACAATGAGTCAACCAAATTAAATTAAAAGGAATGATCATAATATTCTACACAAAAAGAATGCTTACCAAAAAGAAAAAAATAACGAATTGGTGGCATGCGTTACACTGCAGGTTGGACAAAAACAATAGCGTAAAAAGAATGTCTAGGCTTTGCAAGCTTGTTTTAAAAAAGTAAAAAAAATTTGCGACTCGGTTCATAGACTTGACTGACTAAAATAATTTTATTTTATTTAATTATATGATAAAAAAACAAGCATCAACAATAAAAAAACCTAATTAAATTAAAAGAAGTGATCATAATAATCTGCACAAAAATAATATTTTTCAAAACAAAAAAATAACAAACCTCAATCCTTAACTAACATAATAATCACTAACAAAAAGAAGTGATTATAATAATCTTTCTTTGCTCATGCAACCCCATCCCCAATAAGAGAAAATTAAAGGGGTTCAATATTCTCTAAAGCTTAAAATTCGGTCTTTGAAGCCTCTGTTGCTCTAAGCCAATAAAATTGAATTTTATCGCGCCAAAATAAGTATTAATCAAGCAACAAAATATTTTCTCAACACTTTTAAGATTTTTATTGGCAGACATACAAAACAATTGGTAAAAGCCCAAACCCATATTATTGTAATATTAAAGGATCAAATAAAAAATATTAAAGGATCAAAATGTAAATTACTAAAAAAACAAAAAACAAATCATTGTGGATTAATGATTATCCAGAGGGGCTACATTAACTTCAAGAGAAGAATTGAGTTTTTTTTATTAAAAAAATTAATATTCAGAAAAATGAATTATTCTGAATATACTAGACAACCGTGAAGATATCTTCTTAAAATTATTAAAAAAAATTTAATATCAATGAATGTATATATATATATATATATATGGAATGATTATGGATAATGAATGCAAAATAGCAAGTAATTAAGAGATCGATGAGATAATGATGAGAAAAAAGACAAAAAAATCATTACATTGATGAGAAGGCAAGAACGAAGTCTATGAAAAAGAAATTAACCCATGAATCGTTTTCAATTCGTTATGAGAGCCTAACTTAGTTGAATGATGCCAAGAACATCTTAAAATCATGGCAATATTTGATTAATTCAAGTAAAACCCAATAATTTCTTTTTTTTATTATTATTTTCTTGTCCCTCTCCTCTATTTACCATTTTCAATTATCATAAATTAATTACGCATAATTCAACACAACAGCCAATTGGAACCATCATCAAGGGCCGAACTTGTCTTCCCCTTCCACCCTCGTTAACAACACCATCTTCTTCCCTCTTTCTTAGCCGACACGAGCAAATACCCAAAAAGAAAAGGGCACAAAAGCAAAACCCAAAACTCACCATGACCATCCAAGCGGCAAGCACTATTTTAGAAGATTCGAATCTAAAAATCTCCCCAGACGAACATTCCAAAATAAAATGCGAATCCGACGGCTAATAAACTCTCTAAATAACCCCCCACAAAAAGCCATAAATCCTAATGCAAAAAAGGCGTATTTCTTTGGCAGCTAAGCACATTATTAGCATCCTTCCACTACAATTTTAAAACCTACAAAAACATTTTCTTGCCAACACACACAACCTTAAACACCAACAATATAACCTTCACTCCCTCTCTCCTTTGCCCCTCCCTCGTTCTCTCTCAAAACCACCACTTTCTCTCTCTCTCTCGGCCAGGAAAAACCCCATTTTCCGGTGGCGGGAAGGAAGTTCGACCGTTCGGTTTTACTTGGTTTTTCTTGCCTTTTCTGTTACCGACTTTTCAAATACTTGAAGGTTCGTTATAATGATGAAGGTGCAGGCTCCTCCGAGGAAAACATCATTTACTGAGGTTTTACAAAGAGTTTATAGTAATCTTGGGTCCGTTAGCAGTAATAGTGATAGCAGCAGCAGCAGCGACAGCTATAATTGCAACAATCTACAAAAGCTTAAGTATTATATCCAAGAGAGTGACGATGATTTTGAAGAGGAAGATGGGACCATGGAACTTGTTCAAATTGGTGCTGAGAGAGCCAAGAATGTTTTGATCCTTATGAGTGATACAGGTGGTGGTCATCGTGCTTCTGCTGAAGCCATTCGTGATGCTTTCAAGCTTGAATATGGTGATGAATACAGGGTGTGTGATTTAGGCTTTGAGTTTCCTTCTGTGTAGAACATGATTTTTTTTTTGTTTTTTGTTGCCTCTGATTTTGATCTTCTGATTATCTTGTTAGAGGTGTTTTGTTTTGTTTTGTTTTTCTATATATGTAAGGTGGATAAGGAAAGTGCCGATTTTGTCAATATGGTAGTAGCCATTTTGTTCTTCTTGGATTTATTTGTTTGCTGTTTTCTTCTCTAATTTGCTAAACGTTTTTTTCCACGGCAAATAATCAATTCTGTTATTTTCACGTTCAATCAATTCCTCCTCTTTTCAAGGCCTTTTCCCCATCTCTCCTCCTCTGTTTTACTGGTGAAATTTTGTTTCTGGACTTCAAGAATTCATCTGCTAAATAAGGCCTCTACTACATGTAATTGCTTTCAGATAATTGTGAAGGATGTTTGGAAAGAGTACACAGGCTGGCCATTGAATGATATGGAGAGGCAATACAAATTCATGGTGAAACACGTACAGCTATGGAAGGTGGCATTTCACAGTACTTCTCCAAGATGGATACACTCCAGCTATCTTGCCGCTATCGCTGCCTACTATGCCAAGTAATTTAATTCCCTCAATCTTTCAGTTATTTCGCTGGAGATATTTCTTCATTTTATGATAATTTATAGCTGGCAAGTGGATTGTAGTTTATAGTTTTAATTTACAGCTGTCATTTTAATTTTATGGATTAATACATCAATTTGGTCACTACAGTATAATAAAGATTGAATCTTTTGATTAATAATGTCAGAGCTTTTAAGGACTTTTTTTATTCTTTCTCCTCTTCCACTATTGATTATGCATTTGTAGGTTCTTCTTGAAAATGATTCTTTCCGACCCCACTTATCAGCACACAATGTTGATTACTGTTAAAGCTAAAATCATTTGTTTCTTGAGCTGGAAATGTGATTGGATGTCGGAAAGAAAGTGAATCCAATGTTTGTGTTAATAAGTCTAGTGGAACTTTTTTAATCTTTTTCTGTTGTGTGTGTGATTGTAGGGAGGTGGAGGCTGGTCTAATGGAGTACAAACCGGATATAATTATCAGTGTTCATCCCATGATGCAGCATATTCCTTTGTGGGTTCTGAAATGGCAAGGCTTACAAAAGAAAGTGATTTTTGTTACAGTCATCACCGACCTCAATAGCTGCCATCCTACATGGTAAGTTAATTCAGTCATTTTGAAGATATATGGCTCATTGTTTCCCTTTTTCATAACTGGTTATCTATTGTAACAATGAAAGTACTTTCAGGTTTCATCCTGGGGTGAATAGATGCTTCTGCCCATCAGAGGAGGTTGCCAAGAGGGCTGCATTAGATGGCCTAGAAGATTCTCAGATTCGTGTTTTTGGTTTGCCTATCCGGCCATCTTTTGCTCGTGCAGTTCTTTCAAAGGTGCACAACTGTGATCACACAATTAAAAGCACACTTATGCTCTACTAGGATGGTTTTCTCACTTAACTGTGCGCTTGTTTTTTTTGGCTTCTTGTCATACAGGATGAGTTAAGAGAAGAGCTTGAACTGGACCCTAGTTTGCCTGCGGTTTTACTGATGGGAGGTGGTGAAGGTATGGGTCCTGTTAAGAAAACTGCATTGGCTCTTGGAGAATCGTTGTTTGATAAAGAACTTGGGAAACCACTTGGGCAATTGATCATCATTTGTGGCCGTAATAAGGTTCTTAAATCTACATTGGAATCTCATGAATGGACAATCCCAGTTAAGGTATTGGATTTTACTTCCCGTCCGTGTAGTATGTGAAGCGTATGATATACTTCATACATTCACAAAATTATTTGTTGAATGATCTTTTTATTTGCCTAATTGCAGGTTAGAGGATTTGAGACACAGATGGAGAAATGGATGGGAGCTTGTGACTGCATAATTACAAAAGTATGCTAAAGATATTTTAGCTTTAGATGCTAAATGAATCCTTTTTGTTTATTAACTTAATCTAATTGATTTTACTGACTTCAATGTTTCACAGGCTGGACCTGGCACTATTGCAGAAGCATTGATAAGGGGGCTACCTATTATTCTCAACGACTACATTCCGGGACAAGTAAGCGATTGGCGTTCTGCACATTTGCTTAACTTGACAAACTAACAGTCAAGATTTAGTTCTTATTTCATCTCATTTTTTTATCTTCATTTGGCAACCGCAGGAAAAGGGAAATGTTCCTTATGTGGTAGACAATGGGGCTGGTGTCTTCACCAGAAGTCCTAAAGAAACAGCAAAAATTGTGACAGAATGGTTTTGCACGAAAACAGATGAACTTGAAAGAATGTCAGAGAATGCACTCAAACTAGCCCAACCGGAGGCTGTTTTTGACATCATAAAGGACATTCATGAACTCGCACAAGCACGCGGTCCTCTTGTGAATATCCCTTATGTATTGACAGCATCTTTCACAAGCATAATCTGATCAATGAAACCTTCACTGTCCAGTGTGCACCATCAACCATGACCAAGGTTTGTCAGTACTAGAATGAAATGTATAGCTAGTTCTAATAGTGCCATTCTTTGTCCTTAAGAGTCTATGAGTACCAACTAATGGGAGAGTGAATTCTTCTAAGAACATGTTCTGATGTTCGTAAAGGTTGTGATTCTTTTAGGGTATTTTTTGGGAGGAGTTAGTGGTCTGGTGAAACTTGACTGTGTTGTATAATCTTTTTCTTAATAGTTCCTTAGGATATTGAATCATGCTTCCCTCTTCAGTTTAACCCTGGCATAATGGCATTGATTGCTTGAAATTTTAGTCCTGTAATCTTCAATCTATATATATGCTTGACTAGGATGGTTTTTCTTTACAACAAAGAAGTCTAGTTTGCTTGGCTTTGAATATAGCCCCTGCTATAATTTACTTCGAGCTTAAACAATATAGAAGAAGACCGACTTGTACATTGATACTGATAATCTGAATAATTAAGGCACGCTAGTTGTTCCGACTTCATGTCAATGTTGGAAAAAACGAAGAAATCTCTGCTACAACTTCACAGAATAAATTATTCAATTACAATTTTCTAATGAAATAACCACATTGTGATTACTTCAATTCACCGTAGCTTTTGTAAAAAGGAAATGGAAGAACAAAATTGATCCCCAAGCAAACAATTGAAAATAACTTGTTTGATGTCCTTTCAATTTTATTATATCTTACTGCTGTGTTATTGACAGTTGCTGAATGTTTACAACAGAACAACAATCAATCTGAAGCGATCTGATAGTAAGGTGGTGGATTGTGTACAATTACAACCTTTGACGTGTTAATTGTGGGGCAGACAAGTGATTGGTTAGAGCAAGCTATGACCATAAATAATTAAACTTAATATTTTCGTCCTCTTTCAGACAAACAACCCTCCTAGCTTAGGAAGAGAGATGACTTGAGAGCTTGAACAATGGATCCTATACTATATATACTATTGAAGGAATGGTTGGTAGGTTCTGACGGTAACTGGTTTTGTTTTCTTTCTTGTCATTTTGCCTTTAAGTTTTAAAGAAAGTCACGGACATAAGATTTCAGATGAACGTATCGTTTAATCTCTGTATATACAGCTCAGAAGATACGCACAATGTTAAAGGAAAAAAACAGCATTTCGTAATATCTTTGGAAATTGATGACAGCATCGAGGAGAATCTTGAATAAGCCACGAAGCAGGTTGTAACTTGCAAGTTAAGATTCCTGGCATAGAATATTAATTCGAAGTTTCATAGTAAGCTGTGTTTGTTGGTTGCGGGCCCATAGTAGCTAGATCAGATTCGAACATTGATCCGAAAAAATGTTTGGGTTACTGATCAACCCTGATCAGTAGTTTTTATTAAAATGATGCATTTCATCTTCTTTGATCTTGATCTTGTTAGGTTTAGATCGGTCCGATGGGTTAAAAAATCTTATCAAGTCAACTGAATTTTGCAAGTTTAATATCTTCTCTAGCTCATTTAAAACCTTAATTATATCAAGCTCTAGATTTCAGGTTTTTTAGGTTAACCCGTCAGATCGAGCTAGATTCAACCAATAATATTAAACCTGACTTGATTAGTTAACATGGTGACTCGTCTATCTAGGATTTAGTATGGGTTGAGTTTCGTGTCAAATCAGGTGAGAGTTGATCCGCTCAAACTGAATCGATCGATTTGATTCGAATGATACATGGTTTGACTTTTTATGTTTTTCCAAAACAATATAATAAATTTATGCACCCAATATACAACTAGCTAAATTGGGTTTTATAGGGTTCAACTATGGGTGCAGGGACATAATTCCAGAGAATCATGAATGAACAAGTAATATCCCAGATGTGTCTGTTTCATACTTCATTAAAATCTTGAAATAAATTTCATGGTCAGACAAGGTGTTCATCGGGCAAACAGTGACAAATATCTAATTAGGGCACCAGACATTATTCATTAGGAAACACCAGAAGGCAAATAATTGGATTTGAAAATGATTGTGATATCGATGACAAATCATCATCACCACCACTCTTAAATTATTGCTGTTTGGACGACTCGACTTTTCATCATTCAAATTTCAGTGCAACGCATACATCAGCAGTACACTGACAGAAAATTAGAAAAATAAAAATAATGGAAACACAGAGGGAAAATATTATTTTATGTCACTGTTTATTGATAAATATTGCAATCTCCCTCCTCTAATTCTATTGTTTTTTATCGAGCTTCGCAAAACCCCTCTAGTATATTTTTTTTTTGATAACCCGGAGTATTTGGACCAGCTTGTACGTACCATGATTAATCTCCGGACCCACTGAACACCCTGCAAACCCAGTAAACAGGTAAAGCACCGCAGGAGTAACATACATGCACGCTGAGGCTTGAACCCATGATACTTAGGCAGGGAAACCCTGCTAATTCTATTGTTTTTTATCGAGCTTCACAAAACCCGTCCACTATACTTGTTTTTATTTAAAGTCAATTTATTAAAATTTATTTGTAGAATTTATAATTTGTATATAAATTTAAGAATAATAGTTTTATTGTATTAATATATAACTTGTATTTTAGAGTTTATTTAGGATTTGAGAAAAATAGATTTAATTTGTCACTTGACAAGATTAATAGTGATTTTTATAATTTAAGCGTTTTGAAATTTAAAAAATGATGTTATCAATTTTACAGTTGAGTTCAGAATTTAGGAAAAGTTAATTTTATGTGAAAATAATAATAATTAAAAGATATTAATTTAGGTTGAATAATTTTTAATTAAAGAAATAATAAATAATCAGGATCCTAATTAATTTTAGTTATTTAAGAGTTTTGTTGAAAATTTAGAAAAAAATTAAATTAATATGTGATGGATAATAATTAAGAGTTTTAATGATTATTATTATGATAATGGTAATATTGATAATGATGATAATAAAATAAATAGTGATGATAGCGGTGGAATGATGATAATAAATAGTGATGACAGTGTCTTTAATATTCTTTTGCTCGATTTTCTGAAAAGAATGTGTTCATACGTTGGCCCTGGCCCCTGGGAGAAAATGGATTTTTTTAATATTATTTGGTTGATTTGACAGGTAAATAAATAAATAATAAAACATGATTTAATTTTAATTTTTTTTAAATGATATCATTTCTTGAAAATAATTAAGATGGTTAGATATTATATTAGTCTCGCTAAATTTAGATTGGCTTGTCAAACTAGTGATTAAAATGATAAATTTTATTAAGTTTAATAACTTTGTTTAAAATAAATAAGCGCATCATTTTGGCACAATCGCAAAATCGGTCCTGAAATCGCGATTTTGTTTGATTTCATCTGATTTTTGCGATTTCACCCCGATTCAAGCTGATTTCACCCATTTTTAATTTTTTCAAGCGATTCAACACGTAAAGCATGTTTTGACTCGTAAAATCGTACGATTTTACGAGTTAAAACGCGATTTTAACAACCTTGCTGCCAAGCATTTTCTAAAAGAAATTATATATAATTCTACGTGGCTGAATCAATAATCAAGATAAATTCTCAGACTTTTAGACAAAATAAATAAATAATACATGCATGATATTTTCTTTTTACTTGAAAAAAAAAAGAAAAAAAAAGAGAGAGGAAAGAAAGCAGAAAACCCATTTTTAAAGAGAGTTTAAAAGTGCAATTACATTGTTTTTCAAAAAACAATTTTAGAAAAATATATTAAAATAATATTTTTTATTTTTTAAAATTTATTTTTAACATTAACTCATAAAAAATTAAAAAACATAAAAAAAACTCAAAATTTTAGAAGATATCTTTTAAACGCTTTCCCAAAAGGGATTCAAAACGCTCATTTGGAGTCCGAGCAGAAACGACAGCCCACGCAATAAAGAAAAAACAAAAACGACAGCGCGTTTTGATCTCCTCGTTTGCTTAAAACTGCAGATCGAAGGCCAACAGCTACGTCAATCAAACTCCGACAACGTACTCCTGCGAGACTGAAAATTTTCAGGTAATTTTATTACTTCTATCTTACCTTTACTTTTCTTAAGATTTTAAATCATGGGACTTTTTTTTTTCTCCTTACGTTTTCATTTCCAGTGAAAACAGGGTTGTTTTTATATCCGAGTCTCTACAATAATTTACCATTTGAGCACTCTCTAATGCATCAATTCAGCTCTCAAAATTTGTAAATTTAATATCTTGCTTCTAATTGTTTTTAGGGATACTCTTATTTGACTGAAATACTGCAAAAGTTTGAATGTTTGAGCTTTGGGATTGAAAATGGTATGTGGATGGAATCTGGAAATCTTGTTTCCTCATTACTTTTCATCTTTGTATTTTTACTTTCAAAAATTGATATAAATTGTCGATTGGATATGTCAGATTTATTTGTACTATTGGGGTAGAGGCAGGTTTAGTTAAAATCAAAAGAGTAGATATGGTAAAGGTTGTGGCTTTAGTCATTTAATGGGAAAAACTTGGTTGTCATCATAATTGGGCTTGCTTTGAAACTAATGAAGGTATCCGCGTTCTTAGAATTTTTCTTGCTCTATTTATTTCGTGTATTTATATTTAATAACCAAATGTGAATTGAGTTTCTGTTTATTGATGAAGTTTGAAAGATGGTTTTTCATGCTTAGGTTCATCACTCTAGTTTCGTGGATGAGGAGGGAGTGAAAAAAGCTTGTGGCTGTCCTTTGCTTCCGTTGAAAAGTCATATAAAGGGTCCTGCTCCAGTTTCGGATCAAGGTTATAAAGTTATAAACACATGCATTATAATTTGTTTCGATGATTGAATGACTGTTAGATGGTTTTTTTTTCTGGTCTTGATTGTGTGGAAACTGGGATGTGTTTTATGCAGATAGAACTGATATAGTTGATGAAGCAATCACGTTTTTTCGTGCCAATGTTTTCTTTAGAAAATTTAATATTCAGAGCCCAGCAGATAAGCTCCTTATTTACTTAACGTTCTACATCAATGTGGCTTTGAAGAGGCTTGAGGGTTGTAGAACTTTGGCTGAAGGTACCAAGGCAATAATTAACTTGGGTTTGGAGAAGGTTTCTGTGCCTGGAGAGTCTGGTTTTCCTTTCCCGGGTCTTTTTGCGGATCCTCAATCTCAGAAGGAAGCAGGTAAACTTCCTTTTTATGTTTTTTTTTTCCTGGAGTTAAATTTGTGTAACAGATGTCATGTTAGGAGCAAGTTTACTTGGTCAGATTTGTAAAACTATATGAATTACGAACCAAGTTTTAGATAACCTAAATGATCCATGAGCAAATTTATTTGCATGCTGTATTATAATTATATCAATGAAGCATTGAAATGCACTAGCAGTCTCTTCAAACTGCATTATGTTCAACCTCTAGACTTACAAGTCTGAGGAGTAATGCATCGATGCTTGATTGCAGGCTGATGTTTATCTAGCAGATTGCTGTAACCCTGCTAGTAATCTGAATTAACTTCTCGTCTCAGTTTGTGACTGGATTATAGGGATCATGAAATCAATTTTGTTTCTGTTTAGCTATCAATAAGACATGGGCATTACCGCCTTTTACTCTTGTTCCTCGCTACTGTTCTGCTGATGAAAATTTTGTGTGACAGACTTTGTTATTCACATTTCAAACCATGGAGACTTTGTCATTTTACTCTCATAGTTCTTTGCCATTTCAATACTATATCATTAGGGCAGTTTAATATCCTTGAGCCTGGTGATATTGTATTATTCCAATGGCTTTAGCTATATAAGTTTTTGAATTGAGACACTGCATAGTAAATAAAATTCAATAATAGTTTCAGTTGGCTGCAAGTTCTCCATTACGGCTCACTGTATTAACTGTTCTACAGAATTTTTGATTTGAGCCAAAATTCTGAAATCTTGGACTTTTAAGCTCTTCGGTTTTGAATGTTGGTTTGTTTGCAGTATGATTGTGACTACTCTGCTATTTTTATTCCAATTTTTTTTCTTATTTATACTTTTGAATTCTTAAAATGCAGAGCTCTTCAGAAAGTATCTTAAACAGACAAGGGAGGAAACAAGTGGGAGATTACTGAGTGTCGCATATAGACCCAATGGGACTCCAAACAAATGGTGGTTGGCATTTGCCAAGAGGAAATTCATGAATATCATTGCTCTTTGAATATTTTGTTTATATATTCAACCTAAGGTGACGAGTAGAAGCCTTATAACAAGTTGTGAATATTCTTTGTTACCAAGCTAAATATGAATGACAATGCCTTCAAAACCGGCAGACATGTTTTGGTGCTAATGACTGATATTACAGTATATTTGTAAAATGAAGTTGAAGTTTCTATTCGTACTGCCTTCATTTTCTGAAAGGAAGAGAGGGGAATGTTAATAATAGGCATGGTAAAGATGAGGGATATGCGGCATGATTGCTACACTTTTGCATCTCATGCTCGCATCATTTCCATAATTGGTTTCTCGTAACTCAGCTTTTCTAGTTCTTCATCAGCAGGAAGCCATAATGTTTTATACAATTGATTTTCTGATGATTGAATATTGAAAAATTATATTTTAACCATGAACAACTGGTTTCTCGCAATTAAAGATAATTTTGCTCCACTCGAGGCATCTTCAATGAAAGAAGAAGAAATCAATCCAAATGTGGTAGATTTCTCCTCTTGAAACATGCAAAAAGATGCAAACTAGCAAGATGACGAGACACCTCAATTTGGCAAAAGCTGATAAGGTGTTTATGTTTCAAGGCCAGTGTCTTTGAATTTCTCTAAAAGACACTTGAGAATCCGGATAGATTAGGCAATTATTACAATAAATTAGCAAATAAAAATAGCATAATTTGAGAAGTGCTATATACTCAAAGCTTAACCGGTTTTGAAAATAATATTAGTTATTTCATTGATAACTAATAATTAGTTATAATGAAGGTGATAATAATTATAATAATAATAATAACAATGATGATAACATAGTAATAATGATAATGATCACGATAATATATTAATAACAATTATGATATTACTTATTGATAATAATAATAATGGTAGTAAATATAATGATAGTGACAATATTAGTAATGATAATAATAACGATGATAATAGTAATTATTATAATAATAATGGTGAAAATTCATCATTCGATGTTATATTCATCTTTAGATACTTGATTAATTGGAGATTAATGGTGATAATCTCATGACTTAGGTCATCGGTTTGTTCGGTTGACTCAGGTTGACTCAAATGGTTTTTTGTGTTCTTTTTTAATTGATTTTTTTTTTAATTTCACCCTTCAACATTAAGTTAATTACGATTCATGTTTCATAATTTGTGTTTAATTTGCTTTAAACACCCTGAATAACAGATTTGACAGGTTAATCTAAGTCAATCTAATATTTTGTTATTTCAATATTTAAAAAAGAATATTGTCATGATTTTTTTAAATCAAACTATATTTTTATCGATCATTTGAGTTATATTTGAATTTATCAAGTCAATCAGGTTATATTAGATCAATTCCCATATTATTATTTTTTTACTAAAAAAACATACTAACAATACTTAAATATTTTTTTATATATAAAAAATTAATCTAACCAACAACAAATCACATATAATGTTCTCGTATATAGCACAAGCAATTGATTAATCACATCCTTATACCGATTTAAGTATTAATTGTATCTCTATACTGAATCGATTTGTTTAATGTGAGTTATTTATTTAAGTTTTTGTTGACAGTGTTAAGTAAATTACATAATCAAGCGACATGTGTTGTTTAATTTCGTTGATCTAATTAGTTTTTATTTTTTATTACAAAAGACATTTATTGAAATTATAAAATTTATAATTTTTTACAAGTTTTCTTTATTTTTTTTATTTTTCATTTTTTATAATAATAATAATAATAAAAAAGTAATGAGGTTAACGAAGTCAAAGACACACTTCGTTTAATAAACAAAATTACTAATGAAAGACTGACGTTAAACAAATTGATCAAACATAGGAATTCAATCGATGCTTGAATTGATAAAAAAAAAAAAAAAAAGAGAGAGAGAGAGAGAGAGAACTTGATTAATCAAGTGCTTGTAGTGCATGGATAATTAACCCCCAAAGCATCTAATAATAATTTCTCTTGTTCCATATAAATTATAAATAGTGCATGGGTTTAAGGTTCCTATTTTTTGAAAAGTGGCAAAATGGCCAAGTTAGAAGGACGAAACTGGACCTGACTTTCCAACACAGCCCAAGATCTGGTCCTACAAAAATAAAAGCAGAAGCCAATACGCTAAAAATTTTCTCACATGAAATCGAATAATAACTAGCCATCTACCCGTCTTTTGCTACGGGTTAGATATTTTTTTAATATAATATTATTTTTTACATGTTCTTTAACATAAAAAAATCTTAATTAACAAATTATAAAATTTATATTTGAATTTAATTAAATAAATTAAATACTATTTATATAACATAAAAAATTATGAAGAAGACCTGCACATACAAGTCTTTTTCTTATGGCTTATATGCTCTAGCCCAACCAAGCTTGAGCGCATGAGCCTTTCTCCTCTAGATTCTACCCATTACAAATAGATTTTTAATAATTTTTTTATTTAATTTTTTTATTTAATATTTTGTTGGTTACTAATTGGGCAATGTAATTTGTTTTGGTTTGATATTTTTTTCTCTTTTAATTTTTTTGATATTTTATTGATTCTCAATTTTATAGGTATTCATTTCAAATAAAAAAATTTGTTTAGATCAATTGAGTCCATGACCCAGACAATGAGTTTGGCTAGATATCTTTGATTGGTTAAGAATTGTGCAGCCAATGTTCTTGAACCTTATTTTTAAAAAAAAATTTTATGGAGCAGATGACCCGTCCACCCTTTATTTTACTTTTTTAAAAAGGAAAGTGACACTTCGTTCGCCCTACCTAAAGATCGTTGGAAAGTCAGATTATAATGTTTTAGACAAAAAAAAAAAAAAACCTAAGATAAATTCATGGTTTCAAATATTAAAATTAGCCTGAAAACCCATGTAAAATATATTCATGGTTTCAAACAATCCAAAAATTAGCTTGAAAATCCATTATCAACCCGAAATCAAAATTATTTTTGGGCTCATATCCACAGTATTAGGTAAGTTCAAGGGGAAAAACATCTAAGATAAATTCTTTTCATTGAAAGAAATCCATTAACATTAAAATTATTGTTTTTTATGACTGAAATTGGTATAAATGATGATTTTTTTTATTTGCCGATGAAAGCAAACCACTTTCTTTTTTTTCATATAAAAAAAAATAAAAAAAATTGAAGGACTCTGTTCTTAAATTTTTTTAAAAAAAGGGGCCAAAGATTTATAATAAAGTTTGGGAATTACAATGAATATTTCACTTTAAAACCACTCATTACTTTTAATTTTTTTCACTTTAATCTTCCATATTTTAATCTAATCTTTCCTAATAAATTAATCTAAATTAGCAATTTAAAGGTAAAAAAAATTAGAACAAAAAAAATCAGTGAATTGAGAGGGGCTATGGGCAACAATATTTCCCCTAACTTTTTAGAGTTTTGTATAATAAATTAATAATAATAATAATTTCTTGTTTTCTTTCGATTCTTTATTCACAAAATCACAACAAGAAAAAACAGGGCGTTGTTTGTGTCCGTGTTCTGTGTGTTAATGATCTCTGTCTTATCTACAATCCCTCTCTCTCTCTCAGTCTCTCACCTCTCCTTCCCACTTTCTCGTCATCACCAAATCCAAGAAAAGCACACACCTTTCTTAGCTGATTCCAACTGGGGTTTTGATTTAGACACGGAATTTCAAAACCTAGTTGTCTGATTTTTATTGGGCACTCTCTCTTTTTCTTGTTCTTTCAGTTTTGTATTAGGGCTCAACAACTTTTGTTTATCACTTTGGACTGATTTGGGTAAATCTCTTACTTATTTCAGGTTTTTGATTGTTTGGTTTTATTGTTTACGAAAGATGCCATCTTTTTTAGTTCTTGCAGGTAGAATGAAGGGTATTAGAGATTGGGTTTTTGGTCAGTTATTGTCCAAGTCTTTGGCTTCAACTGGACCTTTGTCAGGCAGTGGCAGTTTCTTTAGCGAGGAGCCTGTTAATGAAGAATCTGATGACCCAGGTGCTTATTTTTGCTCCTTCCACTCTTGCTGTGAAATTCGTTGTTTTCTTGGTCATAGTTTTGTCTTTCTTTATATGTGTTTCAGTTAGCATTTAATTGGATAATTACTGTTCTTCGGAGGATGTTTTGCTTAATGGAGAAATGGTTTTCTCAGTTAGGTACTGGAACAATGAGTTTTCTTGCTGAAATGAGAGAATTACTTTGTGATATTAGATATTTTTGGTAGTTGTGTTGGGGAATCCAGTGACATGAGTTTCCTTGCGGAAATGAGAATTGCTCGTGATGTTTGTTTGGCCCCACATGCTAATTACCTTTGTAAAAATTTTTAGAGAGAATGAGGTGTTTCTTTGTTTAGGGGTCGGGGATGGGGTTGTTTATAGCTCTACCAATCAAAGCAACTAACTTTTGGTTATTGGATTCTGGTCCCATGGATTTGAATTAAATTGGGCTTGGTTTGGGGATCAATGATTCAAGGATCATGAATTGCACTGCCTGTTTTAATTGTTAGTGCAGAGATGGTAAATTGTTAAGAATCTTCTGGAACGTTTGGTTTTAGTTACTGCAGTGATTTAGTGTGAAGTAATAAGCCATCTTGCTCCATACTAGCTTGAAAACATTTTGGTAGAGTTTTACTTTTTTATACTTTTGAGTATGACATGTATAATGGGCATTTTCTACATGGAGTATGAACAGTAATTGTCATGACCATATGCTGACAAGGAGAAAAAATTGTTTTAATGCTGGGAGCTGAGTTTTTATCTGAGTTTGAAATTGTTTTATGTTTGCCATCTGACTTTAACACTGTTGATTTTTGCATTCAGCGAGAGTTTATTTGCTTGTTATTATTTGCAGCTCACATGGCCCAGTTAGAGTCTTCATCACCAACTTCTGATACTTCATGCTCGTCTAACTGTAATCAGGAAACTGGGTCTCCTCAATCTCTGGAGCAAGTGGCTGCAGATTCTTACCAACCTAATCATGAGGTTGAGGTAAAGAAAGCTGATTCATTGACCAAGATTGAGGATCTTCGAATTAACTTCTTCCGTCTTCTTCTAAGGTTTGGGCGGTCACATGACAATCTTCTGGTGGCGAAGGTTTTACATAGATTGCACCTAGCAGCTGCAATACGAGCAGGGGAATCAAACTTGAAAAGGGTTAAAGCTGATGGAGCTAGAACTGTAGCAGCAGAACAAGAGGCATCTGGTACACCTGAATTGAACTTCTCTCTTAGAATACTTGTGTTGGGTAAAACAGGTGTTGGAAAGAGTGCAACTATAAATTCTGTATTTGATCAACCAAAGGCTCCGACTGATGCATTTCGACCAGCCACTGAACACATCAAAGAGGTTGTGGGGTCTATCAATGGGGTCAAAGTAACATTTATTGACACACCTGGTTTTTTACCTTCATCTACAAGTAATTTGAGAAGAAATAGGAAGATTATGCTTTCTGTTCGGAGATTCATAAGAAAATCACCACCAGACATTGTTCTATTCTTTGAACGCCTTGACCTCATCAACATGGGTTACTGTGACTTCCCCCTTCTGAAGCTTATGACCGAAGTCTTTGGCAATGCTGTTTGGTTTAACACCATCCTTGTGATGACTCATGGTTCTTCAACTCCTGAAGGACCTACTGGATATCCTATTAGCTATGAATCATATGTGACTCAATGCACAGGTTTGATGCAACATTATATAAATCAGGCAGTATCTGACTCAAAACTTGAAAATCCAGTAGTTTTAGTGGAGAACAATCCTCACTGTAAAAAGAACTTAATGGGGGAAAGCGTTCTTCCCAATGGACAAGTATGGAAATCTCATTTCTTATTATTCTGCATATGCACCAAAGTTCTTGGTGATGCTAATACCCTCTTGGAATTTGAAGGCGGCATTGAATTGGGACCATTGATTACCCCCCGGGTGCCTTCTCTGCCCCATCTTCTCTCATCTTTTCTAAAGCATCGTTCTACACCATGCCCGAGTGAATCAGAACCAGAAGTTGATGAGATTTTACTTTCAGATGCAGATGAGGAAGATGACTATGATCAACTACCTCCAATCCGAATCATGACAAAATCTCAGTTTGAAAAGTTGACTAAATCACTGAAAAAAGACTACCTTGACGAGCTGGATTATCGAGAAACACTATATTTGAAAAAACAGTTAAAAGATGAGTCTCGGAGGCGAAGGGAGAGGAAGCTTTCTGGAGAGGAAAATTTTGGAGAGGACAGTAATTCTGATCCCCAGCAGGCATCTCCAGAGGCTGTTTTGTTGCCAGATATGGCGGTCCCTCCAAGTTTTGACTCAGATTGCACCATACACAGGTATCGATGCCTTGTCACTAGTGACCAGTGGCTTGTGAGACCTGTTCTTGATCCTCAAGGATGGGATCATGATGTGGGCTTTGATGGTGTAAACATGGAGACAGCTATAGAAATAAGAAAGAATGTCCATGCCTCAATCACTGGACAGATGAGCAAGGACAAGCAGGATTTCAGTATTCAGTCTGAGTGCGCTGCAGCTTATGCAGATCCTAGGGGCCGAACTTATTCTGTAGGTCTTGATGTTCAGTCTTCTGGAAAAGGTACGATCTATACAGTTCATAGCAACACAAAGCTGAAGAATCTGAAGCAAAATGTAACTGAATGTGGGGTTTCCTTGACATCCTTTGGGAACAAGTACTATGTTGGTACCAAGCTTGAAGATACCATGTTAGTTGGGAAGCAACTCAAGTTTGTAGTGAATGCTGGCCAAATGAGGTGCTCTGAACAAGTGGCATATGGTGGAAGTCTTGAGGCCACATTAAGAGGGGGGGACTACCCTGTGAGGGATGATAGAATCAGTCTGTCTATGTCAGCTCTCTCCTTTAAGAAGGAGATGGTGCTGGGCGGAGGGTTTCAGTCTGAATTTAGACCTGTCAGAGGCATGAGAATGGCTGTTAATGCCAATCTGAATAGCCAGAACATGGGACAAGTTAATATAAAGATTAGCAGCTCTGAGCACATTGAAATTGCTCTCGTTTCTGTTTTCTCAATTTTCAAGGCCATTTTGCATAAGAAAATGACTGAAAACAAAAGCAGGGAAGTATTGGAGATGGGATGAGTCTTTGCTGTCCTCGATTGAGCATGATTTTCTTTGTTCAAGGACGGAACCATTGTTAGAAAGCTATTTATTTACTTAGCTGGGATGCAAATCGGCCTTCCACGTGAAGAAAAAGATGAAGAGCTAAGTTTTGCAGAGGCTGTCCTTTTCTTCTTCTTTTTCCTGCGCTGCAATTTTCCGATGCATCTTTGAAGGAGGATAGGTAGCGATATTTTGTTTTTCTATTTTACTTGAAAGCATACAACTGGCCCGCCAGCCTTGGGCTGAGAGCCTTGTAACAAATAAATCGTTGTTATTTTTGTACAGGAAATTGGAATATGAGAATTTATACTTCGATCCAGAGAATGAAACCTTTATGATGGTCTAAGTTTTTTAGAGGGTGCTTGGTAGGGTGTTTGGTATTGTGGTAGCGGTTGTTTTTCAAATAATTTTTTATATTGAAATGTATATGAATGATGTTTTTTTATTTTTTAAAAATTATTTTTGATACCAATACATTAAAACGATCCAAAATGTATAAATTATATTAAATTTTAACAAAAAAAAATTTAATTTTTTTTAGACCGCGTTAGAAACATCATAGTGTCTTCAAATTGTTAGTGAACTATGTTTAGTGACTATCCATTCATGTTTCTCCATTTATTGCAATGATTGATCAATTGACTGCGCTCACGCCTTTTCCAGAAAGAACTCAAATCCCGACCATAACCTAAAACCTGGTCCACTAAAAACTGACCACAAGTTAGGCCTTTCGTTGTTAAGTGTGCCGAATTTTTTCCTCGGAAACGAGAGACGGACACCAGTATGCTCTTCAGTTGTATCCAATCTGCAGATAGTGAGGGTATCCGCTTCAATTTTCCCAGTCCAACCAATCCAAATGTCGAGTAATATTCGACTGCATCAGTCTCTCTTGAATGCAAGCCAACTTTGACTGCCAATCAAGCCACATGTCAAGGTGGTTTCCCCTTGCCTTCCTTCTTTTGCCTCAATTCCGATTTCCTAACAGTCATAATAATGGAATACAGGGACCCCATGTCGGCAAAAAAATGACTTCCAGAGGGTCTTGAATGACCATTAGGATTAACCATATCTATCAGCTCACCAGCAAACATCTTCCTCTGCAATTTCGTTCTATCACCCATACTTCCAAGCCCCACAAGAAGATATACAGAAGTTTTCAAGAAATACAAGTATAATTGTCCTTTGTTTTTTTCAAATTGGTACTGGGAATGTGATGACTGGCATTAAATAGAGTAGACAGTAGACATTATGATAATAACAATCATGTATCCTGTGAAATTATTGTGTAGCCATGATGCCTATTGAGTTCTATAAGATGGTGGTGGACAATTCCCAACTTTTATGCATCCAAGGGATGTAGTCTTGTCCAAATGCCAACGAATTTGCTGCTTTAGGGCATAGCCTGGCCACAATACGATGATGACAATAGAGGGGTTTGGCACTTTAGCATGTGTTTCTAGTATTAGAGGTTCTGTTTTCTCTTGCAACAAGAAATTCTTTTTACCAGTAGTTGGATTTGACAGTATAAGCATCGAAGAATCTAGCTCGGTGTGTATCACTGATGTTCAACTTTCTGGGCTCCATTAGTTGTTTAACCTGTTCATTTATCAGTGCATTCGCACATGAATCTGATTCTATCTAGAAAGAAAAAGAATAGCACGAAACAAAACAAAAATTACAGACCTGTTGTTCTCAGAATCAGGTTTTTGTCTTGAAAGCAACAGATCAGAAGCACCCAAGTTCTTGGAAAATGAAAGTCTCTTCTTTTCAGTTTTCAAAAATTGTTTCGAAAATATTAATCCTAAGCATAAGTCATATATATATATATATATTTATAAATACTGCAATAAGTTACAATTTTTGTGAGAATTAAAAAGAGCCTGTATTTACTATTTAGTTGAGTTTCACTGATCCACGTGTAAAAAAAAAAATATTATTGTTTTTATTTTTTTATACACTCCCATGGATTTCTGTTTTTAATTCTCCTAAAAAGATTTGGATTAATACAATATGATTTTAGGGCCGGAGGAGGTGTTCAGAAAAATAAATATTATTTTAGTTTATTTTATTTTTCTATTTTGTATTATAATATTTTTCAGTATTAAAAATTAAATGGTCAACTCGTGGGGTGGGGTGGTGAGTCGGTGACCACGCAATGACATTAAAAAAGTCAGATAGTTTTAAACCATATCATCGAAACTGTCGTGGGGGTGGTGACCACGCGCGGTGTAGGGTGGTTAGTGGCCATGCCATTTGGACCATGGCCTAAACCACGTGCTCTCTTTTTTTAATTGTGCACCATCGATCTTGAAGAAAGTGTGAGAAGTATATAAACATGTGTCTGTACTTTATATATATATATATAAGAAAATTATTGAATTGGCGTATACGTAATAACTTACACATTTTATTTAATATCAATGCATAATATTGTTAGCTTAATTAAGAAAAATATTTCAACTATAGGTTAAGGAGATACTTTGATGATTATTAGAAGATGAAGTGGATATAAAATTATTTTCTTAGTTTATAATTTGAAGATTATAGAATATGATATGTTTTATTACATCAATTTTTGACTAAATATTTTCAATCTCATTCTAATATCTATTGAAATTGCAAGTTCTCATTTATTTACTAAATATATTTTTATTTTACTCGAATTTATTAATGAAATAATTTATTGATTGCAAATATTCTAATTGCTAAAATGATAAGTAATAAAGTTTTAAAGACAGATGATTTATCATTAACAACAAAAATATCATTATTTTAAATATATATTTTTATTATTAATATACATGCTAGGACTTTGAATTAATATAAATTATAAGTCTGGATTTATGTTTAGTATTTTATTATTATATATGTGTTGAAAACATGTTTGTCATGAATTATTATTTTACATGCTTATGAATTTAAACTTGGATGAATTATAGGTTTTTCTTTAAGATATTTTTATGCATAACATGACTTAATAAACTAAACATTTTTATTCACTAATCTAATAAATTTACAAACTTTGATCTACAAATAATTATATTATAATAAATAAATAAATATAAAATAAGTCATTTCTTAAAGAGGGTCACATTACTTTTTGTCTCAAGTGTGTTCAACAATGGAAGAACATAAATTAGATTCTTTTAAGCCCAGCAGCATATGCCAAGAAGCAAGGATGCCCCTCCAAGGCCTAAAAGAGCCTAAATTTTGAAGTATTCATTCATCCATGTCATCTCCCCAAACTATGGAATAACAAGGTTGCTTGATCCAAAATCCCCTCAGATTCCTCACATCTCTCTCAAACCATTACAAGTTGAATGTTAAACTTTCCACTCAAACAATATTATTTCTCAGAAAGTAAAATAAAATGATATAAATAAAGGAAAAGATTTGAAACAAAGTTTGATCAATGAATCCAACATTCCAACAATTTATTCAGCAATTCCTTTACATCATTGATCAATTCATACATGGACACGAAACAAAAGAAAAGCCTAACAAATCACTAAACCAGATCAAAGGCAATTACCTTTCCAACTTCCTGCTAATCCAAATTTGTTAATTACACAATATCAAGGTGAAGATCCCCAAAGAACTTCTGCTACAATAGTAGCAGCCTCGGCATTAGAAACACAAGCATTCCTTACTGTCTTCAATATCTCTTGCTTGAATGCCCTCCTCTCTCTCTGCCTTAACCCTTCTCCGACCTCTAATTGAACTGCAAATCTTGCCACACAGCTTGCAAATGGGTGATTCTCTAAGAACCTCGTCTCTCCCTTACCTCTCTCTTTCTCGTCATCAAACATTCCGATGTCAATCAAATCCCCACCAAGTTTTGATCTTTGCAGCTCCACTAGCTTCTTTATCAACGCTTCTCTAAGCATAGCTTCGATCGCCTCTTTTCGGCCGAAATAGCCAATTTCAAGAATGCAATCCATTGTTACAACTCTCAAATGCAAGTCTTTATAGTCCAAGAAACTAATGATTTTTGGAATCTCACCATTAGACTCAATCTCGTCAACAAGTGGTGATTTTATTGACTTAATTAGTGAACAAAGTACCTTCATTGATTTCCAAGAAGCCATTGAGACAACACCGTGAATCAAGCGACCCATCAACACTTGACCAACGAAGACATCCTTGTTGAATCTAATCAAAGCTGAAACAACGAAAGCACACTGTTCTCTTACCTTTCTTGAGCAACTGGGATCACATGAAATTCTCTCAAGTAAACAAAAAATCTTTGATTTAAGCACCAGGTCTTGCAACTCACGATTAAACCCTTGTAAAACTCGGTCCTCAAACTGACTCAACAAACCCACCAACTCGTCCTCCTCAATTTGCAACGGATCTTTCAAACCTTTCATCAATCTGTCTATACTCTCGCGATCAATCCAAGCTTGAATCTCCGACTCGATCGACCCAGCAACTCGGGATATAGACTGAGTCGAGACCCGGCGAGTCAAGAAACTCCTAAGTCCATGCCCACAGCTTCTCTGTAGAGTGTCGAAAAGGGATTTGAGGCTAGCAAGGTGTTCAGAGAGGGTAGAGAGAAGGGGGTCTTTAGAGAGAATTGTATCTGATTCAGTCTCGAGCTCTAACAAAGCTTTAAGGGCAGGAGAGTTGGATTCGGCCGAGTTAGGACCGGGGTGTGTCTGCAAGTCATGAGAAGCTTGTTTTAGAGCTTCTAGGACTTTAAGGACTCGTGTAATCTCTTCTTTTGATGGTGTGTCTTCCATCATTTCAGTGCCTGGTTTTGTTTCTAGAGAAAGATTGAATCTTTATATATTTCTGGAGAGACGCGTGATGAATTAAATTCTATGCGAATGAGCTTCTGAGAAAATGACTACTTCAACGACCAGTCGCAGGTTCAGGTTCGTGTAAAAAAAGGAAATTAGTTTTATATACATATAAAACTAATTTAGTCATGGTGTAATATATATATATATATATATATATATATATATTACACCATATGACTAAATCTATACTCTATTCATGAAATGAATGGAAAAAAAATGAGAGAGGCTAAAAGATAGAGAAAATCACTTCTATTTTATAATTCAAGACTAGGTTAATGAAATTTGATCTCCCGAATAAAAATATTTATATATAGGTAACTATTTATTTATAGCAAACTACATGCCATTCTCCAGAATACTAATCTTAATTAATTAAGCTTGATTGACACTACTTAACAAATTTGATCTCCCGGATAAGTAAGTTGACCACGTGATTTAGAAAAAAAATTTGAGAAAATGCCAACGGCAAAGAAGTAATCAGCAAGGCAGTCGAACATGCCATCAGAACCATGTTGGGGGTACAGAAACTGTTTTCCTTTTTGTTTTTTTCTACTTTTTTTTAAAAATATATAATGGGTCCAAATTAACTGGTTGCTCTCTTGTATTACCCCTCCACGTAGTCATGGCACTCAGCTCTTAAGATAAAGAAACTAATAGCTTCGATTTAAATAAATTGTTGTGGTCCAAAGAATATTATTTAATAAATTAACTGTATCACTGGTTCATTTTTTATTTATTTGTAACTTAGAGCTGCAAATCCCTTCTCTGAATTTTGCCTTCGTCATGCTTTAGCGAGCGTCCACCGTCGAAACTATTTGGGCTACGCTAGAACTTGAAAGAGTTTGGGTCGAGCTCAGCACCAATCAAAAGAGTCCAGTCCGGTAGGGAAAGGGCAATCAATCTTTTTATGTTCTCTTCGTTAACAGGCCAAGCCCTAACAAATCTGCTGAGAATACAAACAGGGTGGCGAAATTGCTTTCAATTAGCAATTGGCATTCAGACAACCTTTACAAAGATGCCAGTAGTTTCACTAATAAAATCTCCATCGAATCAACTCCATCATGAAAGAATCTTCGCTCTGTTCAATCTCAATTTCTGCAGACTGAAGGAAAAACCGTCCAAAATGTGAAACTATGGAACTAATATTATTTATACTTCAACAGCAGATTTCTGCAACTAGAAAGACTTGATTGGAATTTGGAACAAAGTAGTAGCTATACCCACAGAGAAAAACTTTAACCTTGGAAAAGTCACCAGGAAATTCAGCAAAGATACATTGTTGTCACTGCCTCAGAGGCATAGCAATCCTGTCCTCACAGAACCTGATGGGATAGCATTTTGCAAAACAAATGGTGTTTAGAATAGAAAAGCCTCAGATTAGGTTGTTTTCATAGCAATAGCTCATGGTATATTTAAATCCACCATTGGCACAAAAATATATAACTTATACTTGTAAACAACTCTGCTCTCACAAACACTCAAAAATCAAAAAACAAGGAATTAATCTATACGAACCCAATCAAATGAGACCCTGAATTAACTCGAGGTGACACTAAGTAAAAATCCAACTTATAGTCATTACTTTGCCTCAGAGGTAGTGACAATAAGATAGATATCATCATGATACTCTTATCTGATAATACGTAAATTCTATTGCATCACAGGCAAAGTAGGTCAATTTTGTATACCATTAAGTGCACTGACATCAATGAAAGCGATAAAAGAAAGCAAAATTCAAACACAAACACATGAAATGCTAAAATCAAACATTGATTTCTAGAAAGTGATTTGTGCATCAGAGAGATTCCCATTTAGACAAGTCAACATTCTCCAATTTCAATTGGAGTGGCTGATGTCCCTGTCTGTTCTATCATCATCTGCACAATTTATAAATGCAAATTTTTTTTTATAAATGAACAGTTTTTAAGCTATAAAAAAGGCATCAGAGAGATTCCCATTTTAGACTTGGTCATCATCCTCCCTAAAAAGAGAGTAACTGATGTCCCTGTCTATTTTATCATCACCTGCCTTTTACTTTAGCCATAGCTTACATTTAAAAAAAAGAATTTAAATTCATAATAACATGCAACAAAAAAAAAAATTAAGCAAAAAAAAGAAATAAATAAATGTGCCTAAATAAATGCCTCAGGTTAAAATTTTTTTCATAGATATATAAGTCTCGGAGTATATTTAATACCATCATAGGCAATAGCAGAAGAAATTATACTCTACACAGACCAAAACACTATTACTGCGGAAGGAGGCCTGGAAAACGGAGGATGAACAAGAGGAAAAGGAGGAGGAAGCGGTGGTGATAGCTAAAGAAAGTGGAAGCAATAAGAGGCTACAGCGGAGAGAGCCGCTGCAGATTTCCACTAAACCCTAATAGCTGCGACAAACGGCCATAGAGGAGGATTCATTGTTGCGGTGGTATTTATAGTAATGTGTTTGGGATAAATTGAAAGCTAGGGTTTGGTTTTGTGTTTTTTTTTTTTTTTTAATTACAAGAAAAGAAGAGAAGATAGGTATAATACGATGCCGCCTCGGGCTGGCTTATTTTTGAGAACCCTCTCCTCTTCTCTTGTGTTTCAAAACCTGGGCTTAAAGTCCTTTACTCGTTGAACTTGCTGGTTTGGGCTATAGCCCAAGTAATTTTAAATTCAATGAAATCATCTTTCTCACTTAAAATTAAATTGTCAATAAAATTATTTTTACATGAGAAGAATAAGAGTATTGAATAATTTCTCAGAGACTCGAGAATTTTTTAGATAGTATTTGATTATTTTTTTGAAATAAAAAAGAAAAAAATAATAAAAATAAAATAAATATATCTCTTTCACTCTAAAAACTACACTAGAGATAAATTTATTTTATGTTTCATCTAATTTTTTCAATTAAATAATATTTTTTTTATTTTTTAAATAAACATTAACCAAATATAATGTTAAATAAAAAAAGATTGAGAATGAAGTATTAGGGGTGAATAATACAAAACCTTTATGACTTTTCAATTCCAAAACTGTGATTAGAATAGCAAATCACAAGAACAAAAGACAATGCAGATTTTTCAACAAGGCTTTTCCTTCTTTTATATTATGCAATTCTTTTTTTTTTTAATTATATAACATGCAATTTAATTCTTATATTAAAGGGTTCTTTCAACTATACCCTCCCAAAAGTTCACATATTTGATTTATGACCCTCTTCCCTTACTTTACTTTACTTTTATTCTCACCCTCCTTGAAATAATTTCACTCTAATTTCCTTCTCGTTAGGAATAAAAAAAACATTTAAAATTGTTTAATTATTGTCATCTTTTAAAAAAATAATCATTCTTATTCCCCTAAATTAAGATCACCATTTTTTCTATTTTATTGATAATACACCTTAAAAAAAAATTCAATTTTGATATAAAACTTATAACTACTACTGCATATGGTGGTTTAATTTAGACTTTAGATACTAGAGTAGAATAGACTCGAGGCTCGCGCTTCATTATCATCACGTGCATTAATAAATGAAAAATAAATTGGTGTGACTTCTTCGACCTAGTAGGCCAAGAGCGAACTAATTGTCATGTTCAAGTGCCGATTGAGTTTTAAAAAAATCATGTTGCTATCGTTTTAACCTTTGTCTAACTCCAACTTAAATGTGAAAGAAACAACAGAATTTTTAAAGCATTAAATCATAAAAGAATTTTAGGGAGTGAAAACAAAAATCGATGACATATTGTATTGACCTAAATTAACACACGAAACTTACGACCCGATAATAGATACAACCACAATAAGTTAATCTAGTTGACAATATGTCTCCTTCCTTTTCCTTCCTTTATTCTCTCACTGTCTATGTCTTAATTGGGTCTTAATTGATCTCGGGTTGGATTAAATCTCAAATTAAATTGAAGAGTTACAAAAAAATTAAAGATAAAATATAAAAAATATGTCATATTATTTCGATCCCGGTCAATATGAGGTAACCCATAAAATTCAGGTCATGAACATAATCCTAACTAGATCCCTTACTCTCTTCCCGTATAAGCTTTAATTGGGTCTCAATTAGCTACAGCTAGATGAAATTTGAGATTATAAAAAAACTGGGGACAAAATAAAAATAAAAAGCCTTAAATTTGCTGTCGAAATTGTCTTCTCGAGCTCCTTCTCTAGGGTAGTGTGATGGCGTTAGACTCCAAACGTGGCTTCAACAAGTTTTTTATCTCCTCCCCTCCATTTTTTTCATACAATAACAGGAAAAAATAAAACAATGCAGCCAGTAGAAAAGACCAATTTGGCCATTCAATTTGAGTTTCTACCAGGAAAGATGCTTGTAACTAAGATAACAGAAGCAAACAAGAAGTAATTGGCTATCAATTTTACAATCGAAGGACCCAATCAATTAAAAAAGACATTTGGCAACCAAAATAAAAAAAAAACACTGCTCTCGTTCATTATGGAGTGAGCGGTGTTTAACACTATCACGACAACCTTTCCGTTTTAGTTTTTTTTTTTTAATTTAATTTAATGTGGAATATTCGACATGGCCCAGAAAAAGACAATGACTCTGACGTTATCTCATCCAAGAGCACATCCTTAGGATTGAATCACACATGAGTTCTTATATCGTATTGCAGACACGAGCCATTTGACCTTGCAAGGAAGGAAACCTACCAATTATGGGCTGCCATGTAATCAATCCTCTGCAACTTACCACATATATTCTAGGCTCTAAGGCAATCAATAAACCACACGACAAACTGTCTTTTCTATCTAATTAACTTACGTCACGCCACCACGTTCTTCCCTGCTAACCTACTCCTCCTCTTCCCTTTCTCCATATAAAGTCTGATGCATACATTATCATCATATGACCACCTCTGCCACCCTCTTCAAATTAATGTTCTAAGGTACGATTTCTCATCAATTCAATGGTTAAAATGATGACGATGATGTTGAAAGTTTTTTAGCTCAGGTTGTTGTTTTTCTCTTTGCCTTTGCAGTCCCTTTCGTTGCTGGCTGATTTTGATGTCTTGGTTTCTGTTGGTTATGTTTGAAATAGACAAAACTTGTCAGCCATTTTTCTTGTTGTAAAGTAATGCTTTTGTTCTCTTGTTTTGATGTTTTTGGAAGAATTTCAAAACGGCATGTATTTGTTTGATTTTAGAGTTGAAAATCGATTCTACAAAGAATTGGTTGGTGTGAATTATTTGAGCTTAGAGCTTAAAAAAGGTTTTGAAATCCTGGAATGAAAATATGGTTCTAGAGTGAAATCACTTGTCCGAATTGATAGTAGCGTTTGTTTTTCTTTTTTTGTTGATTTGTCCTTGTGATCGATTGATATATTGGCATTGATTTTGTGTGCAGCTGTTGAATTATTTGTTTTCGGAAAATATGGTTTTAGAGGAGAATTACTAGTTGAACATGGATAGTAGGCTATTTTTGTTGATTTTCCGTTGTGATTGATATTTTTCATTGATTATGGGAGCAGCTATTGAATTGTTAGTGGCTGATTGATCAATAATCATGCCAAAGGTTGTTGAGACACAGTCCATGTTGCTTCAACTTATACTGGTGTTCGTCATCTTCTTGGGCTTTGTCAAGAATGGAAATGCTGGGATAACGAGCGCTTTCATTCGGTCAGAATGGCCATCTATTGACATCCCTCTTGATAATGAAGTATTTGCAGTCCCAAAGGGTTATAATGCACCACAACAAGTAAGCAATTGGAATATCTTGTGCTTAAAAGATCTGTGGCGAGATTACATATGGGCATATGGATCTACTTGATTATCTTGTCTGTTCTGCCCAACTTTAATGCTCATGGAATTATCATGCAATTATGTGAAGATGGAAAGGAAAAGAAATGATGTTTCGGTGCATGTGCATATTCTAATTGTCTTTCTTACACCTTCTATATGGACCCCTTTTACACAGCAAGTAGATTAGTGTAATCAAGTACCTCTGTTTGTTAAATAGGTTTTAGGTCCTTTTTCTAAAAGAAAAACTAAAGTCAAGAGGTGTTACAACAAATGAAGTAGCATTCAAGTGCAAAGATTACTGATTGATGTTTTTGACAATACGAGGTTAATATATCTTGAAACCTACTAAACTGTGTTACCACAAGCACATTTTTCATTCAATTGAGAGTTCCTGGAATCATTTTGTTCAGATGATGATGGGATGAATATCATCTACCATATATATCTGCATTTTGTTTCTTTTTATAGTTATTTCTTTGTTATTTAACCATATTTTCCTGAATTACTTTAACCATAGGTACATATAACCCAAGGTGACTACAATGGAAAGGCTGTAATTATCTCGTGGGTGACACCTGATGAACCAGGCACCAACAAAGTGCAATATGGTGTGTCAAAGAAGAAATATGATTTTACTGCAGAGGGGACAGTGAAAAATTATACCTTTTACAATTACAAGTCTGGCTACATTCATCAGTGCCTTGTTGATGGCCTTGAGGTAATTGTTAATTGAACCATGGAAGTAGGTAAATTGATGAATTGCTGGATATTTTTTGTCTTTTTCTCTGAGTAACATACAAATTACCAACTGCAAGTTGATATAGTAAATTATTGTGTTAGAAATTACTTGAAAAAGTCTCTCACCCTCTTATATATCAACTTTAACAGGTTCTGATCTTGGCAGAGCTTTTTCACATAGTAAATAGATTAAAAAGGCACTCTGGGGGTTTTCTGCTATGCCAAACACATAAGAATGACTTTTGAGTAGTTAGTATGGATATAAACATGCTCCAATTGAATTTCCATGCGACGCCAATTGACACACAACCAATTTGGAAATCTTTTTGGCTCACAACTGCTTAAGGAGTAACCACTTGAGTTTCTTTCTTGTTTCCAGTATGAGACCAAGTACTACTACAAGATTGGCAGCGGTGATTCTTCTCGAGAATTCTGGTTCCAAACACCTCCAAAGATCAATCCAGATACTCCTTACAAGTTTGGAATAATTGGTGAGTTGTTCCCCTTCTTTACAAAGTCTTATAGGGACCGTTGTAAATTTTTTGAAAGGTTAAAATAGTAAGCTGCGTTGAACTTCGATATGTACTGCTGATTTTCATATATATATATAAATATATACTTTGGTACCATATATTTGATGGAATCTGTGCTGTTTAGGCTTGACATGGTTCTGTTACGTGAAGCATGATAATGGCTATTAAAAAACAATTAGATAATTGAAATTTCCAGAACTTGGAGGAAATTAGTACTTCACCTGGACAAAATATTTCCCCTGCCTGATGGGCACCCAATATATAAGTTTTAGAGAAGACTATCAGAATGTGCCATGGATAATTTCTTATGTCTTTGAACTAAAACGTGGCATGTTACAATGAAAGAGAGGCTCGTTATTTGGAATTAAAGAACCGGCTAGGGTTTGTGCATGCCAGAGTCATGTGTTTCTCAAAAATCCAACTTCTCAAGGGAATTCCTCTATCTAATCACGGCCTTTTTCTTTTTGCAGCGTTAATCATGATACTTCTACTCTTCCTTTTTTCCTTTCTATCGCCTTAAAGTTGATATCCATAAGTTCTTTTCTCTGTATGCATGTCATTGGATGAAAGGCTTACCTTTCTTTAAAGAACCCAGAGGTTGTGGTATCTCCAATGGGGCAGGTCCCTTGCTTGGAGGCTCTGGATCCATTTCTTTTCTTATGAATTTCAATAATACGTTACTCCTTTTCTATTCCAGGTGACTTGGGACAGACATATAATTCCCTGTCTACACTTGAGCATTACATGCAGAGTGGAGCTCAAGCGGTATTATTTGTTGGAGATCTTGCTTATGCTGATAGATATAAATACAATGATGTTGGTATACGGTGGGATAGCTGGGGTCGTTTTGTTGAGCGCAGTGCAGCATATCAGCCATGGATGTGGTCTGCTGGAAATCATGAAATAGAGTACATGCCTTACATGGTACAGTGTTCAGTCAGTCATCAATTTGCACTGCTTTCTGTCATGATGTCATCATTCAGTTTTTAACTTAACTTTTCGGTGCTATGAGAACTTCCGGTCTATCTTGAATTCTTGATATATGCTGTCCATTGCACAAGAAATATTTGTGTGCAGATACAGCAAACATCTGGACCATTTTTAGATTCTTTTCATATTCCATTGCTGCTATACTGCCACGATTATCATGATCCCATCAGATGTTATAGTGATCCATGCTTAGTAATGTTGTCTAACGAATAAAAGAACTCGCATACTGAAATGGTAACACTGACAGTAAACATTCTCTGGACCGTTTACAGGTTATTGCTTCTCGTTGTTCCTACAGTACCATTGTTCTCATTCCATTCCATAAGCATGGAATAGTCTTGTGGACACATGCAAAGTTTTTTTTACTTGATCTTTTCAATTTCTGTTAGATATTTTTCCTTGTGTATATCCTTGTTGCTTATTGTAAACCCCCATATCCAGCTACACCTATATAAGATGATTTAACTAACTGTACCATTGAACCTACTGTAACTGCTTTTTCCCTAATTTGCAAAAATTTTTAGTCCTTAAGAAATGAAATATCAATAAGTCAAAGAATACAGCAAATTTACTGACAGTTTGCATGACAAGACATGAGTTTCAGCTTCTGTGTGTGGACCTTAATAACCTAAATAATTTATTAGGTGTTTTTTTGTCTCTTCTTTTCCTTTTTGTTTAATTTCATACATTCAGCATGCAATGCTTAGCAATATAGTTCACATGTAGAAATCAGTTTTCCTTAGAAGTTAAAGTTCTTGTTCAGTTCCTAATTCTTTACAATTGTAACATATGTACAGGGAGAAGTTATTCCTTTCAAATCTTATCTTAATCGATACCCTACTCCTCATTTAGCCTCCAAAAGCAGCAGCCCTTTCTGGTATGCCATCAGACGTGCATCTGCTCATATAATTGTGCTGTCCAGCTATTCTTCTTTCGGTAACTTTTCATTCCCTTCTCTACATTGATATCAATTCAGCAGTCATCCTATGGTGCATTGTTTTATGGATCCACACTAAAGTAGTCCAATGAATCACATTCTATTCCTCTCCTACCTCACAGTGGGAGTTCACTAATTTTCAATGACATAATTTATCAGCATAAACACGAGTATTTTCCATTCTCCCATCTCATAATTTACTACTTCAGAACCTTTTGTGATTGATATTAATAATGTCAATCACATACGGTGAAAGGTTTTGACAAGGGTCTTTGACCAGCATGGTTCTGGAAGTCTTGGCAGCCTCTTAAAATTTCCTGAGGAAACTATTTTAAACTATTTTATAAGTAACAGGTGAAAAACTTCTCTTTAAATTGTGACCAAGTGCAGTGTCAAGAAAACTTTACGATTTTAATGTTAGTCATAGGACAGTCTCAGATTAGAGTGTTCGTATGGTAAAAATTCCTATTGTTCAATTTGCACCATGGGTGCTTGGCCTGTTCATAAGGTTGTTCATTGGTACTGCACTTTGTGCAGCAGTTTCCCTTGGCCTTGCTATAGAATTGCATAATGCTGGAAGAGGGAAAACTAGCTACACAATTTGTCCCAAGCACGTTAATAAAAGCACGAGTCATCGAATTGTCTTACAATGCCTACACTTTTGATCTCTTCCCAGCAGTCATAATGTCTCAATTTGTCAGGTTAGCTAGCATCTCCTACCTGATTTTGTAGCATCTATTGTGCTGCTCCTGAAAATCCACAAGGACTATCTACATTCCCTGGAGGATATGCATTATCATTAAAAGTGAAGGATTTTTAGCAGGAGTATTTGTAGTATTTTTCCTCCCTGTTCTGTCAACATGTTGTTACCCGCTATGGTTTCAAGACCTTGGTGTATAAAAATGTTAAAATGGGGACAGCCTGAAATCTACCAAGCGAAATCAGTGCATTCCACAAACGTGTCTTCTGAGATGCTTGCGTTAAAATTATGTTTCAAGTAAAATTCTCAGCAAATACAAGTAGTTTCACCTCTCTCGCTAAAACCAAAGTGAATAATTAAACCCCTGTGACATAGAAATATATAGCGTTCTTTTCAAGGGAAGAGCTGTGTGATTTATTTCCCTAAGTTTATTTGAACTTTTGAACAGTGAAATATACCCCTCAGTGGGAATGGCTCAGAGAAGAACTTAAAAGGGTTGACAGGGAGAAGACACCTTGGCTCATTGTTCTTATGCATATCCCCATCTACAACAGTAACGAAGCACACTTCATGGAAGGTGAAAGTATGCGGGCAGTCTTTGAGAAGTGGTTTGTTCGTTACAAAGTTGATGTAGTTTTTGCTGGGCATGTCCATGCTTATGAAAGATCAGTATGCTTCTTTCCTCATATGTTTTTCCCTTTGTTTTACAGTCTGGTTGCTAATGTTTGTATGTTAAGATCTCAGAAAAAAAAATTTATCGAAGAAACTGTTTGGTGGTTCATTCAAAATCCAATTAACTTTTAACTTGTCATCAACTAAACAAATTGTAAATCCGAAGCACAGTACTTTTGATCATCATTTAGTCATGCTAATATATGCTGCATGCATGTCATGAATTTTGTTTTACAATTTTATACAATTCCATTGACAAATATCTTTCCTTGGACTAGAAGAAAAGCACTGTTTTTCATAAATTGTTTTTTCCAATTTCAGTATCGAGTCTCAAACATACACTACAATGTATCTAGTGGTGACCGTTTTCCAGCAGCAGATGAATCTGCCCCTGTCTACATTACTGTCGGAGATGGAGGAAATCAAGAAGGTCTTGCCGGAAGGTAACTGAAGCTACTCGGGGAAAAGATTCTGCATATAGAGAACACTGCTGGTGGTGGTATTAAATAATTGTTGCATTCATCCTGCAGGTTTAGAGATCCACAACCAGATTACTCGGCATTCAGAGAAGCCAGTTATGGGCACTCCACATTGGAGATAAAGAACAGGACACATGCAATCTACCATTGGAACCGCAATGATGATGGGAAAAAAGTGCCAACTGATGCATTTGTCTTACACAACCAGTACTGGTAAGTATAATTTACCACTTTTTTCAATGTACCCACAATATAACAGCAATTGTGTTTTTGGTCGAAAAGGACAAGTTTTCTGCTTCTGAAAAATCAGATGTAAGCAATGTTCTCTAAATTGTCATTTCTGGCAACACTGATATTCGTATAAGAAGAGCATGGAACCAGGGGAGGTCTATGTGTTTGGTTAACATGCTAGTCCTAAAATTTTGGAGTAATTTTAATCATATCCTTTATGTTTAGGCTTATTTTATAGGAAATATATATTTTTTACCCCCAAAAATTATGTATTATCTTTATGCCCCCCCCCCCCCCCCCCCCACTTTATTTTCAAGTTTATCCAACTTTTTTTCGTATTGCCCCCACCAATCCTAAAATTCTTGTTCCACCCCTGCATGGAACAATTAACAGAGAAAGCAAGTAGAATTTATTTATTTATTTTTGTGATGGAGTATTAGCAATATTGAAGATACGCTGACAAGGGCATGTTATCCTATTGAAAGGAATAAATAATTCCAGTAGTAAATAGTCATAATAGTTAGAAATTTAAATTTACTCACAAATCTAGCCTTCGTAATGAAGAAGTATAACTTGAAGTCTAAAACTATTATGCACTGACAATTTATCATCATATCAGAATGTAATCAGAGTTTTTATTTTATCTTGCTAATGAGATAATATTTACAAAGTTGGGCTGTGTCTACACAGGGGAAGAAATCTGAGAAGAAAGAAATTGACGCAGCATCATTTGAGGACTGTTGTTGGCTGGGTTTCAAGTTACTGACAATATTTCAAGAACTCCGGAAGTTATCTCCAGATGTATTCGGCAAGATTGATGGAAATGGAATGTTAGTTAATCAAGCATTCTGAATGGAGATTCATTTTGATCCTGCAATTGTAATGGTTCCTCAACAAAAGCACATGGATAATGCCTGTCCTGTCAGTGCAATATCCTGTCCCATAAATGCACAGAATCCAGTGAAATGATCAAGGTGTGCAGATTATGCTATCAAGGGCTTTTTTCTTTGCAAGCAAATGCATTATATTAACACGCGCCTAGTCCAGTTTAGCATTGGAAAAACCTCTACAAGATATTGATATCGCAAGCATTAATCTTTTACCATGAGTCATTATCCAAAAAAATAAATAAGAACTGCATAACTGGAAAGATAATTTCCCTTAATGCAAATAATTCCTTTCCTTAATGCTCAGAAAACCACCAAATCATGCATTGGCTGCCATTTACGAAAGTTTGACTCTTTTTGATTGTGCAACCCTGTTCACAGGAGTTCAATTACATATTAGGAATATTTGTATGAGAATCCTCTTTAATGAAACAAAATCTTCTAAGCTTCGTCATCATTCAAGCCCTTTTTTCAATTGATGCATTGTAATAACCACACAATGGGATTCTTTCCATTCATGAAAAGATACTACATTAATTCAAGACTCGATAAAAAGAGGAACATTTTTCACAATCTTTATGCCAAACCAAACTCAAGCTTGACCTTTCTTGAGTTCTCAATGGAAACAGTTGGTACAGAAAGGTGCCCCTCTGAGGGTTCTAGCATATCAGCAACCTCGGAAGGAACACCACATAGAGATGGTAGTGAACTAGATCAAACAGAGATGGTCAATACGAATATGAAAGAGAAAGTTGTCCAAGGATCTGAACCAGCCCTCCTTCCCAAATCGAGTGCTCGTGTTTTGCTGGATTTGAAGCTTTCTAGAGATAATTCGATCCGCGGGTCGAAGCTAGAATTCAATCTATTAAGCCCCATGAATGTTGGATCTTCTCATGCTAAAGAGTCTACCGCTGAGACCTTGAAGCAAACCGAGTCTAGGGTTTTCCCTTGCAACTTTTGCAAGAGAGAGTTCTCCACATCCCAAGCCTTAGGTGGGCATCAAAACGCACACAAACAGGAGAGGACACTAGCCAAGAGGCGTCAAGAGATGGATGTGGGTGCTTTAGTACACTTGCCATATTATCCCTATTCAAGCCTCTCAACAAACCCATATTATGGATCTTTAAATAGGTCACTTGGGGTACGGTTGGATTCCTTGATTCACAAGACATCGCCTCCTTATCCATGGACATCCCCCATAGGGCTTCGCTACGACGCCCATGGTGGTTGGTCTGGGCAAACTACGATGAATACACAACCTTCGAATGGTAAATCACTAACGACAGAGAGTTTGAATGCTTTTAGTGGTGGATTTGGAATTTCTAGTTCCTCATCTTCTTCAAGGTTTGAGGACAATCTCCTTCGAAATTTTGGTTCTTCTCCATCATCCAATACTGTTGCAATCAACAAGCCTCCCGGTACTGATCATTTCCAGCAAACTGACCATCCAAAAAGTTATCAAACAGATGATTCGGGACTTGATTTGTCACTCAAGCTCTAGAAAATTAATTACTATTGTCTAGTAGAATACTACAAGCATGCTAGTTGTTTATGCTTCTTGTTCTATTTCTATTTGTTTTTATTCATCATGTGTTTGGATTTCACATTGAACTAAAGATACGTACAAAAACATGCTTAGTTATTTCGTTGTCTTCTTTGGTTTCTAATTTATAATGTCAATGCACAATTTTTCCTCTCTCCATATGGCCTTGCGAAACTTGATGCATGGGATCTTACTGCGTAAAGGTCGACCTTCATGATCTTTCCCTACTTGTGTTTTGTATTTTTCTAAGCATCAGAGTTTCCCCTGTTTTATATAGGCCATGCGAGCAATCACACCTTCTCTAAGATCAATCTTTCGCCAATGTTAGATGGATATTTCGTCGCTAGGTTTTTGAAGAATTTTACTTGGAGCTCTACTGCTAATTAATGAAATGAATTCGGGAGAGATGTAAACTTAAATATGGGATTTTGATACAGAAGTTGTAGTTTGTTTCTTGGGTGAGAATCCGTTTGATTCTAAAGAAGATCTCGCAAACATACTGAAAAGGGGTGGCATGCACCAACTCTTAATTTGTGCACAATATTAACACGCTATTTTAGAGCCATAAATTGAGATTTCCTTCCTGTTCTTCATTAGAAGCCACTAATCATAAGATCCAGTGCATGAATATTGATGCTGTATTGGCATCTTCTGGGATAATATGAAACGAATAATTTCATGAGTTAATAAGGGTTTATATATATATATATATATATATATATATATATAACGATATCGTATATCCTCAACCATTTTGGGCATCGGACAAGACTAGGTTTTCTTTTCAAAGGATCGCCCTTCACATCAGTTTAGTATATCCAAGAAACTATAACTTTTTAGGTATTGACCACAAGATTTCAGTTTAGTGTATTTGTCTAGGATATGTTTATTAAAAAATTGAATTTTTTTTTAATTATTTTTTTTTATCATTTTGATATGTTGATATTAAAAATAAATTTTAAAAAATAAAAAAATATTATTTTAATATTTTTATAAATAAAAAACATTTTTAAAAATATACTACCTTCAAGTTGAAAAATCAAGAAAGAGAAGTAGCCCTTTTAATCACTACGCTAAAATGGATTACATGTAGTGTCCTCAAATATATTCCTCGGACCAACTTTTAAGCACTATTGAAACTAAGTACTTCATGATATTAATTTATTCATTTTTTTTCACAGCCTCTCTTTGAATTAAAATCTTTAATGAACAAAATTAACAAAATCATTTATCATTTAATTAGTCAACTGTAAAAGATAATATTTTCTGTAACGTTAGGATCAATTAATGTAGAGAACAACTGTATTAACGTCTGATTCATCTATCATCATTGATATATATATATATATATATATATATATATATATATATATATATATATATATATATAATTGGGCCCTAGCTAGTAGTATATGCTCACATGTTGAAGCGAAATTGACCTTCATGTCCTTGAGAGATGCACAGAAAGTGTTAAATATGTATATTTGATGATGTTAATTTCTTAGTTTTTTGAAAAAACCTAAGATATAGAATATCGAAAAGATATTCAAAAACAATTGAAGTGAACAGGCAAGATTTTCAGAACATAAATAGCTTATCAGCACTTTATTTTGACTATAAAAGCTCAAAATTTAATTATGAAAAGCAATCCCTGGTGCCCCATTTTCGTAGATAAAAATACGAAAAGCTCGATCACGTTGTTTTATGATGCTTAAAAATAATCAAGCACATGTTTTTTTTTTTTAAAAAAAAAATTATCTTCCAAATATATTCTTTACATATATATTCTTTACATACTTGGGTTATTTACATGAGTTAACATTATTAGTGTTATTGCATATATATATATATAGAACCCACATGAGGCATCCTCGATCAATGGTTGGTAAAGGTTTCGAGTGATTGGATTCTGACAAGGTTTTTGTTAGTTTCAGTCCTGGATGAGGAGGGGAACTGGTTGGCATAGTAGTATTTGTAAGAACTTACTCAGTATTAGTTGCCTTCTAATATGAATTGGTTTGCTACGTACCAGAAACAGTCAGGAATAATGGAATGTTGCTAGTTTAAAAAAAAAACAGTGGAATAACTTCAATCATGGGAATTAGCATCATTCCCAAGGAACATTCAACTCGTGGCTTGTCCTGTGACAATCATACAATCTCATGGTACAGCACTTCCTACTGTCCTCTCGACCAATCTACCTGTTTGGTATACTTCTTCAATCCCTTTTCCTTTAGACCACAGCAAAAAGTTATTTACACTAAAGGTGTTTCCTCGCATATACATGGCACGAGATTTATTAACTTGTACGCAAGAATGACAGTAATGTTCTCTGTATGCATCTATGGGGTGGGTAGAAGAAAAAGCCTCTTTCAAAAGGTTCGCCGTCTGGGGTCTGCTACTCGACAGGTTCACTCAAGAATCGCGATAAATATGCTGTGGCGACCACTTGAGGTGCAAATTTAATCTTCCGGATTTAGCCTCGTCAAGTTGGAAGCAATCTTTGTATTCGCCTTCCAATATAACCCTGGTCAAAGTCAGGATGCATCTCCCCATATAATCCTGAAGTAAATAAAATCAAGCCCAAAAATGGTGTCAGCACTCATTACAACAACACAAGGTCAGCAAAGGCATGCAGCACAATGCAGCAGTCTCTAAATCCATCGAAGCAACTAGATTTGTGTTATATATCAGGATAGCTTTCTGTTAAAAGTTTGAGAACGCCAAGCACCAGATATCCTGATGGAAAAAGTGCGCTCAGGCACCACAACTGCACTCCCATAGTGAGATTTGCACGTAGTAGTGGTTTAGGGACCAATATTTACTTGGTGTTAAAGCCACTCATTTGGCCAATATGTTTAACATAAGAAAATTAATAGAGAAGATGGACAAGGAACCGTATAAGCATCCAGTTCAGAAGTCAGCCCCGCCATATAATTACCAACACGTTAATTTTGGAGTATAATGTGCAAGCAGCAAGCATTTTGACGATTGCTTCAAAAGATAAAATATCAAGAATAGTAGATTTTATGGATTTTATTAAAACTTTCTAATTTCAAAACCACAGACAATAAGAGCAGCTTTGATTAATCTCTAACAATCCACAAAGATTGTTATTAAAAATTTTCTTTTAAAAAACAAACCTATGATCAACTCAGGTCATTGTAGTGCCGACCTAGGGGATAATTGCGAGAATGCAAATGAACCACAGGACTATGGGCCTATAATGATCACAACTGTACCATTACGTAAGTAAATGATAAAGAACTTGAAAAATAACAGCAGATAGTTCTTTTTTCTTTGTACCTTCCCAAATGTGTCATGATCCCAAACTTCGACAATAAGCATATCATGTAGTCCATCCTCAACAACAAAGTCAAAAGTTTGATTCCAAACAGGATTCAAGTTGTTGTTCACAACCTGGAAAAGGAAATTAACAATGAAGTAAATTATACTCTGAAGCCAGAGAGAGCAATAGTAACCACTGAAGATATTAAGAAGCTAGGAGCATGAGGTAGAAGTGCAAAGATAAATAAAATCCCCTTCTTCAAGGGTCTCCTTCACCATAAAAAATGCGTAAGGAACAGAAAAAACTAGAGGTGGAAAGGCAAGGTTAATGAAGAAATCACAAGAAAGACAGCAGTTTAAAAAGAAGAAGAAGAAGTTGTTCATGGTTTGGAATGAAGCCTTTACCCTGGTTTTGTTTCTCATCTCCGATTTCTTCATTGTTAGTGTAACAAAGGGGTCAGCCTTACCCATCAAATCCACCACTGGCAGATCTTCTGCAGAAATGACAGTGACAGAGAGAACTCCTCTAACGATAACCTCTCTTCTCTTCTTTGTGACTTCATTTACATTTCCAGTAATTTCCATACTGTTTGCGCCGTTTTTAAGTACCTTCTCTAAAGAAGTCATTGAGAAGCTGGAGGCAAAAGAGTTGCCAAGGCCATTCTCCATACCAAAAGGACGGTACAAAAGTTCCAGGTGCACCTAAAATCAAACAATAGTTGAGACAACAATACAATTGAACAGTCTTCATTGTATTACCCTGGGATGTAAAAGGTCTCTCAGAGTCTTCATGATAATGTATTTCCATAGGGAAGTGACAAGTGTTCTCACCTGCCCCCTGTTTTTATTATCTCGTTGGACCTCCAAATCCTTAACCAGCTTCAACCACAAATCCTTCACTTTACCAGGCTCAAGCTCATTTAGTTTTACTTGGGCGCACCCGAGGAGCTCAGCTGCCTGTATCCCCTCATCATCATAAATTTTTACTACCAAGTGTTGAGTAGTTGCATCTTCAACAACAAATTCAAAGTGTTCGTTCCATATTGGATTCAGATCATTGTTCTACAGGAGAAAAAACGAATTCATTTCAAATCAAGTTATGTAAAACAAAACCCCTCAAGAGAAAATGTTGTTTTTAAATTACACTACCAAAATGCATAAAAATATCTCACAATTATTTTGGTGGTTTTCGTTTTATCAGGTAAAGGGCGTATGTATAACTTGGCGAAGGGATCAGATTTCCCAATGAGATCTTTATTCGTCAAATCCTTTGCCTGCACAAGCTTCACCTCCAATATTCCCACAGGCTTTAACTCCAGGTCACTGCACAATAACATTATTAGCTACTTCAATGAATTGACAAAACAAAAACAAATGCAGCCAATAACCACTACCACACCCTGCCTCCTCTCCCATGGTCCCACCCTCTCTAGCAGGTTGAAAGGAGAAAATGAACCCCCACAAATACCCCTTCTTAGCAGTCCTATGGTTCCACCTTCTATAGCTAATTGAAAGGAAAAAATGAACCATCACCACTTCTGGACAGCTCAACCAAGTATTTAAAGAGAAAGAGATTGTATACTCAAGCATGAGAACTTAACACAAGGTGCCAAGTCCAACACTTGGTGAGCGTGTAAGGAGATTAAGAGTTGCATTAATTGATGATCTCAAAAGCAACTCTTACTAGCATTTTTTGGTAATATGCCTGCAAGGTATAAAAAATTGGACCACAGCCACCTCATGCAACTCCATGTTTGCTTGGGAACAGTTGTCAAGTCAAACTGACATATATGCAGCCGGTCTGAAGAGTGCGTGAAAATGGTATACATACAGAGTGTGGCCCTCACAAGAATACCAGGTCTAAAGAATGGCATATCTGACAACCAAATCCTAAATTGAGTTTGTGTGAGGTAGATTTCTAGTATAAAAATTACTTCCAATACCCCAAAAGCTACTCCATTAAGTATTTCTAGGGTGATAGGTCCATGGTGTTATAATTAATCATTCAAAATTACTCAAATGCTTTTCTACAATTACAGAATGAATAATGAGAGACCAGCAATCAAAAACACAGTAATTTTTATTAGGAAAGAAAAGTGAAAAATGCAATCAAAGTGCTTCCATCTCTTGCCGAGCACTGACATACCTGTAATCCCCAGGCAAAATTGGAACAACTTTCCGAACAGGCCAGGTAATAGAATCTTCAACAGCATTCTGTATTGTCTCCTGTATGGGTGAACATGCAGCTTTATTATGCTTGGATCATGTTGTCACATAAATCTGGAAAGTAAAGCTCTGTGTTTTATAGTGAAAAATAAAAAATAAAATTATCCCATCATCCTCCACAAGCACCATAAATATGCAATAGAGCATTTGCTTATGCCTGAACACGCACACACATTGTAATTAAACAAAAGCAACATGCTTCTGTATTTACAATTTACCTACTCAAAATAATCTAGTTTCTATCACAATACAGCCCATGTCCAAAGCCTTCAAAGACCAACATAATATTTGAATATAAAATCACGAGGATCAATCCCAAATTGCAGCAATAGATGCTTTTCAAGCAACTTCAATTCAAGAACTTGCGACATTGTCACAACACTTTGTCCCTGTGACAAGATTCCAATTAGTTATTCAACCGGGCCTTCCAAATCTTTGGTCTCAAATCATTCGCAAAGCCATGAAGAACATATCTTTTCACAGACCTAAACAAAGAAGTAATAACTCATACACTTTAATCTCTTTGAAGGAATCTACCTCAGTACCAACAGAGGGATGAAGTACCTGAAGTCCACCAGTTAAGACTGATTTAAATGACAACGAAACTGGAAAATTTAATCCCATCTTGAATTAAATGCATCAACTATAATCTAATAAGAGAATTTAGCGTACTTGACTTTGAACAACAAGACTAGTCTCTATGTTGGCCAGTTAAAATTTAAGGAAAAGTATGTGAAGTCGAAACTAAAAATTATCAATGGGAAAGGAAACCTATTTCTAATCCATAGAATTCAAAAGGAAGTAATGTTAATTGATAGAGCCAGACAATAATACATTATCACATAATGAAATCAGGGAAGATGATAATGGGTTCTGTTATCACATGATGAAAGGAAGGAGGCTAGCAATGGGTAGTACAAACCTGAATAGCATCATCAAGTCCTGGAATTGCAGATATATCACCACCAACAACTTTAAGTTTAAAATCCATTTTTTTCTGCAAGACAGGAAACATCCACGCTGAAACTTGTACTTGCTCAGTGTGTTCACGCACAAGCATGTGAGTGCATGTGAGTGCACGTGAGAGAGAGATAGAGGCCTAAAGAACACATTATCACGGTTTATTATTTTTTCTAAATTCACTTCTTTATTGTCAAGTAGATTATGTTGAAGCTTTGGATCAATCCGCACCTAGAATTTGGGCTGCATGCTGATGCTGCTACAATTCCCATTCAAATGACAGTTCAAACTCCCATATGATTGAAAAATGGATATTGGTTGATCTAAAGGGAGCAATATAGAATTGATCATGTCCATGTGTGTTACTATGTTGGTTGGTGCTACAGTCCAAATATATCAATAGATACAAAGTAGCATACTAATGTATGGCAGTAATTAGTAGACTAGACATTTTATATTCAAATAACAGTCGGGTAAAATATTCTACCCCCTCCCCCCAAAATAAAATAAAAAAAAAAAAAAATTCTAACACTTTAAAACAGATACCGCACCTTTTGTCTCAAAGAACAACAAACAGCTCCAAAGCAAGGAAACTCAGCAACTAGTGGCTTAAAGATCAACCTGAAAACCCCAGTAAATCCGATATCTTTTACCTGAGTAGAAGAGAGAAGAAAAGGAAAAAAGAAAGAAAAAGGAAATGCAGACAGACAGAGAAAGGGCAAAGCATGAGATGATGATAAGCTGCATTAAATGTCAAGTTATGGGACACAACAAAAAAATCTTGAACAAAGAGACAGACGGCACATTATCACAATGAGATGTCTGGCTGAAACATGTAAATGCCGGGATGAAGGTCCCAGCATTCTACATTTGACCAGCTGAAGAGTTTTAGAAGCAAAATAAAATATGTTGTCGGGCAGGAAACTTCTTAAGTTTCAGGTGATTACTCAAGAAATCATGTGTTGAAAGATGCAGAGTCGGGTGATAATTTTGTAGCATTTTTAAAGATTCACGCAAGAAACTAAAATTGTTGGGAGCAAAAGAACAGTTAAAGGTTCACATTTATTTTACACCTTCTAGGTTACAGAATGTTTATTTAGATGATACAAATCTAATATTTATTAACTAAGGTCTTCTAATGCAATGCTTATTAGGACCGTATCAAGTTTTTGAGTTCAGTCCCATTCTAATCACAACATTCAAAGTTGTAACGGATGTGAAAACACAATAGGTGGCCTATGCATTATGGTTCAACCAGTAGAGCAGAGTTTCAGCAGCACAAGTACGGACAACAAGTCAAAATTAAGGATAAAGATTCTACATTCTCTACTAGATTTCCTTTAAAAGGTTGATATAGTGATATTCTGATTTTTTTTTACCTGTACAGGCAAAGAAACGCCAAGTCTAGTCTTAATATCAAGTATTATACTTGGATTCCCATCCCAGTTCATTTCCAACTCCATGGTGATGCCACTGCCTCCATCTTCAATGATAGAAACTCCTAAAAATAACATTGATTTAGGATTGTCATTTTGTATCATCTACAGAAAATAATGTGACAAAATATTACAATACACAGAAAACCGAATTCTACATTTGATCATATCCTAGCAAGAACTAGGGAACCTACACATGTACCACCATTTTGGCCATATGAACATGATGAAAACAAAGAAATCTCTGAAACAAGTCTCCAAGAGAAGCTGGCAATCAGCTCACAATGGACCAGTAGAGCACAGCAAAAGCCAGATGAAATGCTGCACGCCTACAGCAACTAACCTATCAAGTAATCTCTAATTGCAAATGAACATAATCGAAGCACAATAGCAAATACCTAAATAATTGCATCCCAATTGCAAAAAGAGAAATTTACCAAACCAACCTGTAAATTGGGGCGCAACAGTACCAAGAGTAAACTTCGAAAATTTGAGAGATGACAATATAATCGGTCTATATTGCTCAAGGACAGGTTCCACTGAATCCTTTATCAGCCCAGAAGCTGCCTACACACACCAAAATTATAGATAAATTCATTTTCTCAGAACCAATTGAGAACAACCCGTAACTATGTCATATGCTATAAACTAGATAAGAAGTGAAACCCCATAAAAGCAAAATACCTGGTCAACATAAGGCCAGATCTTTGTAAGATGTTGATTAAGCCAATCCAACTGCAGAAATAAAAATAAAAATCAAATCAGAACCTCAATGACACATAGATAACATATACATGGACCAAAAAAAAGAAGAGTAAGAGTAAACAAGAGCTTAACTTCTGGCGCTGAGAGAAGACAACCCAAGAAGGGTAGTACTCAGCTGGCAAGATCTTTCTTGAATCCTCCACTGTCATTCTTGCAAAAGCAGCTATAGCTATTGCCTGAAATTATGATTAAACAAGAACCCAGAAACCAAATCAATACAAAGAAATCAAAAACACATAAAGATGCAAACTTCACAACAACTTAGCAAAAACCCAGAAACAAAAAACACAAAAAGATGCAAACTTTAATCAAAACAACTTAATTAACATCAAAGCAGGCCAACAAAGCTACTTACAAGCTCAGACCGAAGCTTGGATCTTGCATTCTCAGACTTGACAAAACCAACAATCAATGCTAGACCGACAGCAAGACCGATAATCAATCCAACAAAAAACGACATTCTGTGGTTTTTGATCAGTACACGGAGAAAAAGAAAGAATGTAAAAGGAGTAGTGTGTATGAATGATAACAGAAGAAGGGAGAAGTTTCCTTTCCCTTGTGCGCGCTTCTTGTTTTCGGGCTATAAAAGCGTTTGCTCACTACTTCTTTGTGTTTGTTTATTAGGGGTTGCTTTTGATGGTAGTTGGCTTTGGTGTTCGTTGTAATCAAAGTTTCTTTTTTCATATATTTTTTTGTTTTGGACCGGAGATGTTGATGTTTTTTTCTGCTTTTTAAGACGCAAGAAAGTAAGTGAAAGAGAAAAGGTCGTTTGCCGACAAAAAGCCGACGTTTTCTTTTTATTTTGTTCTGGTTTTTTTCGGACAGTGGATTGAGATAGATTGGATGTTTCTGATTTTTTTTATTTTTTTTCTCATGATGCTTCTGATCTCATTGATAAGATGGCAAATGGCAAGTCTGTTGGTTATATGTGTGATTGACTAGTAATATTCGTTATCCTTGACATGATTAACTTATTGACCTTTTAAGATTTGTCTCCCGATAATAATAGATTTAGTAATTTAAAATGTAACTTTTCGTTAATATATATAAAAAGTCAATCATCTTGGTAACTATTCATTGATCATCTTCCCTATTAATTGATTTCAATTTTTGGTTGCCAGATGTTCATAGGTTTATTGATTTAGTTTTTGGATTTTTTAGAAAAATATTATCCCAAGAAAAAAAATCATTGTCAAGTTTGATTAGGTTGTGAGCTATGTCAGCGGATCTGATAACTATAGTTCAATGATAGTCTCGGATTTAATTATAGTGGAATAAGAATCACATTTACTGCTGCAGGTCTGAACTTTATTCCATGGAAGTGACTGTGAGGTGAGGATGATAGTTTGCATATGGTGTAAACATTGTCGTCCCTTTCAAGACCTGGGTTTCGAACCGTGTGTGTAACCTCTAGAGGATGATGACATATTTCCGTTTTAATTATAGCATGTTTGGAACAATTCACATGATTAAATTAATTATTGTATCTGAATAAAATATGCCAAAGCAAATTAGAGGGGAGAACTTTGATTTGCTACAATAATTATTTTTTAAATTAATATAGAAAAATAATAGGTAAAATTATTTTCATTATCTTATAGTTTAGTTATTTTTACACTTATTTTCTGCATTTTCAAAAATTACAGTTTATGTAATTAGTGAGTGTAAAATAAACTAAATTATAGGATAATTTAAGATGTAAATTGTTATATGCATATTAAAATTTAGGATATAAAATGTAATTTATATCAAAGTTTAGGATATAAAATATAATTTTCAAAAACATGGAGGGCAATTGTAAAAACGATGCTTGCATTTATATAGGTAATTGTGCTGTGCTGTGCTGTGCTGTGTCTTTCTGGGATGCTGCTACTTGTTGATCAGTGTCTGTACGTAGAATGTCTTAGTTGAAACTTGGTCATTGGCTATAATTACTGTTGGAATTTGCTTCATTAATTAACTTCAAATATCGAATTCTCAGAAGGAGGAGAAAAAAAAAGCATTGTTGATTTCCTTTTAATCGCTCGTTTCAGTCTGCTACGCATTGTCCATGTGAGCATTGCAGCTCTGGGTTTAACTCATTTAACTAAATTCAACCAAAAAAAAAAAAAAAACTCATTTAACTAATCTCAGTTTTTGGCTTATTTAACTACAGTTGAAGAATGTTGGACTTTATTTGCGTCTTCAAAAGCTTTAGCTTTTGTTCCTGTGATCCCACCTTGAAATCTCTCTTCTTGTGCAGGAACTATATATCATGAGTTGAATGCTTTGGATAGATCCGAATTCGATCAAGATTATCAGAGAAAGCTTGATGAAGTGCAATCCCTAAATCTCCCTCAAAAGGGTTGGCATAGATGAACCTTTTTTTCTTTCACTTTTCATGTTATGGTGGTATGCGTGTCTATGATGCTCATATGTTCACGCATTTGTGACTAGTAAGCAATATCTAAGGTGACAGTTACATTTTCCAAGATCAAGCTTTTGGATTTCCATGTCCAAGCTTTTTTATCAGCAAACAATGGTGATTTCCTTTAGTTTCCCAGATGTGAACCACAACGTTTTTCGTTTCTGTGTGGTATATGGTTATTTGTGGAGTAATGAGTTTTATCAGCAAACAATGGTGAATGCCATGGCGGAAGATTACTGTCTCAGCTCCATCTATGTACTATATTTATTCTACTGTTCTAAAGCACAATGACAAACTCGCGGTAGAACATATACAACAGGGTGGAATCAAGAGGATTTATGCAGGCAACTGATGGAACATTGCAGCATTAGTTTTTGAATATTTGAACATGTTAGTGAATCGTGCTCATGAAAGAACAATGTGATCCCCTTTCTATTTATATATTCTTCAAAATACATATAGTTTAGGTTATTTTAAAAAAGTATAAGGGTTTTTTTTAACAAAAAAATTAATTTTGTAACAAAAATTATTTCTAAAAATAATCAAGATTGATATTCAATTCATTTCCCCCGGTATTTCAAACAATCTAATTGAATTTAATTATATGATTTAATTTTTTATTTCAAATATAAAAATTATAATTGAGGAACTATTTTAATGCAATCAAGGATAAAAGTAAGAATAAATTAAGAGAAAAGGATTGAAATTGGCTAAATATTAAAAATCAGAAAGTGGATGGCCAAATTGGAAGAGTCGCCAACATTGAAGGACTATATTTAATGCAATGAGGGATGAATTGAAAGGAATAGGAGAAAAAGGTTGAGATTGGCCAAAAATAAAACAGATAAAGATCCAAGGACTTATCGTGAAAAGCAGAAAAACTTGGAGGACCCTTTTAAAATAACCAAACTCTCCCTTAATTATAAATGACATCATTTAACAATTAAAAAAAAATAGTAAGTGAAATGACGCTTTTCACTTTAAGTGAAACAGTTCATTTCACTCAAGAAGAAAGAAAGAAAAAATCTAGAAAAGGCCAGAACGACGTCATTGTGGTACATGGCTCCAAAACAATGCCTTCTTCCCCAGACCACTGTGCATGTTTGTTTCTTTCCTATTTTCTTCATTGTTCTGGCAGGACATTTGGCCTCTCGTTTATCTCACCCATGCCTCCCACTATGAACCTATGAAATACTGCAAAAATTGTGCGAAAAAAACAGCTCGAGCATCTAGACCAAAGTGTAAAACTATGGTGAAGGGTTTAGATTAATCGTAAAAAACCAATGGTCATGATCATGCTACCAAGAAAAGTTCCAAAACCTTCATAATTTCCTATAAATAGAGAGCAGAGCAAGAAACAAAGGCACCCCGAGCCAAAGACAGAAAATATCATGAGAGAAAGAATTGAAAGAGAAGAAACAAAAGTGTTTTGAGATAAAAACGAAGGTGTTTTGAGCCAGTAGATCGAAGAGGAAGAAAAATTAGAGAGACATAAAAAATTGAAACCTAGAGAGAGAGAGAGAGAAGTGACCAAAACCACCCTCAACCCGCGGCTCAACCGTCATCTCTGCTACTATTAGCCACCACTACAGCTCCTCCTTTCTTTGGAACCAACTTTAAGGTAAGCTTGATCCTTCTTTCTTCTATTTTCATCTTTCTCTATGGTTTTGAATGAACAGTTACTGTTTACTCTTTTTTTTTTTTTTAATGGAATCACAATATATAGCATTAGATTCATTTAATAAAACTATGTTGCTGTATTTTCATGGTGTGAAAAAAAAAATCATTTTTTAGAAATTGACAGCCTTTCATTCAAGCATTTTTTTTATTTGATTTTATTTTATTTTTAAAGGCTTAGTAATAATATTATTTTCATTTTGTAAAACTATGTCGTTTTCTTTTTATGTACACTTGTGTGTGGAAAAAATTATTTTCAAAAACTGATAACTTTTCAATCATGCATGCATTTCTTATTTTATGATATTTTTACTGGCTTTACAATAACTTTAGTTTCATTTTCCAAAATTATATTGTTATTTTTTTACCTAAAAATATAATTTTTATTTTATAAGAAATTAATAAAATGAAACTAAAGTTACTGAAAATTAATAGGAAATCTATCTGTAACTTATTTTTATTCTAATTTGGTCACATGATTCATAAATAAAAATTAAAAAGAAATCAAAATGATTCTTAAGATCCAATATGAATATAAAGAAAAAACGAAAAAAATATTTCCTAGGCCTAAACCCATTGTTCCTTGTTTGTGGAACAATAAATTTAAATCTATTAAGAAAAAACATAACTTGTTGAATAATTATATACATTGTATACATAGTTGTGTTTAGTTTTTATGTAGCATTTAATTATTATCTGAATACAAAAAAACATAAAAATATTTGGGATATAAAAAATATTTTTATTATTTTTTCTATTTTAAAATGATATAAAATCATTTAAAAATATATATACATCAAAAACAAATTTATTATATTTCTTCGTATTTATATCTTCAACTAAATATAATTTTATCTCCATTATTTTATTTTGTGATATTAACCAAACATAACTTAAAAACCCATTATTTTAAACCTCCAATAACCCAATTAAAAAATTGATACATCCTCATCTTTCTCGGATAAAAAGAAAAGAAAATCCGAAACTTCAAACAAATCACGATCATGAAGTCCCCAGACAGTAGTAAATAATGACAGTAGAGGTGGTTTTGGCCTCGGCTAGCTGATGTGATTGTTGTTCGCATGGTTGGTGTCTGGCAACTTGCTATGGTGACGATGCCCATCATCACCATCGACTGACGGCCATCGAAGCAAATCGGTGGGAAAATAACATGTTATTGGCTTAGGAATGAAGAACATAAATGACCATGTTGGAATAAACAGTTGGCTTACGAACAAAGAACATGCTTGGAGAGAGTAGCGATTGTTTGTAAAATTTGAGGTTAAACTCCACTCGGAGCACACAAAGACACTGAAACTATGATCCATGCTGTTTCATTTGAGATGTTCTTTGAGTACAATTTGAGGCCCATGTATTTTGGACCTCCCAGCCTTTTTTCTTTTTTTCTAAACTGCTGGAGACGTTTGGGAAATGAGAGCCTGAGAGAGAAATAGACTCCTTTAACAAGAAAATTCCTGTCGACCATCTTCTGATTTTCTTTATAATTAGATAGAAATGAAATCCGGACTTTCGGCGCACCTAGTCCAAGTTGTCCAACTCTGTAAATCCCATGATATTCTACCTCTATAGCTTGAAAAAAATCTCAATATTTATATCTTAGCGTTTTCAGAAAGTTTTAGTGAATGCTTGTTTTTGCAACAGGTTTTCAAAAAAATTAAATTTTTTTTTCGTGAATTTTTTTTATTTTTTAAATCATTTTAATGTGTTAACTGTTGATGTTAAAAATAAATTTTAAAAAATAATATATATATATATATATAAAAACAAAACTTTAAAAAGCAATCGATATTACAATATTAATAAAGCACTTGGAGAGTATTTTTTAAAATGATTTGCTAATATATGTTATAATTCAAAACTACAACGTTTAATCAACAAAATTATAAATAATATCAAGGTTCTAAAATATAATATTATTAAATATCACGCTTCTTCGACATAATATTCTCATTCACCGAAAAATTTTCAGATCTTGTATGACTTCCTATTTATTAGTATTTCCTGTGCTAGCTATCCAATTTGCCCTCATAATTTTTATCTATTCAACCTGCAAGCGGAAGACAAGCAACTACACTGACAAAGTTGTGCGAATCAAGGAAATAACTACGTAACGTGCTCGAGGCAAGAAAATCTGGCGGAGATTTTGCCTTGGGAAGATTTTGGGAATAATGATCGCAACATTATGAGTCGAGATATGAATGACTGAAAGGCAAGCATTTTGTTGGCATGATTCCAATTAAGAGCACAGCATGCTGCCCCCATTCCTTTTAATAAACGTCCACATGGCCTGCCACATGACCACTCGCGGCAGTGACAGGGTCCCTTGCTACTTTGTTAATGCTTTTGTATTGTATTTGAAAATATAATTTTCTATATTCTGGACTAAAAACAATATTTTTTTTATAATCTTGATATGAAAATATCAAAATCATTGAAAGATTATATATATATATAAAAAGCATCTTATACTTTATATTATTTCAATCTAAATGTAATTTGATGAGAATATATACATGCTCAACAAGCTCTCCTTCGGATCTACAAGATTCAACACTACTTATTCTGCTCGATGTATCAAAGATTCAAGAGGTAGCTTTAATTTAGCCAAACTAGCTTGGGGTCCATCATGCAATATATCTATAATTACGTCGTCTTGCAAGGTTACATTGCCTTTAATATCATAAAAAAAAATAGAGAAGAAATCACATCCAAATTGCTCTTGTATTGCTAGTATTAACCTTTCAATTCAAGTAGAACAAGGAAACAACTCGAAAGTGGGCAACGAATCTTGTACCCACTAGAGCTAGACCAACGCAGCCAGCTGCAATTATTCTGGAAAAACTTTGGCTGCTTTCAAATCTGACTGATCAATTGCAATTATTCTGGAAAAACTTTGGCTGCTTTCAAATCTGACTGATCAATTGCAATTATTCTGGAAAAACTTTGGCTGCTTTCAAATCTGACTGATCAATATGGATAAGCATCGTGATATGTTACTTTCTTTGTTGATTCCAAGCTGTCGGTTAAGGAACAATGCATAGAGGGGATTCTCTGTCTTTTCTTTTTTTAAAAACAGTAAAATAGCGGAATTAACCTTGCAATTCGAAAAATAAAGGCTATTTGCGAGTGTGTTTTGTTCTTTTTAGGTTTTTTCATGGGCAGTTTGGTAATTTTATGTTTTTAAATATTATTTAAAAAAACTATTGACGTGTACAACGCGTCAGCGCATCATGGCCTTCGTGCCATTCAAGTGGCGCGTAAGGGACCGTGCGGTGGCCCAAGTCCTGCTTCCACCGCAACGTTGGGAGTGGCACGTCGTTCTTTTTCTGGCGGTGTGGCGCGTGGTCATGGAGGAGGTCTGGTTGGGTTGCGGTGGAGGTTTTTTCCTTCTTCTCTCTTTTCTATCTCATTTTCTAGGAAAACACGCTTGAACTTCCAAAAAAACAATTGTGTCCTCCGATTTGTAATCTTATCGATTTTGGTCCTCTTTCATTTAATTACTGTTCATTTGGTTTTTGATACTTTTTTAAGCTTGATTTTTTTCAATTTCATCCCTAAATATTTTATTTAATTTTGTTTTAAATTATTTTTCCTTGAGCATTATCGTTTTTTCACTTTTCTTACAGCTTGGTTATTCTGAGAGCGGGTTGGTAAAGTTAACCCAAATTGGCTCAGGGTTTTTTCATGTTTTTTTTTTATTGAACTTTGGTTTTTATTACGGGGTCATCCTTTAGAAAGTTTTTTTTTTATCCTGATCTCATATCGCGAGTTCTTAATTCATCAAGTTACACAGAGTTGACTCGGGTTTTCTTCTTCAATGTTTTATTTTTTGAAGTTTTTTTTTGTTTTTATTTTTTACATTAGGTTATTAGACCCTGGACTTTACAATTTCTTTTCGTTTTTTTTACGGGTTCTTTCGGTCTCATATCCCAAGCTATGTTTTAGTTAATTTAACTTGAGTTGTATCGGATTATCTTCTCTTTAATATTTTTTTTTAGCGTTGAAAAAGTTTGGCCCAACCCGTAGTATAGCGCGAGCCACCTATCTAGTTAAATAAGAAAGGAAAACTATAGAGCTAATATAGAGCAAATATATTTTTAAGGGCGGGTGCACAACACTAGTACAAGCCTTGGATTGAAGGATACAATTAAATAAGTTTCAAACTTGTAGGACTAGAATGTGAAGTTTCTAAGATTTTGGGGTTCCATGGCCCCAAACATTCTGATGCCCATTCCCCCCTATCAATGCACAGCCATGAATATCTAGCAGGACTTTTTTTCAACAGGAGTTGGGGAGAGGGAACTTGGACAAGAGACATTCTTGGAATTCAAGAGTTCCAAACAACCGGACCACTAGGTTTTGTGTTTTTTTTGTTTTTTTAAGAATACCTGGACTATGCTGTATGGTCCTAAAGGTATAAAAATTAGGTTTTGCTTTCTCTTTCTCTCTCTCTTTTTTTTTTTTTTTTTTGCTCTCTCTTGATTCTATGAGAACTCCATTGCCAAATTAATTACAGGCAAGTGGGGTTTCAGACTTATGTAGTAATTACTGATTTTATGTTTGGTGAAGCGCACTACCTACCACTGTGATCTACCGATATTTGCAGACCAATAAATGGTACCCTTTCCTTCTTTTACTTTTCTACAAGCGATGAACGTCACAAGGCGGGAACCCTCCTTTTCCTTGACAAAGTGCTGCACGCAAGAGACAATTTCACCATCGGTAGGAGGGGGATGATATCTACGTTCTGTTGGTCATTTCATGGAGGTACGGTTTTAGTATATTTTCAGTCGACTAATGGTTGCTTTTTAAAAAAATTTGTTTATTTAAAAAATATTAAAATTATATTTTTATTTTATTTTATTTTAAATTTATTTTTAATATTAACACATCAAAACAATTTAAAAATTAAAATAAAAATAAAAAATAAGTTAAAACTCAGCCCCAAACATTACATTATGGTAATTGTAATGGTCTATACCCTTTTTCCATGTATATGTTACGTGTGAAAAGCACCAATGCAAGATATTTTTTACATATTAACGTGTGATCTTTTGATAAGGAAAATAAAATCTATCTAATAGAAAACATTATATTTTTGTATATATTAACAAATACCTAGAAAAATCCAAATTATATTTATATCAAAATTAAGCTTGAAATACTTTTATGAATAAAACTAATTAATGGGATGTATTATGTCAGTTCTTCATAAAACTACGATATGATATTATTATTTGAAAATAAGTTTTAAAAAATTATAATTTCTTGTTAATTAAAGTTTTTTTAAAAGATTTAATGAAACTCGTGATGTATTTTAATTGATAAAATGTTTTCGAATATATAATTAAGATAAAACACAAGCCAAACCGCACCGTATTAAGATAAAACAAAGGACCGCAACTGGTGTTTCTCACGTGGTTTAGCAGTTGCCTGCTGTGCCCAGCTACCACTAGCGACCTGGATATTGAACGACCAGTCAGAATCGAGCATTATTTATTGCTCAATAATTCCACGCCAGGAAGCACTAATAATGGATAACTGTTACAGGACATTTCCAATTTTGAAAGCAATGATTGTTTTCCTTTTCTTCCAATTCAATTGATGCAATTAATTGTTACGACCAATCCCTGGGTTCCAAGCAAAGTGCTTTCTTACTCTTTAATTATTAAAATATTATTTTATTATTATTATTTAAAATTTATTTTTAATTTTGACACATTAAAATGACATAAAAATAAAAAAAATTAATTTTTTATAACACTTTTAAAACAAAACAAAACAAAAATAATCGGATGCATACAAGATAACATCAACTTGGTGCTGTTAGGATAAAGCAGGAGAAGAGAGTGACGTCTTGTAACAGCATCTTATGTAGATGCTAAATAAAAAAAATATTATTTTATTTTTTATGTTTGTTTTACATGTTTTTAAAAGGAATTCAAATAAAATATTATTTTATTATTTCTCTTCCAAAAATACTGATACTATGTATCTTGTAAAAATACTATAAGAAATAATTTTTCTTCGCTAGTTCTTTTTTGAATTTTAATTTAATTTTAGTTTATTTTTATAAAATTATCCTGATCTCATAATTAATATCATAGGTTTGGCGAGCTCATCTAGATTAACTAGATTTTTTTTTAATCGGTTTTTTTTTTAATTTTATTTTTTAATATTAAATTAATTAAGAATTATTCAAGTTATTTTTTAACATGTTAAATTAACTAAATCAGGTTATTAAAATAATTATGTATCAAGTGTATTAAAATACATTTAGCTCTTCTAAATAATTTTTTTACCATTAAAATAAATATAAATAAAATAAAATTATATTTACACCATTTAAAAAACCAATTTAGCTCTTCTAAATAATATTTTTCTTTAGATGCTCTAATAAGAGGAAAATAAGGATAATAACAATATTAATTTAGGACGCCACTCTCGGGGTACTCTTATCAGAACCTCACATTGTTGTGCTTATCTTTCTTACTGTGCTTTCCTTCGCGCGCGCGCGCGCGTGTGTGTGTGTGTGTGAGAGAGAGAGAGAGAGAGAGAGAGAGAGAGAGAGAGAGAGAGAGAGAGAGAGTGGATCTTGCAATCCAAAGTCAACGATTAGATAGTCAAGAAATTAGTGTTACTGGTTAGCGTGTTAGAAATGTTGAAGTGCCACGATGAAATGAATTGTTAATCACTCTAAAAGAAAAGATTACCCGGATTTTAATTAAACACAAATATTAAAATAATATTTTTACATTAAATATATAATAAAAAATAAATTTACGACGCTAACTAAGTATGAAAATAAAAAAATATCTAATCTTTTACTTTACTAGAAAATGCTTGTATATGCAAAAAGAATTGTTTTATTCATGTTATTTTTCATTTAAAAAACAATGAAAAACTTGGAAAGAGAAAAAATGGAGAACCTCTAAACTTTGTTTTTCAAACTCGGTATAACTTGTTTTTTTTTTTAAAAAAAAGAAACTAGTTTTCTATTATATTTAAATAGAAACTTTCAATTTTTTCTTTTTCTACTTTTGTTTTTTAGAAAATCATTCTATTCTTAAATAACCTTATAAATCAACCATTACAAATGACTGAGATGACAAAACAAGGCTAATTTTTTTTTTCCCTATTTTTTTACAAACCCCCTAACAACCTACAAAACAAGTGCTACATTCTTCTTCTTCTTTCTCCCTTTTCTCACAATCCCTCTAGAATTGACCGCAAAATCCCATAGCACCATGCCTGTGAAGGACATAAAAAGCTAATGGGGTGTTGCTTGCCCTATCCGTTTGATTTTCTCACTTCTTCAGACCAATATTTTCATGGGATGGTGACAAATTTTGTCTGAATGTTCAGGATAAAAGTTATGTCCTAGTTTAACAGATATGGCAATGGAGTCTCTTTTTTTCTTTTTTCTTTTTTATGGGACCGTACGTTTGTATTATGGAAGAGTAGAATTCATCTGCCTATGCCCTAAGTTTTTAATACTTTGAATATAGGTTTTGGTGAATTTATTTCACTCACCATTCAACTCTCTCTCCTCCTCTCTCTCTGTCTCTCGTTGTATGTGCCAATGGTCATCAATAACTGAAAAAACCAGTTATAAAACCTTGAAAAGAAAAGAAAAGAAAAGAAAAGAGAAAACACCATACCATGTCAACAAATTCTATCAATAGGGAAGCAAACACAGACCAAGAGTCTCTTATAATTCCTCTCCTGTCCCCTCGAAGATCACTCATTAACTCCACTTCTCAAGTTGCCATCGTTGGAGCTAATGTCTGCCCCATTGAAAGTCTTGATTATGAGTAAAACCAACATGCTAAAATCACATCTTTTCATTACTTTTCTCTTTTTTAGGTTTATTTGGCTTAAATTTTTGAACTTTTTTTTGGTCTCTTTTGATAGGATTGCTGAGAATGAGTTCTTTAAACAAGATTGGAGGAGTCGTGGAAAGATGCAAATATTTCAGTATGTGTTCATGAAGTGGTCGCTTTGTTTCTTGATCGGACTTATTGTTAGCCTTATTGGGTTTTTTAACAATCTTGCTGTTGAAAATATTGCTGGCTTGAAGTTTGTGGTCACCTCCAATATGATGCTGGCCAAAAGGTAATGCTTTAGTAATTATAGTAACCTTGGTTTCTATCAAAGTTTGGAATTTTCTCCTGGTTGTGTATTTTTTTAATGGAAATAAGTTGTATCATGAAGTGAAGAATTAATTTTCCTTTGAATGATTTGTTTCTTAGAGCTAATTTAGCTTAATCTCTTCTTTTTTTTAATCCTTTTCATGTTTTTTGGGAAAGAGGAGAAAAGAATTTGAGTTTGAGGAGAATGGGAATGATATTTGATGCATTTTTTTTTAATTATTGTGTAGGTTTGGGATGGCTTTTCTTGTGTTCTCAGTTTCTAATTTGATTCTTACCCTGTTTGCATCCATCATCACGGCTTTTATAGCACCAGCTGCTGCTGGTTCAGGTATTCCAGAAGTTAAGGCTTACCTGAATGGTGTGGATGCACCTGGAATTTTTTCCTTGCGAAGTTTGGTTATTAAGGTGAGATTTGGGGAGTTCTTTCTTTCAGTTTAGATTGCTTTCAATAGCTTGGGTTCTATAACTTGCATTGGCTCACTATGTATTCTATTTGGTAATGGAGGTGCCCATTTATGTTTTTTTTTTATTTTATTTTTTATGATGGGTGATTTGGCTAATTTGATTTCTTGTTGAAGTTTTCTGCGGAACTCATAGCTAATTTAAGAGAAATTTGTTGTTTGCATAGCAACAGAAAGTCTCATATATTTTTGCTCATTTTGCAGATTATTGGAAGCATTTCTGCGGTGTCCTCGTCTCTTTTTGTTGGAAAGGCAGGGCCAATGGTGCACACTGGAGCATGTGTTGCAGCATTGCTTGGTCAGGGTGGATCCAAGAGATTTAAATTAACATGGAGATGGCTTCGTTTTTTCAAAAATGACCGAGACCGACGGGATCTTGTAACATGTGGATCAGCTGCTGGAATAGCTGCTGCCTTCCGTGCCCCAGTTGGAGGTGTGCTGTTTGCACTTGAAGAAATGGCATCTTGGTATGTTTCTTACATAGTAAATGCTATTGAACTGAACCTTCTGTAATTTTCCTTTTCTGTTGCTATTATTGTAGCTTGTCATGATTGTGATTTTTATCACAACTTTTTTTTGAAGAGTACTTATTTTCTTGGTATTGAAAAATCATGTACCAGGATGAGTTTCCTCATCATTTTCTTGTAAAATTTTATGAGTGGATTCTCAGATGAATGACAGAAGAATAACAGGATGTCCACCTGAGAAAATAGTAATGTGGATCAGCTAATAGCCTCCCCTCTCCCCTCTAGAATGGACTGATCTGAATTACAAAAAATTGCTACAGTTTGCTGCCTGTTATCAATTGACTATCACTTTCAATGGCTTGTACATGTTGATTCACGGACCATGTTAATTTTATCTGTTACTGTTACTTCTACATTTATATTGCATCTATATGGACATAAAAATTTGCTCCTAGGAAATGTGTTTGAGTTGAACGTCTTACCAATCATCTCCATCTAGTTCCTTTCTGGTTGGAGCAAGATATCAAGGCTTGAAGCTGAAATATTTCTTCATATCAATGCAGCAATTGGTTATTTGGCTTAATTTTTGTTGTCCATCAGATGTCATGAAAAATTCGTATGTACTTATCTTCAACATTAATGTCAAGATATTCTTCTGCAGGTGGAGAAGTGCCCTTCTTTGGAGAGCTTTCTTCACAACAGCAGTAGTTGCAATAGTGCTTCGGGCTCTGATTGACGTCTGTTTAAGTGGAAAATGTGGGCTATTTGGAAAAGGAGGGCTCATAATGTTTGATGTGTATTCAGCAAGTGTTACGTACCACCTCATTGATGTACCACCTGTGTTCGCCCTTGGAGTTATAGGAGGCATATTGGGAAGTTTGTATAACTTCCTTCTAGACAAGGTTCTTCGAATATACAATCTCATCAATGAGTAAGCTCTCTTCAGCGCTGTTATAACAAAATCATTGTCCAATATGACAACAACATATTTCTGAATAATATTTCTTGATATTTTCCCTTTTCCAGGAAAGGCGTTGTTTACAAAATTTTACTTGCTTGTGCAATTTCCATTTTCACATCCTGTCTTCTTTTTGGACTACCATGGCTTGCCTCTTGCCAACCCTGTCCATCTGATGCGTCGGAAGCTTGTCCAACAATAGGCCGGTCTGGTAATTTCAAGAAATTTCAATGTCCTCCTGGACAGTACAATGATCTGGCCAGCCTTATATTTAACACAAATGATGATTCTGTTAAAAATCTTTTCAGCCAGGACACCAACTCTGAGTTTCAATATTCGTCAATTCTCATATTCTTTGTGACCTGCTTCTTTCTTAGTATCTTTAGCTATGGGATTGTTGCCCCCGCGGGTTTATTCATACCAGTTATCGTGACGGGTGCATCTTATGGACGTTTTGTTGGAATGCTAGTTGGTTCACACTCAAATCTTGATCACGGCCTCTATGCTGTCTTAGGTGCTGCTTCATTTCTAGGCGGATCTATGAGGATGACAGTTTCTCTGTGTGTCATTATTCTAGAATTGACAAATAATCTGTTGATGCTACCCTTGATAATGCTTGTTCTTCTTATTTCCAAGACTGTGGCTGATGCTTTCAATGGTAATATTTATGACCTTATCATGAATGCGAAGGGTTTTCCTTACCTAGAAGCTCACACCGAGCCTTATATGAGGCAGTTGACAGTTGGTGAAGTAGTTAGGGGTCCACTTCAGATCTTTCAGGGCATTGAAAAGGTTGGCAAAATAGTACATGTTCTAAGAACTACGAGGCATAATGGATTTCCTGTAATTGATGAGCCTCCGCTTTCTGAGTCTCCAGTTCTTTATGGTCTAATCCTCCGTGCTCATCTAATTGAATTGCTAAAGAAGAAAGCTTTTGTGCCAACTCCAGTACCAACAGGCACTGATGCCTTCAAGCTGTTCTTTGCTGGTGATTTTGCAAAGAGGGGCTCAGGCAATGGAGACAAGATAGAGGATCTGCAATTTACCGAAGAAGAGATGGAGATGTTTTTAGATTTACATCCATTTACGAATGCTTCACCTTATACTGTTGCGGAGACAATGTCACTGGCTAAGGCTCTCATACTTTTCCGAGAAGTTGGTTTGAGGCATTTACTGGTGATACCCAAGATATCTGGTGTAAGGAATTCTATCCTCGCTTTTTGTTTTTTAAAATGTCTACTTGTAGCTTACACAAATTTAAGGCACTTTACAAGTTGTTGCTCTGCACTTGATATTAATTAATGTCTTGTTGATTCTGTCTCCTTGATCATGTATGTTCTGCTAGATCTGTAATCACCTCCTTTTGCTTCTCGCTCCCTTGAAAGCTGTATTCACTTAAATCATGCTCAATTAATTTCGCCATTCCTGAAGTTTGCATGTGATTTGCACTTGCACTGTAAATTGCACGCAACAAAATACTATTTTCCAGTAATTATTTATTCACAAAACTATTCCTGCTGCAACACCCTGAATTACCATGCACTAGCAAATCTTCATTGCAGATGATTTCTTCTTTCACTTGGCTTCTCCTTTTGCATTCAATTTACCTGCTATTTCAGTTCACCTCGTTTCTGGTGTGCCTATGAGATTTCATATGGGATTACTTGTTGGTTGCGTTCTCTTTGTCCTCTTTGTGGATGCAATTTTGGCGCTTTTTTTTTTGTGTCATTACTTGTAGCAATGAGATCAATGTCACTCTTTTAGTTAATGTGAGATAAGCTGTCTATGTTTTAATGTTATTTCTCCTTCGCTGCAGAGGTCCCCTGTTGTGGGTATATTGACTAGGCACGATTTCATGCCAGGGCATATACTTGGTCTGCATCCTATGCTGATTAGAAGCAGGTGGAAAAGATTAAGAATCCAGGCACCTCGTTTATTCAAACTCTTCTAGAGCGTTGGAGTCAAGCAGAAGGAGCTCGCCCTTGAAAATGATATTTGTTCATTCTTTTATTTGAGCTCCACAATATGGTATCATGCTATCACTATTTTCAAACTCTTTCATAGAAACCAGAACTAAAGAAGATCAGATAAGAACATTCATTAAATCATTCGGCTATTTATAGGTAGTATGATGTATGCGAGGAGGTAAATCATTGTTTCATGGTGCATTGATAGCCAGGGAGACGTTGTGAATAAATGCAATTGCCCTTTAGTGGGTTTTTTTTTCTATTCACTTTGAATTATTTATTTTTTTTGTTTTACCAGCCTCAAGCCATTGAGACGAGTTCATAATGATGCATGGATTTATAGTTTACAGGAGGGAACCTGCGACACTTGATTCTTTCAAATAAATCCTTACTGCAGTAGGTGATGCATGATAGGATTATTTCAAGGATCACCCTCTCATTCTGCCATGTTTAGGAGTTTGAATTTATTCTCGTGTTCAGCCAAAGCATATAAAATTATAGGATACAAGTTTGTTGAAAAACATCTTTCCTACCATCTCACATTAAAAATAATTGGGTATATTGTATATAAATTTATCCACAAACTCTTATCATTTTTCTTGCTTTGCTTCACCCAGTTTTCAAGAAAATACAAGGAAGGAGGACCAAAAGTTGAAATTGAAGCCAGAAGCTAGTCATCATTCATCAGGCAGGCTAAAAATCTATCTGAGTATCAGAGATACTGTATAGTTAGGGCAACGGATGATTAGGGAGAGAGATTATTCATGTGAAAGTTCACCATTAATTTATAGTTTACTCTCACTAAACTCCCAGGACTCTCACTCAGCTTGCCACTACAAGCTGTTGCCAAGACAGCTCTCTACCTCTCTATTCTTTCTACAATCGGCTCTCCTTTGCTCATACAAATGATGCCTATTTATAGTTGAAAACTAACCTCGCAAGCACGTTTTGAAAGAAAAGAAATCTAATAATTCGGGTGTAGTCTCAATCAATTAATTTAGTTTTTATAAAAATAATATAATTATCAACTTAGATTGGAGAGTGAAATTATAAATAATAAAAAATTTATAAAAGGATTAAGAAAAAAAACTAAGAAATTTTAAGAAAACAATAAATTGAAAACACCAATACATATTAAAAAATTGAACATGAATCTCTCAATGCCTTTCTTTACATTAAAAAAATAATAAATGTAATCATAGATTATTTTGTAAATAAATTTTACAAAAACAAATCATTAATAATAAATAAAAATATAATTCAAAAAATTTGAGAAATCAATGTAATTCAAGATATTTAATATTGCAACATGAATCATTTACTTAGTTATGTCTACTAAATTTGTTTATTAAAATCAATTTATAATAAAAATTGACACACAAAATTTATTGAATAAAATAAAAAAATATTATGCAATGCTGCATATGTTAAAAGTAATATAAAAAAATGCACACTGAATTTATATATATATATATATATATATATATATATATATATATATATATGAACTATACTAACCTTTTGAAAACAATAAAACACCCAGTATAATTAAACAATAATAGCTATTTCAAAAATGCTAAATAAGACAAAATAAATCATAAAGAAGAAATCTTAATTAAAACATATATTTAGATATTATTTTACAAAATATATAAAAAATATTAATAAAAAAATCATTTTAAAAAAATAAATAAATAAGACCAGACGCTACTAGGTCTGGAGAACCAAGCCTAGCGCCTATCCCACTCATAAAAAACCCGTGTGTGTACCTTTAATTTTTTTAATTAATAAGACGGGTGATATATTATCTGCTCTAATTGTCTTAAAAAAAAAAAAGACAAGGTGCCCAAAATCAAGCCATTAGTGTAGCATGGAAAATGAGGATTTTTTTTAATATATATATATATAAACTCATTTTTAATTTTTTTAAAAAAGTATTTATACAACTACGTGAATCAGACTCGGACTTGGACACTGAATGGGATACTTCTGATTTTTCTTTTGAAAATTTAGCCAAGAATTCAAGATAGTCTCCATCTTCCATACCTTCCTCAAAGCGTCCAACTCGTTCACAGCATGCTGAATTAGTATCACCAGGCACCAGCTGGGCAGTCCATTTCTTTACATACAAATACAGAGTACTTGGAATTTCCCTTGTATTCAAAAACTAGCAGATCTCTCTTCTTAAGAGAGTACAAATCCACAAAATCTTCCCAGCCATTCTGAAATATAAACGATGCCATTATCACACTTCAACAACTCTGTTCTCCCCAAGTTCCCATTTGGAACCTTAAGAGTTGCTGGCTTTGACAAAACATTTCCAATTTTGCTCATAAATTTTTTGGAATCCACTGAAAATGAACATTAAAATATTTTTATTTCATGTTTAGCTTCAATTTATTCTTAAGCAGGAAAAATTATTTACTACAGTATACTTACAGGCTTCTTGCTTTCCGGAATGTTATCACGGGCTTGCTTGATGAAACGGTTCCTTCTGCTTTACAAGATGAGCGATCCCTCTATCTCTTTCTGCCGAAAGCCATGTTTCAACAGCTCTAAAATGCAAACCGATCAGGGGGTTATTGTAACTGGACACCAGTAGTTGAAAAGGCTGGGTTTTTTTTTGGGGTTCCTGGACCAAGAAATCATCCATTTTTTCCCAGCCAAGCTGTTACTGGTGCTTAGTAATAAAATGTTGCTGTAACTGTATAAAATTTTACTTGATAAATTTGAGGATTTAAGATATTTAAATAAGTATTTTATTTTAGTGCAATAATATTTTATAGAGATACTTTAAAAATATATGTTAAAAATATTAAAAATAAAGAAATTATCAACATAAAACTAATTCTTTTATGGAGATGAGTAATGAAGATATTTTAAGTTATATTTTATTTAAAATAATATAATTTTAAAAAAATTCACAAAAAAATATTAACTCGAATAAAGCATTTAGCCCATTAAAAATAAAAAATAAAAATTATATCAGACATACTTGCCAGAGCTAACATTTTCAAAACCAAACGGCAGTTAAACGAGAACAAGTACAATACATGAATCTTCATAAATCCTATGAAGGAAGAGAGCTACTTTTAGTTCAATAATTTTGTTTTTGAACCAGAAGGTGTCCGCCATGCTTGCAGATGGAATTCTCCACCAACGTGATCTTTTTGGAATTCCAAATTGATTTTAAAAAATTAGTTTGAATGACTCGACCCATGCCACTTTTTTTCTTGTGACAGACAGTTGATTCCTTATTTTCTTCATCCTTGTACTGTATCCAATTTGCCTCAGTTCAGAAGCCCTAGTTTTTTGTGTGCCTATGGGATTCTCCATGCTGTAGGTACTCGGTTTCCTTGCCTTGTGTCCTCTCTGTGCATCTCACCATGGCTCTAATTATTTCTTGTTTTTAGTAATGGGTTGCTGACACTGTTCTAGTCTAATCCATGCAGAGAATTTGTCCCCAATAAGTTCACATGCAAATGTCAATGTTTAATGTTAAATCTCCTTCAATCGTGGCTAAGTTGACAAGGCATGATATCATGCCAGAACATATACTGGGCCTGCATCCTCTGTTTGGAGTGGAGGAAAAGATTAATAATCCACGTCGCACTTACCTAAAATGTAAATCTTCTAGGCATTAATTATGATTCGGGCCAAGTTAACTAGGGACGAATCAAGCAATGCAACATTATTTTTTAATAATCCTGGAACAAGTGGCTGATACTTGACAGAAGAACTGCAATGATTACCTCCTCTTATGACATGTTAGGACTTAACTTAGTTTATGTTTCTCATAATAGGATCCCTCTACAAAACGAGGTGAACAGCATATCTCGAAGTATGTTAATAAAACGATGAGCGACAAAGTGGAGATTAAAGATCTGAGAGGAAGTAGTCTCTGTCTCAAGGTTAAAAACACAATTTGTTTACAGGTAGGATAAAAGAAAGGGTAACAAAAGAACAGAATGGAATGGAATGAGATGGGACGACCAGTAGAACACCGAAATTTTGTGCTGTCCTCTTACCCTTTCTTTACACCTTTCAGGTACTCTGCCCTTATTCCCCACAAATGCTCTACAACTACTTTCATGTCTGGTCGTTCAGATCGGATGGGTGCTGCACACTGGATTGCTAATGTAAACATGCTGTACAGTACCTCCGTGTCCACCTTTTCTTCCATAAGCCGATCCACCATGTCCACTACATTTCCTTCGTTGTACTTCTTAAAGACCTGCACAAATTACCATATGATATGAATGACTTAGTGCTTGGAGGCAAGCTCGCACATATTATACAGAAGGGACAAAAGAACAGTGGCAACTGAAATTGGAGCATGACTTTCTCCGTGCCATAGTTAGCAGCATTTAGGTTTTGAGAAATTCAATTAGCTAGTCACACTGAAAAGAAAAACAAGAATGCTCCGTCATACTCTTCAAGGAAGAGATGACATACTGTTTTGAAAAATACACAAGTTTTCATGGAAATACTCTATAGGTGGTTAGATATATCCACAGATGTAGAAAGGGGATCAACACTCAGATACTCCCAGGCAGCAAATTCAGACTCTCAGTTCTGCAAGAATGCATCCTGGGAGTCCAATTGATCTTTTGCATTGGAATTGCTTGTTAACTGTCCAGTATAATCAAGCAGCACTTCCTAATGCAGGTTCAACACTCAATGTTAGCATAATATCCTTGTGAGAAATAAAACATAAACTACAATATAAAAGTCCCCAGTGATTAAAAAACAAAGAGTAGACAACCACATTATTTTAGTTAGCGTTCTCAAATGGTGATGATCAGCACAAGGAAAGCGAAAACATTAGAGATTTGACATGCTTAGAATGGTCCAGCATAACTCTCAATGAGAACCATTGCAATTTGGGCAGGACTCAGTCATCATGAACGCTGATTTCTCACTGTTAGTTGCTTTTGAAGCATGTGCCTGAGATTGGACCAGAACTAAAATTGGCTTCTAGCCACACAAAATGTTGGCATCTCATTTACAGTGGTCAAGGGTCATTATCATCATCATCATCAGCTCATTTGCCAAGGGCTCTCTTCTATGAGGAACGTTTGTCATCCAGGGTGTGGTAATTGCACATGTTTTGACGTCACAATAAGTGCACTAGTAACCACAAAATACACATTATCAATTTAAGATAAGGAAAGCTTACCCATCTCAGTGTCACCCGCTCATCAGCAGGTTTCCTCGGCTCCACAGGGCGGCGTCCTGTCAGGATTTCTAGAAGTAAAATCCCAAATGAGTACACATCACTCTTGGGAGTAAGTTGATAGGTCCTCATATATTCTGGGTCTAGGTAACCCACTGTCCCTTTCACTTTGGTTGAGATATGAGTTTGATCAGAGTCTACTGGACCCATCCTTGCAAATCCAAAGTCTGCTACTTTAGCTCTCATACTCTCTGTCAACAGAATGTTGGATGACTTCACATCTCGATGGATAATTTGCTTCTCTGTTGTGAGATGCGCAACACAAAAGCAATTAAATAGTTGACAATTATACAATGCAGAGTACAGGCAGTTAAATAGCTTTCAAAAGAAAAGGTACGGATAGCCATGAGATAGATCTATGGGAATATCTGGAAAAGGGGAAGCAGAACATTGTTCCAATTTAACAAGGGTTTCGATCAGGGGTATTAAACAGAATCCAATAAGTAAACCTGCAAGAAATCTTCAGTTCCAAAAGAGCTCTCTATGTATAACTTGTTAAATCAAATTAGTTCTCCCCAAAATAACAGAGCCACCTGTGCATGTACAAAAATTCCAACCATGTACATTTGTATGTTTTAAGCACTCTTCTTTGCTTTCCTGGAAAGCCATTATTCAAGTTGAATTGACATTTCAATGCATGAAATTTCTTAGAAATAAAATAACCGACCTGCATATAGATGGAGATAAGTTAATCCATGAGCAACATCAATAGATATTTCAAGCCGCTGGTTGAAATCCAGGATTTTGCCACGCTGGACTGCAAGGAATTTCAGAACTATTAGCATAAAGGTTGTTGTAGATTGAACTTTACCTCTCTTATAATTGCATATGCTTACCATCCAAATGTTCTCTGAGAGTACCATTGGGCACATACTCTGTAATAATAAGCCGTTCATTTCCTTTATCAACATAACCAAGCAACTTCACCAGATTCCGATGATCAATTTTGGCCAGAAGTTCAACTTCACTGCTGAATTCAGTTCGCAAGTTCGCAAAGTGTTCCTACATGATGTTTTCATAATAACCAACAGTAGGCTAATCAAAAAAAATGGCAATCATCATGAAGGGTATTACTGCTTACCTTCTTTGCTCGTTTTATGGCAACCACCTGACCGTCATCTAGTTCGGCCTTGTATACAGTTCCAAAGCCTCCTTCTCCTATCTGAAGTGATGGCGAAAAATTGCGTGTGGCTCTAGCAACCTGCTGCAAATTGAGATGAACTGATCCTAATCTACTGAGTTTTGGAGACTGAGAGAATCTAGAGGGACTAGGGGGCACCCGAAGTGGACTAGGCGGCACTTTTTCAGAAGCAGAATTCACATTGAAAGGGGATATTGAATCCGCTGCCAGACCATAATTGAGTGAATAGTCAATTATATCATCCATAAATAGCAAGGAAATTGTATAAGATTAAATACAATGTCACAAAATAGCAAAAAATACTAGAGAGCTCATTCATTGGCTTCCTATTGAACTCCCTAATCATAGAACTGTATATAAATGGTGAACTCCCAAGTTACAACTTAATAGTATCCATGAACTTCAAATATTTGAGATGTAGATTGGATCATTTTAGACTCACTTGACTTTGGATCCTTTTCAAGAACAGTGTGTGTGGTTGCTTTCTTTTTCTTATATAGACAGGGGCAGAGAAAAGTACAACACATCACAATAACTCCTGCTGCTCCTATCCCAGCTTTATAGGGGGGTGAAAGAGTTTTCTCTTTTGGAGTATCCTGACTAAGATCATGACTCGGGGATTCTTCTCTTACCTCCTTTTGCAAAAGACTTCTTTCAGGCTTGAGAGGAGAGTCAGCTGCCAAAACAACAGTACATGAGGAACTTATGTTGACTGTTGACAATTGAATATTGGCTCATTTCATTGAGGTATAAGCTTACAACATTAATATGCTTTACTTCTTAACTAGAAACCAAAACATGAATCTTAGTTCAAGTGCATACCTAATGAAAGATCCAGGTCCAATCCACTGCAGCTACTCCCAAGGTAGTTCTCAAAGGTACAATCATTTACGTCGAAGGAATGGAGGGCCTTGCAAAATGATTCTTTTTCTTTGAGCTCCCCGTTAATGTAGAACAATTCATGACCGTGACAATTTGAATAGGCTATATGATCAGAACCACAAACCTTTGACTGTATCACAAACCCCGAGGCCAGTATAATCCGAAATTGCATCAATAAGAATATAATTAATGCAGCCGTGGCCATCCTCAATAAATAAAATTGTGATTTATTTCAATCTTTGGGAATTTAAAGATGATGGAAACATTGCAGGATATAGACCAAACTAAGCTAAATGGACAGGATATACAAAACTGCAACCCCGGAAATCTTAAGAAATTCAAACAATGCAGCTCATACTTTCATGCCCAGCGCATCCAACTCTGTAGCAAATACACAGAAACAAACGGAGCTGGAAGTTCAAAACCCACTGATCTTCAAATTCGTAAGTTCCAGGTACCACAATTTTTTACAATCACCATGAAACTCGGGTGAATTGCTCAAAACCCACTCCACCAAATCAACAGAAGACAGCAGTCCAGATAAAAAAGTAACTGAAACTTAAAACCCCATAAATACTTCCAGTTCAAGAATTGAAGCTGCTTAAATAGGCAAGTTCAACTTCTCACAATTACCACAAAAACCAAAAATTGTCTTCAGACCAAGTTCACCAAATTGATAAAACACTGATGATGACTTTCTAACTCCTCAAAATTTGTTCTAAACAACAGATAAATTCAATCCCTGGCAACAGTCACAGAATCCAACCAAAGTCCTTCACAAACTGATCATCAAACCAACATAATATTCAAAATTCAAACCCCAGTTGCGACAACAGTTACTGATCAAAACCCCAACCTTCCAAAAATAGCAAAAAACTCAAAGTGGAACCAAATTCTCTTCCACCCACCTCACCAAATCATGAACTGAATCAAACCCAGATAAACAGAATAAAACAATAAAAAAACCTCACAATCCAACACTAAAAAACAACATACAACCACAGCAAAGAGCAGAAACAACCATATACATATCACAACTTACATACAGATAGATAACAGTGGCAAAACCAAACCTGAGGACAAAAAGGCGGCTAATGAGAGAGATGTTTCTATTGGTTGGGAGAAGCAATAAAAACCAAAGTAAACTTTAAAGAAACAAGCAAAAGACTGTCTGACCGGCCTGTGTTTTTGTTTTGAACAAGGAAAAAAAAATAAAAGCAAAAAGATGGCCATGGTTGGGTAATTATGTAAACCATTGCCATGAATTTTTTATTTTTTATTTTCTTGTCATTGAATAAGACCAAGGTGTTGGACATTATTGACCGTTTGAAAATTCTTGTCATTTGCTTTGATTCCTCCTAACGGGTCCAATCTTCGATTTTAATCCTCGTCAAATTACTTTCGAAACTTCTTTCTTTCTTTCTTTCTTTTTTATGACATGGAAATAGCAAATACTAAAAAGCTTTTAACACAAAGCGTCATTTAGGACTGAAGTTGTCCTGTATTTTTAAAAAAAAATTATTTTTTTTAAATTAAATTAATATTTTTTAATTATTTTAATGTGCTGATATTAAAAATAAAAAAATATTATTTTAATATATTTTTAAATAAAAATTATTTTTAAAAAAACTTTACACTACAGTACAAACACGACTAAAGTCAAGAAAATGAGTTGTTGCGAAAATCAAAATTACCGTAAAACTCAAGTTCTATGTCTCTGGACCCTAATGTCTTTAAGAATATGTTCAGCAATCACGTATATTCTAGAAATTTCAGGTTTTTTTCTCTTCAAAATTGCTGTAGTTTTCTAGAATTGTCTTATTTTTGTAGAATTACTCAAGTTTCTAGAAGTTGATATAACTTTCTATTGGCCCTTAGATTACGGGGGGGTGTTTTGCTGGGTGGTGTAGCCATTATTTTGCTGGATTTTGAAAAAATAAATTGTTTAAAATTTATTTTTTTATATTTTTTATATCGTTTGAATGTGTTAATATTAAAAATAATTTTTTAAAAATAAAAAAATATTATTTTAATATATTTTCAAATAAAAATTATTTTAAAAAGCAATTGCTACCACATTCTCAAACATCTATCTATATTAGGTTAGAAAATATATTTTGATACAAAAACAAAAAAAAATAATATAAAATAAATATAATTCTACTACAGTTTTAAGTTTTAAGATTAATTTTTATAGTTTTAAAATAAGTTACAAGAGATATGTCCTCTTTTTTTTCTACTATTGTTTTTGTTTTTTCCTTTTGAAATAATAACTAAATGTTATCAGCTTCTGAAAAGCTATTCATTATAATTAATTATGTATATTAATTTATTATTATTACAATTACAAGCCAAAAAAAATACAGAAAATGAGATTATGAATACAATAAAAGAAGAAGAGAGAATCACTCTTGCCATTCACAATCACTTATGTTTATCCATAATTTAATAAATATTAGTTTACATGCTAGACCACAAGAAACTGAATGTAAAAAAAATGTCCATAACAAAATAAAATTATTTAATATTGTTATTAAACTCAATTCATTGAGTTAACTTTGAAATTTTATAACCTAACACTTTATCTAATCCGAATTTAAAATTAAATAATATAAAAATTATTTTAATATAATCCAAACAACTTGATAAGCTTTAAAGCAATCTAGATGACCGGCTTGGCCATGACCCGATCCAAGACCTAGATCATGGGGTTGGGTGGGTTATTTTAGGCCAATTAAAATAACATAATTTTAAAAAAAATTAAAATGATATTATTTTGTAAAACAATAAATCAAGTTTTAACTTGATCATAAATTAACTCATCAAGTCATTTGGATTTAATCATGCAAACTTATGCTTGATTGATCTATTTTATAACTTCATAAATTAAAAAAGTTAAAATAATATTATTATTTAAAAAAAAAATCTCGATTGTAATAGATTGATCTAGAAGGTAACTTGATTTACGGGGTTGTCCATGGAAGCGTAGAGATGATTTCACGTGGGTTTGAATATGTTGCCAACCATTGATATTTTTGTAGTTAATTGAAAGCTCTTAAAACTTTGGGTGTGAAAGCGTCACTACACCGATATATGACTTGACATAGATGGCAATTACTTTTTTTTTTTTTTTTTTTTTTTACAATTTCTTTTGACTCTTGGCAGATGTGGTGAGAAGAAGCACAGCGCAACAAAACCCAGCAAAATCTGAACGCCATGGTTTTTTTTTTTTTTAGAGATTCGGCATTCCAAAACCAAGATGAGTCTAAAAATAATTAAAATAATATTATTTTGAAAAAAAAAATTAATAAAAAATTAATAAATTTTGATCGCGTGCACAGTATCAAACTCTACCAAAGTGGTGCACAGCTGGCGTGCTTAAGCTCTACCGTGTGACGTGTGTATTGCTGAATTATCTTCTAAAAAAAAAAAAAAAATCAAGCATAGAATTCTTTAATATTCCTAGCAAGTCTTGAGAACCTGTGATCGATCGCTCACCCTCAGATGAAATTTGTATTGGTGAGTGCATAAAATTACTGAAAACACCTCTGTGGTCTAAACTATATGTTTTCTTTTCTTGTAAGTTATGGTGATGTGGATGTAATTGTCATTACCATATAAATACAGATCAAGGGTCAATAAAAATACCCAATTAAAAAACGAGGCCTAGAAAATTCTTAGAAAAGGTAAGTCTCAAGCAAATCCTCAACAAAAGTCCAACCAAACCAGACAATGTGATAAAAGTCAAACCAAGGTAACTAAAAGCATTGAGACACCTCAGTTAATTAACAAAGAAAAAAAAAAGAAAAAAAAATTGGAAAATCACAGCGTTCACAAATACATTTTTATTTATAAAACCACAAAATAATCATTCATCTACCTCCGATCCAATCTTCTTAGATCATATCCTATCCAACATTTTCTTATTCATTCTTAATATTCATAACGCCACCAGCATTCATTAGGATATCCAAACATATGAAATCGAGTTCTGTAATAAACTATCATTTACTATATAAATTAATTAATTATATTATTTCTACACAAGATACTACAACATACTTAATATAAATTTAAGACTTTAGATTTATATAGTATCAAAAAAACATCATACGTCATTGCATTGCCATAAACAGTCATTAATATCAGATAATTAAATCTTGTTACACATCAAAATAAAATGTCTATAAATTACAACCCTAAAAGATTGATTATGCAACTTCTTAATCCATAATCACCTAAGTCTAACACAAAAGGTAACAACTAGTGACTACTCTTGGCGAACCTGAGAGGTACCTGTAAATAAGATCAATTTTATTTATTAAGTCGTGCGGATTAATAATTTATTTAGGCTTTAAGTAATATCTCAATTTTTTATTAGACATTGTTAAAACCATTCTTTGATATCATTTAACAATTTATTATTACGTTGATCCATTTAATCCAAGACTAATCTCATAATACTCATGAATCAATTAATGTCTCGATATTCCCATATAGAAGCCAACCATCTGGTATTCCTTTATAAACACCAAACAATTTGGCAAACTCATTATGGTTATTAATCAATCATGCAAACCTGTTATGGTTGCTAATAAATTCAGTATTCCCAATTAGAAGCCAATCCTCCAGTATTCCTTCATGAATACCAATCAATCTGACAAAACATTATGATTTTCAACCAATCTGACATTCCTAATTAGAAGTCAATCAATCTATATTCTCACTTGAATACCAATCAATCCTGACAACATAAAATTCCTTTTCTCTCCAATTAAACTATTAAATATCACAATTATATATTTCATAAACTAGCAATTCACCATTACAGATAACAAAAAGTTTATAAAGGAAAGTGTACAACAGGGTACTGAATACCTACACCAACGGTATCCCCTATATTGACAGGTTTTCAACCAATTATTATTGTATAAAAAAACACTCCTTAATAATCGTAATATCTATTATAATTCTACTGAGTTATTCATCCACAACTAAATATTTTTTCAACTCATATGATTATCATATAATTATTTAAAATCTAACTCTTTTTTGGTTATAATGTTAACCATATCATTCTTGAAAAAAAATATTTTTTCTTTTTTAAATCATCATCAATGTATCATAAATCATTAGTTAAACAAAAATCAACTTAGGACTCTCAAAGCCCTCTATCGTCAACCTCATCCACCAAGCTCTATCTCACCAATCCCATGGCAAATCAAATTAATAAAGATGAAGATAGCACTTGAGGGTCTAGCTGCTGTGGTCAATCGTGTGACTTGTTCCGCCCCCGTCCCGGGTTCGACCCTTTATGTGCACGTCTGTCACCCCCGCGGTGCCTTACCTGCTCCTGGGCTTGCAGGATGTCCAGTGGGCCGTGGGGAATAGTCGTGGTGCGCGTAAGCTGGCCCGGACACCCCACGTAAATAAAAATAAAATAAAGAAGAAGATAAAAAAAAAACCAAAGAACTAAAACAACATTGTCTCATGAAGTGGGAGGAGCCTAACAAATGAGTTTTAACCCATTATAATCCTTTTCTTGACCGAAAGCAAGTCAAACATAGCACAATAGAATTTGCTATATTTTTGCATGCGTCAAGTTCAAGAACGCACGGAATCGTTAGTGTGTGTGTCTCTATATATATACATTCTCCGGCTATTAAAATATTTTTAAATCAACTTGTATATTAATTGAAATTAAATGATACATTTACTAATATCAATGTTCAAATTTAAAAAATAAGAAAAGTGAGCGAACCTTCATAATTATAAAATTTAGTCTTATAGGTCACGTAATGACGCATTCACGAAGAAAAGAAATTTGCCAAATTCTGGGTTTCGAGAGTCATTTTAAGATTCATAAATAGAATAGTGATTGAGGAGCCTAATTGAGAAGTCAACTTAAATTAATAACAATTAACTCATAACGTGATGTACCTTTAGGAAAAACAACAAGGAACCCGATAGATTGGCACTGTATATTTTTACATTTTAAAAGTATTTTTAAAAAAATTTAAAATATTTTTATTTTTTTCTTGCTTCAAATTAATATTTTTTTAGTGTTTTCAGATCATTTTGACCCGTTGATATCAAAAATAATTTTTAAAAAATAAAAAATATTATTTTAATGTATTTCAAATGAAAAATATTTTAAAAAACAACCACAACCATATTTTCAAACAGGCTCTAGCCTAATAACGATTCCACGTGGTTTTGAATATGCCACCAATTACTATTCCATGTTTAAGAAAATTATATCTTATTCCTTTAGGCGCAAGTATACAAAATTATATTACTACAAATAACTAATATCTTATATAAATAAAATTATTAGATGCGCGGAGGACTTAAGGAAAAGCTTCAATAACTATGGGGGGAAAATGTCTAAAAAACAATAGGACTAAATTTAAAATGATAAGATTATTAAGGACTGTTATGAGCATTTTAAAGATCTTAAGGAGCAATTGCCCACTTTTCTCTTTCATGCAAGTCTGCGCATGCATCTAAGTCATATTTTATCAAACCGAAGCGCCTTAGGTGGATTCTAAACAAATTTTATTGACTTCACAAAATAGAATTTCCACCATAAGATTTTCTGTTGCTTAGTTTTATTCCTCCTTAATTTTTACATAATTGGTTAAATTAACAAAAAAATTTGCTTGAATTTATTAAAAAAAACATTTAAATGTTTGAGTGGATTTCCAAGCATTGGAACTATACTCAATTTCAATAATGATTACCACCAAAGAAAAAAAAAGGAAAAATAATGAGAGGACTCCCTTCATAAATTCTTTTTTTTTTTAGAATCCATATATTCATTAATTTCAAAGGATGTCAAAAATAAGCTATTAAATAAGGATTCAAAATAAAATTTTATATTATTCTCTAACATATCTCTTTAAGTAAAAGTCTTTTGAGCATGAAACTTGTATATACTCACACTAATTTATGTTATTAATTAAATTTTAATTAGAAAAGAGAATAAAAATGATGAGATTTGAACTCGTGATCGTTTAATCACCAAGACTCTGATACTTTATTAAGAAATCATCATAGTCTAGAAACTTGAATTATTAGATGAAGATCTCATTATATAATTTTATATTATTCTCTAATAGAATAATCCAAAGTATTATATTAAGATATTATAGAGCTAATAGATCTAATTAGTTTGGCTAAAGGTAGGTTTATTTTATTTATAAAAAAATTGACTAGAATCCATATATTCATTACTTTTGAAGGATGTTAAAAATAAGCTATTAAATGAGGATTCAAAATAAAATTTTATATTATTCTCTAATATATCTCTTCAAGACCAAGACTCTGATACTTTATTAAGAAATCATCATAACTAGAAACTTGAATTATTAGATAAAGATCTCATTATATAATTTTATATTATTCTCTAATAGAATAATCCAAAGTATTAGATTAAGATATTATAGAGCTACTAGATCTAATTAGTTTGGCTAAAGGTAGGTTTATTTTATTTATAAAAAAATTGACTAGATTCTCATTGAAAATAAAAGAGGCAATCTCCCAACTTAATCATTAAAAAACTATTTGGTTGATCCTTGCGCACTTGGCCACCTAATACTGCCTCCACAAAAATAATCTAGAAAAGAGTTGCATTTCTTTTTTAAGGGAATTAAAATTATTTTGTTGTGTAAAAAAAAAGAGATGATGTCAAAGCACCTTGTAGCTAGCTCTTTTTTTTTTTTTTTTTTTTGCTTTTGAAGGTAAATACATAATTTTAATGTGCTAAAAAAGTGGAGAGGCCATTACAACCCCAATCAATTTTATAATTGTTAATCTTTGGGTCACATATTAATATTTATGTATTTTAATGATAACAATTAAATAAAAATGAACTAATGATATACTTGGATGAGATTAAGTTTGAACATATCTATATGAAGATCACATCAACAAGTATAAGAAATTGAATGAAGAAATCTATTAACAAATCTAAGATGCAAAACAAGCGAAGACTTAGTTGTTAAGGATTAATTTTAAGGTCTATTGTTAAATCTTTTTATCTTACTCATTAGAAAACTAAACTGAACTCACACACTTCACATTGCATGCATAAATATGATTGATATACATTTAATCGGTTCAAGTTTCATAAAGTTTGAAACTGTCAAAATTGATTTTTAATGTGAACTAGTCGGCTGCTTGGTCATACTAAGTGAACCAATCAACCATTGTTTATTTGTGATAAACACTTGAGAATTTTGCTGGAATCAATCGATTAAATAATATGATCATTTGAACCGGTTAACTGTTTTTATTCGCAGAGGCATTCTAACAACTATAATCGTATTGATTTAGTTATCAGAATAGTATTTATTAAGCATCCAAGAGCACTTAATTAAGAATACAGTACGGTCCATGTGAATCTCTCACAAAAGTGTTATCATCCTCATATTACAAGTGCAAAACTGACCCCCCACACGTGTGTTCGCCATGAGTGGTGTGCTGGCATGATCAGTGAATTGTTCATTCGCTCAAGAACAATTATTTATTAGACGACCAATTAAACTAATCATCTCGGGATCTTCAAGATTAAAGTAAAATGATATTCGCTTTTTCCATTGAAGAACGATGTGGACATCTGTCCTACTCATCCCTGGGCCCAATTAGCATGGGGCACGTAAGATGCTAGCCTGGTACCCAAGAACAAGAGGTGGTAGTCTCTTCTTCCTTTGAATTTCTTGCACCCATACGGAATTTGTTTAACACCACATGGACACCTTTATTAAACTATTCTGATTAACACTATTATTGGTTAAATTATTAAATTATCCATGCCTATTAATTTCTAATAAGTACTAGCGAGCGAGTTTTTTTTTTTTTTAAATCTATAAAAAATTTACACGAGAGTGAAAGCTTGAATCCCATGTCTCATAATATATGATTGATAATTGATAGTGTGTGTATATATATAATGTGTATTTTTTCATATAAGAAAATAAGGTAACGCAAATGAAATACTCTCAAGTACTTTTCATTTGTTTTCGTGTTTAATTGTGTTTGACTTAAAAAAAATTAATATTTTTTTTAAATATTTTACAATAATTTTAATATGTTGATGTTTAAAATAAAAAGAATCTAAAATAATTATTTTAATATTTTTTTAAATGAAAATCACTTTTAAAAACCACAAAATACACTAAATATAGAATGACTTATTTATTAAGTAATAAAATAAATTATTGTATACCTTCAAATGCTATGAAAATATGCAAATAACAAGAGATAGTGGAGTTAATTATATTAAACCAATTTCTTTATTTCATGCATGATCAATTTTATTTTATTTTTAATTTGTTAAAAGAGCAAAGTCCTTATGCATTCGACCCAGCAAATTTAATTTCAAACATAATAATTAAGTGAAAAGTAATGGTGCGTAATTTCAACACTAAAATTCACATAAATTCATGAAATTTAAGTTTGATTAAAATTTATCCTCCATCTTTCTTTCACATATCAGTCCAAAATGGAAAGTTTCCTCCTCGATACATTCTAGTGAAAAATCTTCAACAAATTAATAAATTAATCAATATCTTATTGGAACACGGAAATGTTTTTCAAAATTTTTTAATTAAGTTCCTGTTTAAAATTGTGATTTAAATAGTGGTTAGTCAAAATCTAATTTTTTGTTTAAAATTATTATTTTTATTTTTGAATTGGTTTGATTTGCTGATGTTTAAAATAAATCTTAAAAATATAAAAAAATATTTTTTTAATATATTTCTGAGTAAAAAACACTTTAAAAAATAACCACTACTACACTGTCAAATACCTTCTTAAATATTTAGCTAAAATGGTAACACATTTTATTTTTCATGTTACCATATAGTTTTAAAACACAAGAGAAATGGAGGAAACAAATCTCACCATTATATCATCTTAATTACAAACAATTCACTCAAAACTCATTTTTGATATATAAAATATGGTTTAAATATAAATTATTTTATGAAAATACTTGTATATTTGTGTGTGTCTAAATTTAGTGTTATTGTTGGTTTACAGGTATTAATTTTTTGGTGTATAACAAGAAATTATAGATATAAATTAAATTTTTATAAAAAAATATATTCCAAACAAGATGTGCACAGGTAATCTTTTTATAATTTTTGAGTATTCAATTCAATTAACACTAACAACAAATTACTGATGCAAACCGTCATGTAAGAAAAAAAAAATGAAATTATTGTATTTCTTCTTCTTCTTTTTTTATGAGAATTCTTTCCTTTTTCGAAAAACCTGAAATAAATAAATAAATACCAAATTATTCCAAAGAGACGACAATTTACGGTTTTGAAGGCAGCAAAATCTCGTATAGTCCAAAACAAAGAGGAAAGCCCTCTCCCTTGCCACCCTCATTTTCTCTTTAAGACGCTATCTTCCCGTTAATACTGTACTAATCCTACAAGTAAAACCACAAACAAACAGCTCTGCTGCTGCTGCTGGTGGTAGTGGTGCAGGTGGCAGCGTTGGTGGTCTCGTAACTAAAAAATGGCGGGGAATGATTGGATAAACAGCTATCTTGAAGCAATTCTTGATGTAGGTCCTGGCTTAGATGAAAAAAACCCGTCTCTTTTGCTTAGAGAGAGAGGCAGGTTTAGCCCAACTCGTTATTTTGTTGAAGAAGTTGTTTCTGGATTTGATGAGACCGATCTTCATCGCGCCTGGGTTCGAGTATGTTTGTATTAAGTGTATCCCTTTGTGTTTTTGTTGATTTTTTTGCGTGCATGAGTGTGATTTTGGCTGTGTTTTTCTGTCTACTGTTTGGTATAGGCTCAGGCGACGAGGAGTCCGCGAGAGAGGAATACGAGGTTGGAGAATATGTGTTGGAGGATCTGGAACTTGGCTCGGCAAAAGAAACAGGTTGATTTTTTTTCAGATCAATTTTGTGGCGCTTTTAGCTGTGCTCTTGATTTGATATTTGGTATTTGGTGATGTGTTTGTATTTATTTGAGAGTTGAGAGGAATTTTTTGATGTTGGAAAATTGTGAACTTGATTGGATGGATATTTTTGGAGGGAATGGGAGGGGGGGGGTGGAGTTTGGTTACTTTTCTTACATGGGATTTAACCTTTCAATAGGTTGTTTGATCACAAATCAGTGTTAGTTAATGGGGTTTGATATTGTCCATTTGCAATCGCAACACACTTGGCACATGACCGTTTTGGAGAAGATGATCATATGGTAATTTGTCTGTTCTCATTCCAAAATATTATTACTTGCGATGCGATTAGCTTTCAAGATCTGTTGAGATTTCGTTGAAATGTGTGAGCTTGTAGGTAATAAATTCTCTTGTTGATGCTTTGCATGTGCTGATATAGTTCAATTTTTCTTTTAATCTTTTTCCATCCTTTTTTGGGGGTGAGCGGGTAATGTGTCTAAATGGAAAGTGTTTACCTTGTAGCTGTCTAGTTTTGCAATGAATAACGTGTCACCTTTCGTTTTTTCTTTGGATTTTCTAAATCTCAGTGTACAAAGGAGATGCCACATTCTCTGGCTCATGGTTCTTTTTATCTTGGGCTGAATGATTGACTATTGTATTTTCTTTTGTAGCTTGAGGGAGAGCTAGCCCATAGAAATGCTAAACGTCGTCTTGAACGTGAAAGAGGCCGCAGAGAAGCAGTGGCTGACATGTCTGAAGACTTATCAGAGGGAGAGAAAGGAGATGCAGTTGGAGATTTATTGGCCCATGGTGATAGCATCAGGAACAGACTGTCTAGAATCAATTCTGTTGATGCAATGGAGGCTTGGGCTAATCAGCAGAAAGGGAAAAAACTATACATTGTATTAATAAGGCATGGACTGAACTTTAGTTCTCTAATAATTGAATGTGCTTGTGAAGAGGACTATAAGGCATTTAGTTGGTGCGGTATTGTTTATTATAACATAACGAATGGATTTTCACTTCTCTCTTACTGCTGAAGAGAAATTAATAGGATATTATATATGTCCTGATTACGGCACTAGCATTTACCACATGATTTTGCTAGTGTGCATGTTGCTGATTTAATATTTTTAACAAGTAATATGCATGCAGCCTTCATGGTCTAATACGAGGAGAAAATATGGAGCTTGGGCGCGATTCTGATACTGGCGGTCAGGTAATATGAAGTTTTTGTCTGGAGTGGTCATATGTGGTTCTCACTCCCATTTTCTGGTCATAGTATAACTGCATAGCTGCAGGAATAGATAACCAATGATCTTGGATATTTTTTCTATCAGGTTAAATATGTAGTGGAACTTGCAAGGGCTTTGGGCTCCATGCCAGGAGTGTATCGAGTTGATTTGTTTACTAGACAAGTATCAGCCCCGGATGTAGATTGGAGTTATGGTGAACCCACAGAGATGTTGACTCTAAGAAACTCAGAAGATTTCTTGGATGAGATGGGGGAGAGCAGTGGTGCTTATATTGTCCGCATACCTTTCGGTCCGAAGGATAAATATGTTCCAAAGGAACTATTGTGGCCTCACATCCCTGAATTTGTAGATGGCGCACTTTGCCACATAATTCAGATGTCTAAAAGCCTAGGAGAACAAATTGGTGGGGGAAAGCCGGTCTGGCCTGTTGCCATCCATGGCCATTATGCTGATGCTGGCGATTCAGCTGCTCTTCTATCTGGTGCTTTAAATGTCCCCATGCTTTTTACTGGTCACTCACTTGGCCGGGATAAATTGGAGCAGCTACTTAAACAAGGCCGACTCTCAAGGGATGAGATCAACTCCACATACAAAATAATGCGTCGGATAGAGGCAGAGGAGTTATCACTCGATTCCTCAGAGATAGTCATAACCAGCACTAGGCAAGAAATAGAGCAGCAATGGCGCTTGTATGATGGTTTTGATCCAATACTGGAGCGTAAACTGCGAGCAAGAATCAAACGTAACGTGAGTTGTTATGGGAAGTTCATGCCCCGCATGGCTGTAAGTACCCTTTTTTCCCTGATTGGGGTTTGGTAACCTCATAAAAGCTCCTTGCTTCCAAATAGCAAATACACTATCAGAATCCAAGTAAGCTTGCTCTGCCTCAGATCTTGGTTAGTGAATCTCAGCTAGGTTAGGGTGGGTTTAATGGGATCCTTACTCCAGTTCATTAAATGCATGGTTGTATTAAATTACATCCTAAACAATGATGCCGGTGGCTGTATATGTCAACCTGGGATACTTGGAGTTTGATGTTTTGCCCATTAAACGGAATGTGCATGGAACTAAGTACAAGATGGTGAATAGTGCTTAGTTTCTAAATTTCTCCAAGGAACATGTGGTTGGGAATGACTGCAGGATGGCTATATTTCATAGACGTAGATTTCTAGCATGCACCCTATCTAGTTTTAATATTCATATTGCCTGTTTTTGTCTTATTCCCCAAGGCAAATTGCTTTCTAGTGAAGGAAACATATGTTAATAACTTGTGGTGCTCTGCAGATAATTCCTCCTGGAATGGAGTTTCATCACATTATTCCACAGGATGGTGATATGGATGGTGAAATAGAAGGAAATGAAGACCATCCTACTTCTCCTGATCCACCAATATGGGCAGAGGTTTTAATTTTTTCTTATAGCCAATATGTTTAATCTTACCCTTTCCCCACTCTTAATTGGACAACTGATTTCAGTTCATTACTTGCTATGCTGCAGATCATGCGCTTCTTTACCAATCCTCGCAAACCTATGATACTTGCCCTTGCAAGACCAGATCCCAAAAAGAACATCACAACTTTGGTTGAAGCATTTGGAGAATGCCGACAATTGAGAGAGCTTGCTAACCTTGTATGTTAAGTTACCTAAATGTAAACCTGTTCTTGATTGCTGCACAATTGAGCTTGCTTTCTGTTGAGGTCATGCTATCTTTTTATTCGCCCTGCACTTCACTTTACAGACTCTAATTATGGGTAATCGAGATGGCATTGATGAAATGTCCAGCACAAATGCATCTGTCCTTCTTTCAGTGCTCAAGCTTATTGACAAGTATGATCTGTATGGGCAAGTTGCTTACCCTAAACATCACAAGCAGTCTGATGTTCCTGACATATATCGTCTAGCAGCAAAGACAAAGGTATGCCCTGTAGTTTACTGGATTAAACTAAAAAATGACTTGATCATCTGAGCTCAAGATAAGAAAAGTCATAAAATAGGTGATGTTTTTTGCTCCGTTATTTAGTACAGTGGTGCATTCAGCTTACTCTGACCTTTTCTTGTGTTTTCCTTTTTCTTTTTGGTTCTGTTTAGACCGCTTCTTGAGTGACCTGTATTCTGCATTTTACATTAATTTCTTAACCGAGACATCATTTACAAGAATAGAATAATTCTATGGTATTTTACATTAAATTTTGGTTAACAAAGCTTTTATGATGCTAGTCTAATTCTGTGTAAACTGTAAAGCATATCAGGCATCTCACGAGTGTCCTATGTTCTGCAGTTTCTCATTTGTTGTTCAACTGCCGAGATTTAATTTAAAAAATACAATTATTTTATGGTGCTTGACATTACAAATAATTGGCCGAGGTCTCTCTAATTGTTAGCTAGTTTAGTGCAATGTATAATTGATTAGCCATCCAATTATGACTAACAAAACTTCTATAATGCTTGTCTAATTCTCTGTAAAGCATTTCAAGCATATTAGTTTCATGTGTTTTCTCGGGGATACACGTGAGGTTGGGTATTATTATTCTGTTTGCTTGGTGTTTGGTTGCTGTATTTTGGTTAATTATCATCTGATGTAATTGCTGTTATATGTCATACTCCATCTGTATGACATAGATGGTTCCCTTTGGCCTTCAGTCTCTGTTTCCAAACACACAATCATAACTCAGTATTGTTAGATACCTAATTCTAGCTGGAACTTTGTGCAGGGAGTTTTCATCAATCCAGCTTTCATTGAGCCATTCGGACTTACTTTAATTGAGGTGCTCTTCTTTATTAGATGAATAGTTTTTCTTGATGATAATTTATTATTTGAGACCAATATAAACTGTTACTTTTTTCCACTGAGTAGGCAGCAGCTCATGGATTGCCCATTGTTGCCACAAAAAATGGAGGTCCAGTAGACATACACCGGGTATGCGTGCTCATCAATAAAAATATTGCCGAAGAGATATAACTTGTTTATGCATGTGAATGAGCATGTTGTGTATAAATGTTCCAGTTTTGATTGTTGATATTTCCTCAGGTACTTGACAACGGTCTTCTTGTTGATCCTCATGATCAGCAATCCATTGCTGGTGCTCTTCTAAAGCTTGTTGCCGAGAAGCACCTTTGGGCAAAATGCCGTCAGAATGGGTTGAAGAACATTCACTTGTTTTCGTGGCCAGAGCATTGCAAGACTTACCTATCCAGAATAGCCAGTTGCAAATCAAGGCATCCACAGTGGCAAAAAAGTGATGATGGAGCTGATACTTCCGATACAGATTCTCCTGGTGATTCCTTGAGAGATATACAGGATTTATCTTTGAACTTAAAGTTCTCATTAGATGGGGAAAAGACTGGAGGTAGTGGAAATGAAAATCCTCTAGATTCTGAAGGAAATGCTACTGATAAGAAGAGTAAAATAGAGAATGCTGTATTGTCATGGTCCAAGGGTGTAGTAAAGGACACACGAAAGGCTGTTGACCAAAACAGCAGTTCTGGTAAGTTTCCATCATTGAGGAGGAGGAAACAAATCTTTGTCATTGCAGTCGACTTTGATACAATCTCCAGTCTTGCTGAAGCCACTAGAAAGATTTTTGAGGCTGTTGAAAAGGAAAGGACCGAAGGTTCAATAGGGTTTATATTGTCAACGTCCTTGACCATATCTGAGATACGCTCCTTTCTGGCTTCAGGGGGATTTAGCCCCAGTGATTTTGATGCTTTCATTTGCAATAGTGGTAGCGACCTCTACTATTCAACTCCCAACCCGGAGGATGGTCCCTTTGTCGTTGACTTTTATTATCACTCACACATTGAATATCGTTGGGGTGGAGAAGGGCTGAGGAAGACTCTGGTTCGCTGGGCATCTTCAGTTTCTGATAAGAAGGCTGAGAATGAGGAACGGATTGTAACTGCAGCGGAACAACTTTCAACTGACTATTGTTATGCTTTTACAGTGAAAAAGCCAGGATTGGTACTTCTCTTCTCTCAAGTGACTTCTTGATTTTTCTTTTGAAATTAAGGGTTAATTTATCAGTTTAGACGTGGTTTATAGGTGCCTGAATTATTTTTAAATTAAGATTTGCAGTGCAATGGGATGCGAATGCATTGTGAGTTACATCCATGTCTTTTGCAGGTTCCACCTGTTAAGGAGCTTCAGAAGGCGCTGAGAATTCAGGCTCTCCGTTGCCATGCTATTTATTGCCAAAACGGGACCAGGTTAAATGTAATTCCAGTATTGGCTTCCCGCTCCCAAGCCCTCAGGTAGGGTTTTTCATTAATATATGTTTTCCATGATATTGCAATTGAAGTTATAAATGAAACTGCATATAGCAAATTGGATAGTAAAGGAACCTTAGGCACGGACAAAGCAGTGTGGCCAAAATTTGGGACCTGGCATTGAGAATTTATATAACCAATTTTATTCTTATTCCCATACACACTATAATGCGTTTGAGGTTTTCTTTCATTCTTTGTTGGCATGGCTGATTGAACTTGGAACACAAAAATTCTGTTCTTTTCCCCCTTATGCTAGTTTATGAAATTTTGACTCAAAACTACATTTCAGGTATCTCTATGTTCGATGGGGTGTGGAATTGGCAAATATGGTCGTTTTTGCTGGAGAATGTGGAGACACAGATTATGAAGGATTGCTGTGTGGGCTGCACAAAAGTGTAGTCTTGAAAGGAGTCTGTAGCAGTGCAAGTAACCAACTCCATGCCAATCGAAGCTACCCTCTCACAGATGTCATGCCATCAGAGAGCCCTAATATTGTTCAAGCACCTGAAGAAAGCTCTGATATCAGGAGTTCCTTGGAACAATTAGGATGTCTCAAGGGCTAAAGTGTCATTCTCCTTCGTTCACTATTGTTCAACAGCTTCTGTTGACCATGATGCGCCTATCATAACAGTCTCTGCCTGCTTGTCTCATGGCAAGCGCCTCAGAAGCATTCTCATGATCTTGAATGCTTTAGAAGCTTGTTTGTGGGTCTTATCGCGAAGCCTCAAAACCAGTTTGGTCCTTTCTTTTCCCATTTTGTTTATTCTATTGTAAATCCGATCCTACTGCATCCTGAGTCTCAATAAAAGGACACAGAGTTGCATGTATCTTTGGCTTGGTCTCCACAAGAGCCAGTGAATGCGAATGTTATCTTAAAGCTGTTAACACACACATTCTGTTCTGTTAAATGAAAGTAGTGAGTTCCTATTTGCTTCTTTGCCCTTTACAAGAAATGCAGTCTTAAACGGTACAATTGCCGAAAACTGTTTCCTGTTTTTTCTTCTTCCAGTTTTTCCAGTTGATGGTGGAAGGACCTTTTGTTGAAGGAGGAAAGGTTGGATGACACTTCTGGCATTGGAACATTAGCTAAGAAGTGGAAAGCAAGACAACTCATAATGAATATAGAAAGAGAGAGATAACTGTCACTGGTGTATTAATTAATAGGTTTATTTAAGTATACATAAAGATGGGGCAGGGGTCCTCTGTTTTGTGTATTAGTCGGTACATTTGCCAGTATTAAACTGTAGATTTTGCCAGGAGTATGCACATGCATGGTCAAATCTGAAGGGAGGCTGGAATATCTCACCATAAGTCTATTATATGCTGCAAGATACTGACAAAAAGGGTGTTCGAGCCTGCACAGGGTCTTTGGAATTTGATTGTTTCTCTAACATGGTTGGACAGGCAAGCTCACCTTGATAGATTCCTTGCTTTTAAGAAAGGGCAGAAGTGCACGACGTGCCAAAAGTTTTCAATTCCGAATGTGGAGTTCATTCACATTTTTTGACGTAGAGTTCTGACTTTTTTTTCTTTTTTGAAAACAACAGTAAGATTATGTCCTGTTTATTTGCTAGAAAGTAAATTTTTTTTAAAGTGAATTCTGGAAAAATAAATTCCAGGAAAGTGAATTATTTTTCGATATTTGATAGTGTAATAAAAAAAAAGTTTGAAAACACTTTCCAGTGTTTAGTTATGTCATGGAAAATAAGCTGGAAAATAACTTATTAATGTTTTATTTTTTCAAGTTTATTAAAATAATAAGAAACAAATCTAACAAATTAAAAATTTGAATGAGAATGAAATTAAAAAAAAAAATAATTTCATAAATTATCTCAAATAAAATAAATAATAATTAAAATAATAGAGATCAAATCTAACAAATAAAAAAATTAAAAGATGAAGAAATTAAAATAATAATAATTACCATTTAATAAATTATTTCAAATAAAATAAGTAACAATCAAAAGAATAAAGACCAAATTTAATAGATAAAAAATTTCAATTAAAAAATGATAAGGAAAAAGCAAATAACAATTATAAAAATAAAGACCAAAATTAATATAAAAATTAAATTTAAGGGATGAAATTGAAAAAAAAATATTCAAAACAAAATATATATAGCAATCAAAAGTTTGAGGATCAAATTTGATATAATCAGCAAATAATATGACATTTCTAAATTTTTTACAACTTCCGGAAAGTGTTTTCCACTCAAAATAAAAGGAAAACACTTTCCTGAAAATCAAGCCAAATTTTCCTTTGACTGGAAAGTGTTTTTCGTTGATCAATTTTTCTAACAACAAACAAACACAGGAAAGTTTAGAAAGTGGTTTTCCGGAAACCACTTTCCGGAAAACAAACACACCCTAGAATCTAAAAGGGTTCTGAGAGTCGTAATAATTGTTTTTAAAAGTATTTTTTATTTAAAATTATAAAAAAATTCCAAAATTTTCCTAACCTTTTTTTAAACACAATATCAAATAGGTGATTAGACGGAAGGACGAAGCATTCGATGGGCATGAGTCACTCAATAAACTCACGAAAGAGGTGGATTATAATCAATCTAACTAATAACCAACACGTCTTTAAAGTCTAAATTCCATTTCCTATCAGAGTTAGCTGGCGCCCCAACCAAGCATATGATTTAACGTGGGACAATTAAAGGAAAATGATCATCTCCCATCCAAGTTTAAACAAGAAAGCTTAAGATACCTTGTTCGAATCTAATCAGTTTATCTAAGAATCAAGCTAGACCATGTTTAACCAACAAAAACCAGACAGACAAACAAACATACATGGCCATGATGATGTTTTCTTCCTAATGTGTTCCTTAACTTCAACGAGGGAGCAAAACTATGTTTCTACTTGTAGATTACCACACTGTTTGTGTTCATCTCAAACAGCCTTGAGGAGTAAGGCAGGCAGATTCGCAAGTATTTATTTAACTTTGAGTGGGGCTAAAGATGCATGGTTCGTAAAAATGATGAAACTTGGGGTGCCTCGACAAACAAGGATTTGTCTAGCTCGACAACCCAACATTAACGCAAGAAAATTATTGTTTGTGGTCAAGTTTTGGAGTGCCTTCAGGGCAATGAATTACTATTACTAGTAATAAATGAATAAATACACAGGAATTGGTTCGAGTGGTGGGCTAACTATCTGCGCCGCTGAGATGGTTTGCCTAATTAATGCTGTCTAGCTATTTCTAATTTAATATTGAAAAAGAAAGATTACGAAGAGTTTTGGAATTACTGTAGATATAGGTTGTACTTTGCTTGGAAATGTATTAAAATAATATATATTTTTTATTTTTTAAATTTATTTTTAATATCAATACATTAAAACACATTAAAATGATATGAAATTATAAATAAATTAAATTTTTATAAAAAAGAAGTTGAATTGTAGCTTCAAACAACAGAGAGTGCTTTCCCTCCTCCCAAAATCAAACTAACACGACAAAACCCTTTCCCAACCAAAAGTAAAGATTAGACTGGAAATTAATTGAAGGACCTACAAATTTAAAAACAACAGAATTCTTGCTATAAACAATGTGAAAGAAAGCAGAGTACTAGCTAGAGATCCATCATTAAAATAAATATAAAGTGATTCTAGCAACTACCCTTTTTTTCTTCTTTTTTTTATAATGAAATATATACCTCATCAATTACAAAAAAAATCAAAAAAAAGAAATAATCTTGATATTTAAAAAACTGATACGAAAATAAAAATAAAAATAAAAATGGAAAACATGAGGACGGTGACTGTTTCTCACACGGAAACTTTTACACACAAATTTATTGGTGACCTAACAACGTTCACTATTTATTATTCAACTGCATTGCTATACTGCATGCAACTCTCTCTCGCACCAAACTAACAAGAGAGAGAGAGAGAGAGAGAGAGGGAGGGAGAGAGAGCATGTCCCTATAATTTAATGGTGCAGTTGGCTGGTGCATAGGTGTGCTGTGTCCTCCAAATAGCTGAGAACAAACACAGAGACAGAAAGAAGGCCAAAGACAAGCCTTTCTATATTCTTACCAAACAAGCTCAAATATCCTGACGAGAAATTAACGATTGTATTTGTAATTACGTTCAAGATTCACTCTATGGCCGCTCTAACGGCTGTGAAGAGGAAAGGGAAGAAAAATACGGATCAAGCCCAGAAGAAACAAGGGAAGATCACGAAAGATGAGATCAGCCAAGGAAAAGCTACTAAACGGTGTGATTTAGTCTCGTTTTGGGAGCTGCCAGAGTACTTGAAGGATAATGAGTTCATCTTGAGTTACTACAGAGCAGATTGGCCTCTCAAAGAAGCTCTCTTTAGCATTTTTCGTTGGCATAATGAAACCCTCAATGTTTGGACGTAAGTAATTAATCTCTCTTTTAGTTTTGAGATGGAAATTTAGTGCTTGATTTTTGAGTTAGTCAATTAATAATTACTCTTCTTTTTAATGGTTTTTTGGGTTTCAATTACATTTTGCAGGCATCTTCTTGGTTTCTTGTTGTTTGTGGGGTTGACTATGGCGAATTTAATGCAAGTGCCTCAGGTTGCGGATCTACTTGGCTTGTTAACCAGGTAATTTGTTGTGTAAATCTTACTTTTTTTTTCCTTTTTTTTTTTCCAGTATGAAAAAAGTATACCGATTACTACTAATTACAGAGAAAAATCCTATAATATTACATGGACTCTCCATTCTTCTTGTAATTCAGAAGCTTAAGATGGGATTTGAAGAAATTTTGTAGCTTCAGTTTGATTTCCTTTTCTATGATTTTGCTCTCCTTTTTCTTACAGCAACTACAAATTTCTTTGAGACCTTCACAATTGGCTGCCTGTTCTTATCAGATTCACTAACCCTTAAATTAAGCAGCTAATTGGAAAATTAACCAAAGAGGAAAAATAAATAGAGGGGGGGATGGAAAATTGAAAAAAAAGGGGATTTTGTTTTCTTGGGGGATGATCAGGTAGAAGATTATTTAGGAGAGGGAGGAAATTATGCTTTAAGATTAATATTAGTGAATAAGTTTGTGTGGGTTCTTTTTTGAAGAAAATCACTTACGTTAAGTATTGCCATATTTTCATGTCAAGAAATTAAGAAATATTACTGCCCAAGTAAAATGCAGGAAACCTTGTGTTCCAGCAAGTCATCTCAATGTTCTTTAACAAATTATGGTGATAATTGAAATTGCTAAGCCTTGCAATATTTTTACAGGTCAATTCTTATTAGTGCACAAAGAAATGTTTCTTATAATTCAAAGGATTTCTATTTGGTAAGTCGCCTCATATTAGATAGGAAACGCATTCCTCATTCTCCAGTTGTGAATTGATTTCTCATATTATCTAACACCAAAAATGTTTCAGGGGACAACACAACTACTAGATTTGGAGCACATATCACCCGTGGAAATGGATGTTTTGTCGGCAACCCGGTGGCCATTCTATGTATTCCTAGGTGGTTCTATGTTCTGCCTCCTCTCAAGTACCATTTGTCACCTCTTTTGTTGCCATTCACACCATTTGAGCATTCTCTTGTTGCGAATGGACTATGTTGGCATCGCCACAATGATCATCACCTCATTTTTCCCTCCAATCTATTATATCTTCCAATGTGAACCTCACTGGCAATTTATCTACCTTGGTGGTGTCACTGCACTGGGAATGTTCACTATAGTAACACTACTTTCTCCATCACTATCGACCGGAAAGTTTCGTTCTTTTCGAGCCTTCCTCTTCTCTTCCATGGCACTCTTTGGCCTTATCCCAGCAGCCCACGCAATATTTGTCAACTGGAGCAACCCCAAGCGCGACACGATTTTGGCTTACGAGTCTGCCATGGCTATATTTTACTTGACTGGAACTGGGTTTTACGTCAGCAGGTTTCCAGAGAGATTGAAGCCTGGATGGTTCGACCTAACAGGACACAGCCATCAAGTTTTTCATGTTTTTGTGGTATTAGGAGCCTTGGCTCATTATGGTGCCACACTTTCATTCTTGGAGTATCGCAGTCATGTTGGATGTGGAGCAAATCTACAACATGTACTATAGAAATTCATCAATATGTTTTATTATGAAGTTTGTTTGTGTTTGATTCATTTAGGTGGGAAATATATTCATTTGTTAGAATTCTCACTTAAACTGGAATAGTAGTGTCTATAATGTTGTATACTTGTGCTAGTGTGACAATCATTTTAGCAGATGGGCTATTGCCTATATGATTCAAAAGAAAACAATCTGGAGTTCATAATGCATGGGAAAATGAATCAAGATTAACTTGTAATTGTAATTTTCTCTGATCAATCCAATCTATTAAGCAACTCTACCTGTCATTTCCTTGCAGACAAAGTTTAGCTGTGTGAAATCCAAAATTTCTGCCCTTAATTTGGACATTTGACATATATAGTGCATGTATTATCCAAGGCTCGTTTTGGTTCCAAATTCCAGAAATTCAAAGGGATCCTTCCTTCAAGCGGCTCTTTGTTTATTACAATCTAACTGGCCTTCTGGATTAAAGTGTAGTCAAATTCCTTCCATTACTGCACATACTTGCATTAAAGTTAGGTACCTCCAATACATTTGCACCAAAATGATAATGTTTCAGAAGAGATTAATGTAGATAGAACAATTAAATTATTCAGTCAAGGTTAACTGGGTACATTCCCAGTAACTAATGGGTCATGGTCTTAATTTTTACTATACTTAAATGCCATAATTTAATAGAAGGATCTATAAGACTTCTACAGATTTTTCTACTGCATTGCCTTCCTTCCATTCGCCAGCCATGATCTTTTCCACTACAAGTACAAAGTTTCTATATATATATATATATATATATAAACTAGATAGCATATATAGCTTATGTTTTTCTATCTTTGTGATAAAGAAAAGTGAAAGACAGAATTTAAGTTAATCAGTAAGCCATGGCAGCCTTTAACTTTGAGAAATTATGCTTATTGCTTGCAGTTTTTCTTTTTCTCCTCTTTCTCTTTCCCTTAAGTGGTCAGCACCATATCACCCTACTCTTCTCTTCTTTCAATCCCATAAAAGCCAACGGCTCCACATCACCACCAGCATCTCCAGTGCTGCATGGATTTGCTTCAACATCCATTAATACAAGTAATGAAAATGAGGCGAAGAGTCAGAAGGTGAGCCATACTGTTGAAAGTTCTTATAGCTTCTCGTGCGTGTTAGTTTTCAAACTTGCTGGTTTCTTTGGGCAATGATAATTTTTTCTTGAAAGATTTCCTCACGTTTTCTATGAATAGAAAAGGAGTGGCTTGGAGAGAGTGGAGGGGGGGTTTAGCTAAGGCTCCGCACAGCTGTTCAAGAAGCTATTCGTTCAAAGAACTACACTTCACAGAAGAAAGAGACCTTCATCACCAAAGGATCACATATCGGAGCCCCTATGCTTTTCATCAGTTAAGTCTCCAAGGAAACTTCAAATTTTATTTCAAATGTTTGGCATTGAGCTCTTAAAATATTTCTTGACATAGTAATGGCGCCACAATCATAGTGAATGCTTGCAATGCCAACACAAAGCAGAGTGTACCAGAGTCATATTTTTCATCTTTTGGTCTTATGGGAGTTGCTTATGGATCTCGGTTTACAGTCTTACAGAGAAAGGGGCAGTCCCTTACCATCCTTAAATTTCAATACCATCTCTTTTAAGGTTTAAACATGAAACCTCCAAGTAGAAATTTCATGTCTTAAAGTTGAGGACTTCGAGTTGTGTTGTTTATTAAAGATTAATTTAGTACCAATTCATTAGCTCTCTCCTCCTTTTTCATAAATTAAAGTTAAATTTCATAGAAAATAATCTTCCTATACATCTTTTTATCATAATATAACCGGACTAAATATGGCAAAACCGAGTCTCTTAAATATAAAATAAAAAAAAAAGAATATTAAAAGGGAAAAAAAAGCAGGGACAACTGACCAGCTCCTGCCTGTCGGTATGTTAATTTCTATGGCACATTCCTTCGAGCTTTAACAATGTCATGCTCTCATTTCAGGCACCGGACGTCTCAATAGCCACTTCTAAGCTCTTCAAGAGATATGCCTTTGCGAAAGACTCATATACCCTTCAAAGGCCTTGGTCCAGTCCATCTAGGGCAGGCTCCTAACAGCCGACCTACTCTAGCCTTCTTTGAAGGCAGGGCTCGTGGGTATATCGGGGAAGTCGTATTCAAGCACTTGAAGGACCAATTAGATAAGGAAGTTCAAGTCCATGAGCGCCTTCCATAGGGTCAAAATTACACAAAAATAATGGGTCCAAGAATGTGCCTCAGTGGATAATAGCTATGTGACTTATGCTTTGCATTGGGTAGAATATTTTTTTCCAGCAAAAAAATAAATATATAGGCTTTTTTTATTGTATTTTTGCATATACAAAAATTCCTAATCATAAATTAAAATGCTCATATATGTATATAATTAAACAAATCGATATTTGATCTCACAAAAAATTAAATGCGAAAGAAAAGTGAAAAAATCACGAAGATCAATTTCCAAAAAATCAAATGATAAATGATGAAATTAAAAAATATCTAAAAAAGATCAAATTCAACTCGTGTGAACATTTGAAACTCGTGACCATAGTCATGAGATGAGGATGGATTGCATATAAGGCAAAAAAAAAAACAACAAAGCAAAAATCTCAATAAAAAAAATATCAAGGATTGAAACTGAAAAAAATAAATGAAAAAACAAAGAAAAAAAAATTTAAGTCAACCTAGATAAACCACTAAACCTATGACCATGGGTATAGGATTGGGTTAGCTAGCCTCACAAACGAAAAGTAAAAACAAAATGAAGAGCAATTCCTAAAACAAATATTGAAATATGAAATTGAAAATAAATAAATTTTATATAAGGATCTAAAAAAATAAACTCAACCCATGTCAATCTTCAAAATTCGTGATTCTAGACATGGAGTTAGGATTAACACCATGGAAAATATTAGGAATGACTTGGTGTTTGTGCTCAACATGCCTATTTTGTTAAGAGATGCCTGGACATGAACGATGAAAAAAAATGTCATATTAGCTAAGAAAGTTAATGACTCTTGAATTTGTGTATTCTACAACATTGTCAGTATAATACACTTTAATATTGCATGAAAACTGAGTTTTAACCATGGTAGCAAAATCAAATTATAATTGAGGTAATTCAGATCTATCACGCTTAAGAAATATTTAAGTGTATTGAGAAGAATTATCAATAGAAAATAACAAAATATCTAGAACCGTCTATAATAACAGTGAGGGATAAACCCCAAATATCAGAGTGAATTAAATCAAATGATGCAAAAGAAAAGGAATAACTTTTGTTAAATGATAATGTTGATTGTTTTGTTAGTTTATAAATAAGGCTATCAATTTGTTCTTTATTAACAAGTCAATGACCACTACACACTAAAAGTTGAAGATGACTAATAGAAGCATAACCGAGATAAGAGTTCTAGAGACTAATGGATGGGGGTGATTGAGACTAAGGCTATTGTTTGAACTAGTGAAGAGAAATGGCAGGGAATGTGGAGACTTATTAGCTTAAATAGTCATCCAACCTTACGACCTATCCTTAGAGTTTGTCTTGTCATTGGATCCTGCACATAACAACAAAAAGAAAAGAAAAAAATAGTTAGACCGAACTCATATATTTGACTAACATATATGATACTAAAAGTGAGTTTGAAAATACATTAAGTATCAGGAAAATAAGTGTTTAATGTTAAAATTGTTCCAATATGGGTTACAATTATAGGAGAACCATCATAAATTTGAATTGATGAAGTATTACTATCATTGTATATGTTTGATGGAAAAAAGAATGAAATCAAGTATCATATGATTGTAATAGGCAAAGTAAAAAAACCAAGATGAATTACCAGGTGTGACTGCCATAAAGGCTAGATTACCAGAATAAACGAGGACTTGTTTGAAAATTTATTTTATCTTAAAAGCAAAGAATTTTTCAATAAGAGCAATGGATGATGAACCTTCAATGGTAATGACGACAAATCTAGAAAAAGTACCATAAGATATGTATTATTGAGAATATATGTTGGTATTTTGGAAACAACCATGCTAAAAAGGACCAGGGGATTGCTTCTGACAAAATTAATAAACTCGGATTGGGCAATTTCTAGAGAATGTATCCTGGTTTCTTACAGTAATTGCAAAATCCTTTTGAAAATCATATGGCTAACCTTTGTTGTTGGATTAAGATCCTTTGATAGTAGCAAATACAACACAATAGAAGTCATTTTGGCGAGGGTCAAGATGAGGTTTTTTTTAGAGAGGTTTAATAATAGCTTGATCCAAAATAGGTAAGAGACTACGATAAAAATGAGATGCACAAACATGCTCGAAGTCATTAGTAAGGGCTGTGAGAAAAAGAACCAAGTGTTGATGGTCCCAATAGTTATAAAAATTTTCAACGTTGATGACATCTGTAAATTATAGTTTTGAGAAAGAAAGTCGGTCTCAAACAAAATGCATCTTAGATAGGAAATTATTGATGGATTGTCTAGATTGTTGTTGCATGAGATGTAGAGTGCTTAGAAGTTGGTGTTGATACGATAGATCCACAATGATGTAACATTTTTCTAGAAAGTTCCAAAGTGACAAGGCGATCTTGAATCTACCAAATTAGAGGTTGGTGGAATGTACACATGTGATGTGAATCCAAATGACAATCTTTAGGCTTTTGCTATCTTAGTCTTAAAAATACTCTATTTGTTTGGTGTTGTCTTCTTCATCTATTTTCTTTGATTCAGTGATATCTCTAGTGACATATCATCAAAGTTTTATACCCTTGAGATAACTAGACATAGCTTGAGCTCATATAATGTATAGTTAGACCCTTCCATAACAATTTTATGAAGTTTCAAGATGCTTCATAGTTTGTTTGGAAACACTTAAAGAAAACAAAGGTAAAAGATGGTAGGAACTATATGAAACTAGAAAGAAAATTGGTGTTTAAACAAGATGAAATTAACATGTATGGAAAGATCATGCAAAAAGGTCTTTTTGATGTGAAGGACCCGTTAATAATAACAATCATTTAGCGTACTTGACTTTTAATATAACAAAATTATAAAATGTTTTTATGATGTGAAGGGTTCATTATTAGTTACAATCACATAGCATACTTAATTCTTGATAAGATGATGAATACTAAAATAATGGTTCTGATACCATGTTAAAAGTAAGAAAGAGAAAATGAGATGATACAAAGACAAAAAAATTATATTAAATGTTGTATATTGATTATAAAAAAATATCTTTATTATAAACCTAGACTAAAAGGAAGTTTTTTTTTTAATCAACGTGGGATAAACAAATACATTATATACATTAAAAATATGCATCGTGGTGTCAAAATCAAATTTTAGACGGGAATAAGCTAGAGGCTTGAAGTCGGATTTTTCATATGAATATGATTCCTAAATACAAAATTTGGGCACATGTTCTTCGGTATTAGACTAAACGACTTCATCAATTAAATTATTTGATACATTATTTTGGTGGATTTACAAAAACCAGGTTGCAATGATTTGAAAAAGAAAAGCAGTATCCTTCTCGGCATAGTGAATCCCAATACCTTAAATATAGTATGTTAGCTGGCTTCACAATTTCATGCATGAAAACACCAAGCAAGCAAAGCTTATGGCCATGCGGCTTCGGATTTTCAAAGCTGGTCGCCCTGCCTAGCTTTATATATATATATTAAACCTAAAGAAATGTTAAAGCTTGGGAAGAACACTCGCTTGCATTTCAATTAAAGGGAAATGATGATGGAGAAGTTTTATGTGATCCAAGACGACTCCGGATTTGAGACCTTGTTCAGGGTCATGGGGGGCTCTTATAATTAATTAATTATTATTAACTTAATTGCATGATCATATTCTATAAAATAATGTCTTGGAACCGCCCAATATACCTTTAGAACTACTATATATATTTTCATTTACTAATTATGATAATACTCTTCACATACAATTCTTGTAGTTGTAACCCTTTTTAGGGCCATAGCACGTGAGGCATTTAATTAGTGCTGATTAAAGTCAACCACAGATCACAAGAAGGATGCATAAGGTGAGTAACCATGCATTAATTTCCTCTTATTTACCCTTCAAGAAGAGTAAATTTTTGAGGAAAAACTGGAGACATCGCCCGTTAAATTATTCCAGTCAAGTTGTGAACAAGTTCTTTATGTTAGATATGGTTTCTTGTAATTAGTAAAGATCATTAATCTAGTGATTTAATTTAAGAATCAAAAATAAATAATAACAATAGAGTATTAGCGAAGGAAACTCTTCTTGTTTAAATTATTTGTATATTTTGGTGAATGAGATTATTTCCCGGGTCAAGTCCGTGCCTCAGTATAAAAAGTACGCATAATTTCAACTTATTTTTAATTATTTATTCTAAGAACAGCTAGCTCTATACACAATCTTCCCATCCCCATAGCCTTTTCACAGCTAGCTCAATATACACAGAAGATTTGATCATGCACTGTAAAGCGGATTCAAAGCACAAATGTTGCTAATCAGGCAGTGAACATACCGCCTGATTCAGAAGCTAAGTATAGCAAATTTCTCATCCAGTGAATGAAGGGAAAGAGCACTCCATATGCTTCTCGTTGACTTGTGTGGATTTTAGAAAGATATTACGTCCTTCCCACTATCAATTTTACTTTTATAGTAACTATTTTCTGGTTTTTAAACCAAATTATATATAAAAAAATACAAATTTGAATCGAACTGAATATTTATTAAGAGCACATTATGGTTTTCTCTTCAAATTTGTAATTTTTTGTTGTTTTGTATTCACAGTTTATCAGTATATTATTTTCAAAGAAAATTTCTTATGTTTTTTGGGTTAAGGTCTTTATTTATTTTGTACTTCATTTCATTTTTAAAACACAAGAAGTTGGCGAGGCTTAGTTAGAGAACTCTACACAAACCCCGTTCTAGTCTCTTCCTACCTTGATATATAAGAACCCTAGATATATAGCAGATAGTTCACCACTCCTTGGCAACCTATCGCCATGGCAACCTTTAGTTGCCCCATACATTTCATTCTGCTCTCAACCATTTTTCTCCTCCTACTTATCTACAACTCTCCATTATTCAAAAACAATCAAACTATAATTTCCCCTCCTTTAACCCCAATATTTCCATTATTCAAAAACAATCAAACTATAATTTCCCCTCCTTTAACCCCAATATTTAACCAACACAAATCTAACAGCAACACCACTCAAGTTCTTCCACAAGTTGGGTCACCTTTAACTTCTACCAATATTGCTCTAAACAATAGCATTGTTAGCCACAAAAAGGTGATCATCAACAATATTCTTCTTCTTCTTCTTCTTCTTTTGGTAAGAAACTGTTTGTTTGGCTTGACGGATGATTTTTTTTTTCTTTTGTTTTTCATGTTGTAGAAGAAGAGTGGTATAGAGAGAATTGAAGCAGATTTAGTAAATGCGAGGGTGGCTATACAAGAAGCAATTCGAAGAAAGAACTATACATTAACTGAGAAGGAGGATGCTTTCATTCCCAGAGGATCCATGTACAGAAATGCATACGCATTTCATCAGTTAAGTTTCTATTGACCACTCCTTTTTTTTTTTAATGTTTATACTACTACACATTAATTACTATAGTGTGATGCATGGTTGTATTGTTTTTTACCCTATGAAATACTGCCGATTCTAATATTTGCTCACTTATCTAACGTAAAATTGGAATTCTTTTCAATTTATTTCTTTAATTATGTTGATATCTATATATAAAATTTAAGAAGTCAAGTCTTATTTAAATATATCATTTCTACGAAGAGTTTTTATGTATATTACATGTAAAAAAGCTCTACTCAAGAGGTGTTTTATTTTACCATTTTTTTTTTTTTGAGAAGAAGGAGAAGGAAGGTTAATCAACCCTATGATTACAATCTGTGTTAATTTCATCAAACTTTCTTTTTTTGTTCTTAAAAGACTAATTAAACATTGGTGTTCCCATCAACCGAAACATTATGAAACATGAGATAACAAATTAAGTGTTTCTTAGTCTATGATTTTGATTTTTAAGGATTTCTATAAGAAATGTTTTTTTTTAAAAAAAAAAAATTGTAATGGGATCACTATTGGCTCGTTATTTCAGCTGAGTTCTTGGACAACAACTATCTTGCATTTTATAATTTTTTTAGGAAAAAGAAAAAGGAAAAGGTGTTAAGTAGCGATGTGTGCATTGATGCTAACTTATTAGTCTTCGAAACAATCAAAATCATATGATAAAATAGGTTATTTTGAGATTATCAAGATATTGCTACCAATAGGGACTGATTTGAAATGTTTTACTTCATTTAGGGATCGGGATTTGTTGAGGCATGTGGCCTGGTAAAAGCTAGCCCTGTTTTCGATAGCATATAACGAGTAGAACGGGCATGCCTCCGTATTCCCATTTGCATTTTTCCACTCGCATCTATGTTAACCCAGAATGGCGAGACACGTAAATTCTCATAGTACAATTAAAATTAAAATTAAAAGGGGACTTGCTTTTATTTTGGGTTGTCTAAATGCACTGTATACAGCACTGTCATTCTACAATGAATTTATTGTTCATTCTCCTACTTCTTCTTTTTTATTTTTTCAATTTCATCCTTGTACTTAATGTTTATATCGATTCATGCGCTATAGTTTACTTCTATTTGTATTCTATCCATATACGAGGTCTCCAAAACTAGTTGGATGCTCATGATTTCTTTGTTTTTTTTTTTAATGATAAGGGTATCTTTGGAATAGCTTCTGTATCAACGAGACCAAGTCCCTCTCTAGATGTTTTAAAGGCACACCCACCTCCACATCGACATGACATACTTAGAAAAATTTAATAAATATTCTTGAAAGTCAGACTAGAAAATCAAGAAAAGCAACACATCTCCTTAACCACTGAGCAATATTTCTTGCTATTTATTACACGTACAGGATTGATTAACAAGGTTTTCTTCTGCCTTAATCAGGAGTTATTCAGAGATGGTAAAGAGATTCAAGATATGGGTCTACAGGGAAGGAGAGACGCCCATGGTTCACAACGGGCCCATGAAACATATCTATTCAATTGAGGGCCAGTTCATCGATGAAATGGAGAGTGGGAAGAGCCCATTTTTAGCCCGCAATCATGATGAGGCCCATGCATTTTTCCTACCAATCAGCGTGGCTTACATTGTTGAGTTCGTTTACTTGCCTATCACCACCTATCATCGTGAAAGACTAGTAAGAATCTTCAAGGACTATGTTACAGTCGTAGCAAATAAATATCCTTACTGGAACAGAAGCAGAGGTGGTGACCATTTTATGGTTTCTTGCCATGATTGGGTACGTACGTGGTTATTTATGTAGAATTGAAGTTCTGGTGTGTCTCTTCGTAGACAATCTGATAAGATTGAACCTAGCATGTCCCCTGCAAGAAGATGACACGGGGACTGAAGTTCTAGTTATACTAACGTTGCGACTGCACATTTGGAATTCTTGTGCATTTTCCTTGTAATTTCAGGCACCACAGGTCTCGAGAGATGACCCAGAACTATACAAGAATCTGATAAGAGTGATGTGTAATGCCAACACTTCTGAAGGATTCCGACCAAGAAGAGATGCTACACTGCCGGAGCTGAACTGCCCCCCCTTAAAACTCACTCCAGCATGCCGTGGCTTAGCTCCCCACGAACGCAAGATCTTCGCATTTTTTGCAGGAGGTGCGCACGGAGACATACGCAAAATCTTGCTTAGACATTGGAAGGAAAAAGATGACGAGATCCAAGTTCATGAATACTTACCAAAGGATCAAGATTACATGGAATTAATGGGGCAAAGCAAGTTTTGTTTGTGCCCTAGCGGTTTTGAAGTGGCTAGTCCTAGAGTGGCGGAGTCAATTTATTCAGGATGTGTTCCGGTTATTATTTCTGACCATTATAATTTACCCTTCAGTGATGTTCTTGACTGGAGCCAGTTTTCGGTACAAATTCCAGTGGAGAAAATTCCTGAAATTAAGACAATTTTGAGAGGAATTTCGTATGATGAGTACCTGAAAATGCAGAAGGGAGTGATGAAAGTGCAAAGGCATTTTGTGCTTAACCGACCGGCTAAGCCATATGATGTTCTTCATATGGTGCTTCACTCAGTGTGGCTTAGGAGGCTCAACATTAGGGTGCCTCATTGATTTTAGTCTGTAAAATTATACAATTTTTAATGATCATGACACACATCATAGCTAGGACTGGTATATTTGACCGTACTCTGTCATGAATGAATTATTTTTTTAAACTTAAAAAATATTAAGATTATGAAGTTTTTTTTATAGTATTATTAAATCCAATAAAACAGTTTGATTTTGAAACATATCAACTCGATTTCTTACCTAACTTGAGTTTCAAATTAAACCATGTAAGAATTGATCCAAAGTAAATTATTCAATTTAATGGGTCCAAAAACAATTTGGATGACCGGTAAAAATATAACATAACTTAAAAAAAAACTTTAACATAGCAATTTTTTTATATTGAGATGATGCCAAATTGGATCAAACTCAATCACCTGCGACTTAGATCACGGATTTCAATGAGTTTAATAACTTTGTTGTTTTTATAAATTATTTTTATTTAATTTTATGAAACTATTAGATGCTTTCAAAATCAAGCACCAACACTAAAAAAATATTTATTTGAGTTTGTGATAACCCTATAAAAAGTAGAAAAAAATAAACCATGAATTTCATTTCTCAACCAATTCAATATTGAAGAAGAGTGAAATAAAAAAAATTAATTAAAAAAATTAAAGGACCAGAAATTAAAAAAAAAACATATAAGGTTTAATGGATAAACCTGCAAAACCCATGAATTGAGTAACCCAGGTCAACATGTCAAATCCGCAAACCAGGTAAGGACTCCATTGGAATTAATAACTTGTTTTTTTTTTTCTAAACTATTGTTTATTTAACTATATGATAACAAAAATAGACGATTGTAAAATTGAACGTAAAATCAATACTGAGATTTTTTTTTTAAGACTATGATAACCTCATAGAAAACAAAACGAAACAAATTATAAAATTCAATTCTATTCCCTTAGTTTACGAGTTTAGCAGAGTATTTTTTTTTCTAATTGAACTGGATTATATATATAATCATCTTTTTTTCTTTTTATTATATAGTTAAAAAATAGTTTTGGAAAAAAAACATATTATTAAATTTTAGAAAATTCATGAGCCTGTTGATGGGTATGAAGAGTTTAACTTTTCTTTTTCTTTTTTAATTTATTGTTTTCAATTTTATTCTTCGATATTCAGGGTTACCTCGCTAAACTTGCAAACTAGGTCATTGACTCCACGAAGTTTAATAACCTAGTTTTTTAAAAAATTATTTTTTATTTAACTAAACTTTCTTAAAAATATATTATACCGCAATGCTAGAGTATTTTTCTGATATTAACTCGATGCTAAATTAAAATAAATTATCAACTCAAAATCCCCATAAATACATCATATAAGGACTAAATTAAAAAAAATCAATAATAAAATGAAAAACAAAAAAGGATCAAAATGTAAAAAAATAAAATAAAAACCACCTTTGTGAATTACTATTTTAATCCATGAAGTTAATTGGCGGGCCAAAACAATGTTTTCTGCACTTTTTAGTTTTATATTTTAATTAATAAGAAACAAAGATATAACAGACCTTCTTGGTTCCATTATTTCAATCATATCAATTTTCGAACAACTTTTTATATACACACTCTAGTCTAATAAACAAAAAGAAATTTTTTTTTTTAAGTATAAATGATTTGTTTAAAATCCGATTATAGAAAAACATAATCTTGATGTATAAAAATTAGCGTGAAAATATATATCGTAATTATCGAGAAAAATAAAAAGAATTCAGACTTACAACGTAATTATCGTAATTGATGAGTTGGATCAATTCTCCATCATATCTTCCACCTTTTCCCACATCAGAACGAGAAAACATGCGTGAACAAATTGGGCAAGGAAAGAACTAACGTGTTTCATGTCATACCTCGTAACATATAGTCCAAAGATCTCGTTTGAAAATACGTTATAAACAACATTTTATAAAAATTTAAAATAAAATATTTTATTTATAATTATTTTTTATAATATTTTCATATTGTTATATGTTAATATTAAAAATAAATTTTAAAAATAAAAATATTATTTAATATATTTTCAAATTAAAATTATTTTAAAAAATAATTATTATCATATTTTTTAATAATCAAGACAAGCCGGGTGCCGGTGACTGTTTTCGCAACACACATGTTCTGATGTTCCTTGAAAAAGCTAAAGCACGTTTGCTTGGGCTTTCTTTAATTATTATTATTATTTTTTACTGTAAATGACAAGTTTGTTTCAGATTTTAGCAATCTATGATGGCTAAACAAATCTAATTGTCAACTCCTAGGCTTGAAAAATTCCATTCTCGCTCATTTTTCAAAAAAAAAAAAAAAACGTTAGATGCATCAACAAATTCATTTTTGTTCTTAAATTAGCATTTCATCACTTAAAAAAATCAACCCAGACCAAGAAAAAAATAAAATTATATGAAGCTTTGTATTTTTTTTTACCAAGATAAAAGGGAAAAAGATCTAAATAGAATTCTCTTTATTAAAGGGTAAATATAACATATCATCGACAAAATATCATCTGTAATTTCATCGGTGAGTTGATATTAACAATGATATTTGCAATAATTTTTTTCTAATTTTCTCTAAAATATACCGATGAAGTTCTTTCGTTGGTGAGTTAGAAAAGAATTACTGCAAATGCCACTATTACCGATGAAGTTACCGACAAAACTAGACTGTTAGTATATTCCAGAGAGTTGGAAAAAAATTATTAAAAATGTCACTACTACTGTTAAAACACCAACATAATTACAAATGGTATTCTGTTGGTGGTATATTATATTTACTGATAGATATACCGACGAAATAAAACAGTAAATTTTTTTGGCGTACTTTGTCCGTCTATAAATCCATCGGTATATTTATTAACGACAAACTTACCAACAACCCATAAATTACCGATGAAAGTTATTTTTACAGACTGTTTCCTTCCGTAAGTCCACTGATGATATATGTACCGATATAAATTTTTATCGGTAAAATTATTAAATCTAATAATGTAAAAATAAGGTCCAAATAGAATTTAAATGAATCTAGATTATTAATCGAACAAACTCAAAATAAAATATAGACATAATTTCAATGGGTATAAATTAATAAGTGATTAACCTTGAAATCTTATCTGTATGCAACATAGGAGAAAAAGGATATACGTAATTCACCCCATCTCTTTTTAATGAACAAAACAAGAGAGTTCATTTGTAAATATTGTTGCTGAATGAATTCCTTTCCATTTCTAGCTCGTATGAAAGGATACTTTGTACCCTCAACATGAAAAGTCTCTCTGTGCTTGCTGTATCTTCTAAATTATTGCTAGTCTTTCATCCTTTCCAGGGCAGCCTATGAAGACGTACACCATGCGTGCTTAAAACCTATAGAGAAGTTGTGAGAGAGCATGTTCCCATGGCAACTTTTACTAGCTCCTTCATCAGTTTTCTACTACTATCAGCTATTGTTCTCACTCTGTTTTTCCTCTGCTTATCTCCCTTTAATCAAACAACCAAGATTTCAAGTCGTTCGTCTTCTTTTTTTACACCTAATTACAGTATTGATGGTAACACCAACCATACTTTTGATAGCTTTCAATCCTTTTCTTCACCAATTCTTTTGCTACCACCTCCAAACCCCACTTTTGAAAGGCTTCAACCCTCACCCTCACCCTCGCCGTCACCCTCGCCGTCACCATCACAAGGCATTTCACTAATTACAAGACATGAAAGAGTGAGCCTGGTTAATAATATCTTCTTTTTTTATTTGTTTTATGTTATTGATCTTTCTTTGTGTGTGTACTTTTTGGGCAGAAAAAGACACGTTTTGATGGAATTGAAGCAGGTTTAGCTAGAGCAAGAGCTGCCATTTACGAAGCAGTTCGATCACATAACTCTTCATCATACAAGGAGGGGAGTTATATCCCCAGAGGAGCCATGTACAGAAATCATTATGCATTTCATCAGTTAAGTTGCAACATTCTTTTCTTTTCGGATATTAATTAACTAGCGGTTGATTGATAAAAGTGGAACTCGAATTCAAGATCCCACCATTCTCGGTTTAGGAAGAGTACATCTTGACCATTCGAGCTACAAGCCATTCATGCTTTACAAAATTTATTTTCATTTTTTTTGAAACGCAAAAGGAAGCTGTTAGTATATTTACAGAATTCATTGTTGCTAATATTTTAATTTTGTTTGTTTATATTTTTTATATTTCATAATATTGAGTTTAATTAGCTGAAGCTCGTTAGTCGTAAAAAAAATCATTAATTGCCTTATTTTTGAACTGATCAGAACTTAAATTTATGGTAATCAAGTGTTTAAGGCTGTGCTAGCTGCCAGGTGCCAGCTGCCTGTCACCATTGTACATCGTACACCGTACGCCAATTATTTCCTTCATGATAATGATACTTCATTTATTGGTTCTCCTTTGCTACGTACAATATATATGTGGCATGGCTCTTGGTTGTGCATGATTTCTGGTTTTTCAAGGCTACAGTGGCAATACAATGGAATATTATTTGAATTTGTCTGTGGGGGAGAGAAGAATAGGGAAGGGAGGGTGCTGAGAAAAACATCAGCTCCACTAAGGACACGTTTTTCTCACAGTATTAATTCGTACTATGCATGTTACATGTTCCAATGATCAGTTGTTAAGATCAACATGCACTAATTATAATTAATTACATAACCAAAATTAATTTATATTTATTCAGGAGTTATACAGAGATGGAGAAGAGGTTCAGGATATGGGTTTACAGGGAAGGAGAGCTTCCTCTAGTCCATTCTGCGCCCTTAAACCTCATCTACAGCATTGAAGGTCAGTTTCTTGACGAGATGGAAAGTGGGAAGAGCCCCTTTGCTGCTAGTCACCCCGACGAGGCACACACATTCTTACTCCCTATCAGCGTGGCCTATATCATTCACTATATCTACAGGCCCCTCGTTACATTCTCTCGTGTGGAGCTGCAACGTTTGGTCCAAGACTATGTTACTGTAGTAGCCGGCAAGTACCCTTACTGGAATAGAACTGAGGGAGCTGATCATTTCTTGGTTTCTTGTCATGACTGGGTATCAGAAATTTACGTTCTTTTTGTCGTCCGGTAATGAAAACTAAATGTGTGCGATTAATTTTGTGAATTAATTGATTCTTCATTTCAAATTTCAGGCACCAGACATCTCACGAGCCAATCCTCGTCTCTACAAGAACTTTATTAGAGTCCTTTGCAATGCAAATACATCAGAGAGATTCGAGCCTCGAAGGGATGTTTCAATACCTGAAATCAACATCCCGTTCGGCAAGTTTGGACCGCCTGGCAAAGGTCTACCCCCTAGTAAGCGCTCGATTTTCGCTTTCTTCGCTGGGGGAGCTCATGGTTACATCAGGAAGCTCTTGTTGGAGCATTGGAAAGATAAAGACGATGAAATTCAAGTCCATGAGTATCTTGATCATAACAAGAAAAACGATTACTTCAAATTAATGGGTCAAAGCAAGTTCTGCCTGTGCCCTAGTGGATATGAAGTAGCAAGTCCAAGAGTGGTGACAGCAATTCAATCAGGGTGTATACCTGTGACCATTTCTGATAACTATACATTGCCATTTAGTGATGTTCTTGATTGGAGTAAGTTCTCAGTGAACATTCCGTCGGAAAAGATACCTGAGATTAAAACAATTTTAAAAAAGATTTCGTTCAGAAGGTATCTGATATTGCAAGGGAGAGTTATAAAGATACGGAGACATTTCAAACTGAACCGACCTGCTCAGCCGTATGATATGCTTCATATGATACTTCATTCGATATGGTTAAGGAGGCTTAATGTCAGGCTGCCATTTTGATGTTCAAAAGCTTTACACCCACACCCACGTAGGGCATCAAAAGATATTCTTTTGTAGTAAAAGCAGACATGCATGTATTTTCATATGCATTTTTTTTAAGCTTTTCAGAATGTTCATTGGCTATTGAAAAGTATCCATAAATAGCAATGAAAACACTGAGGAAAAAAATTTCATAGCTAATTTCCAATGGAAATGGAGATGGAGGCATGAGTTGAGAATAAAACTTTTGGGCAAAAAATACTGATTTTCCAGTGATCCTTGGTCACTGAATCCTAAGTGATGATGCATTCATTGTACGTAATTTTATTTGAAAAACAAATTAGAGGGTGGACGACTTAGAGCGTGTTTGATATTGTGGTAACTTTTATGGTTGTGGTTTGAAAAAAGTTGTTTTATAAAAAATACTTTTAGTTGAGGTTGGTTTGAAAAAATAAGTGTTTGATTAAAACTGTGGTTGAAATTGAGGTTGAACAAAAAGTAGTTTAATGTATTTGGTTAATAATGCTTTTGAAATTGAGGTTATAAAATAATTTTAAAAAATATATATTAATATTGATGATTTTTAATTTTAATATTGTAGATTTAACTATTGCTATTACATCATGAAATAAATAATACTTTATTTAAAATATTTTTTATTGTTCCATTAAACTATCTACAATTCCATCACGTATGAAATTGAAATTGCGATCAAATTTTGTAAATGCGGCGTCGTCAAGCGATCTCTATTTAATTTATGTAGTCATTGAATAATGTTTAACGCTAATTTTTAAAATAAAACACAATTAAAAATAAAAAAAATATTTTGTTGAATCGGACTCAGTTCAATACATTTTTAGCTTTGAATCGGACCAGTTTCACTATTCATAGAAAAAAATGGATCCATGTTTGAAGAAAATGTGGATGAACAGTGGAGCCATGCTCCACTGTTCACGTGAACAGTGGAGCCATGCTCCACTGTTAGAATAGAATGGATGAACAGTGGAGCCATGCTCCACTGTTCATCCATTTTCCAATTACAAGAAGCAGTCGAGAGCTGCTTCTTGTAACCTGTGGTTGCACCACAGTTAATGATGAGACCCACCATTGAAAAATTGTGGTGGGAATGTTACCAAACTGGAAAAATTGTGGCTGCGGGTGAACCTTACCCGCAGCCACAATACCAAACAACCACTTAAAAAGAAAGGTGGATAACGTGTTATACGTCTTCTGTTATTGGGAAAAAAAGGTTTGGCTTGTAGATCTGACCTCTTTCACAGGTCTAGCACGCGAGCTAGGCCATTTTATATGTGAGGCATATGGAAAGTCCCATGAACCTGGCCTATTTTATATTTATTTTAAGAGGTTAAAAACCCTTTAAAAGTAAAAAAAAAAAAAAAAAAAAACAAAATGCCAGGTGCATACTTTTTTTAAAAAAATTCTTTTTATTATCAAACTTTAAAAAATGAAGACTATTTTTTATTTAAATCTCATAGGCAACCCTTATTTTTATTTTTAAATTGTTGTTTGAGATAATAGTTACTATTATTGCCTCCGGGCTCTGGTTGTAGTTTTTTTCCATTTAATTTTTTAAAACATATGATTTGGATTTTTTTTTATTTTTTAATTTGAATATTTTTTTAATTTAATCCTTCAATTTTTAATTATATTCATTATAAAAAATGCATTAAAAGAATCTATATAACAAAGCACAAATTATATGTCTCAATGATTCTTGATTTGTTTGGCTCAATTGGCTAATCCTACTTGAACAAGATGCTGGGTTTTGTTTTATGTTTTGTTTTAAGACATTGTTTAGTCAATATCTATGAGGTATATAAAATAACTTGTTATTCGTACTAGCTGTTGCTATTTTCTGGTCACCATTTTTTTTTTAGTTTAGTTTAACGTCGGTGTCCGGGCCAGCTTGCGCGCACCTCGACTAATTCCACGGACCCTGAAGTTAACGACCATATAAGCCTCTAGTGGCCATCATATGAGCAACCACAGGGCTCGAACCTGAGACCACAGAGGGAGCAAACCTCTTGGTCCCAATCTTTTACCACTGGGCCACCACCTAGATGGTTGGTCACCTTTTTTTTCTTGCAAAGATAGTGGTGAATCTAATGTTCAAAAAGATTTATTAAGAAATATATTTTAAAATATAAAATTATTTTTATATCTTACATACAGATTAAATTTTTAAGTTGAAACAATTATATATTATTTATACTGAAAGACAGTTTGTTTATGCCTAACACTGATTAAACTGATTTACCTTCCCTTATTATTTTATTTTATGTTAATGTTTTTCCTTTTTTCCATGTTGTTTTTAATTAATATAGGTGTCTATGTCAGTTTGCACGCATCTCGACTAATCTTACGAATTTTAAAATTAATAACCATATAAGACTCCAGTAATTTTAAAATTTATAAAACTTAAATTTATAATATCTAAAAAACAAATATAAAATTTGACTAATTAAACTATATTCTTCATTGTTTTTTTCCTTACGGTTTTATACGATGGCGTGCGTTGTAGGTTGTCGGGATGGAACAGTACTATGTGTCACATTATGAACATTTGTTAGTGGCCTGCCCACTTTTCCACTTCTTCGTATTTTTCCATGTCTTTATAAGTACGGTTGGACTGTGTTTGTCTTGAGCTAAAACCAGTGGAATTCTTTTAGTCGGGGGACACAACTTGTCGTTTAGTAATAGAAGCATAATTTAATATTAGATTGGTAATTATAAGTTTTACAATTATTTATGAGGTTTCATTATTAGCAAAAGAAATCTCCCAGGGCCAAGATTATAAATCATTAATCATATAAGAACTAAGATTAACAACTTTAATGTGAACATAAAGATTTTGTTTGATTATAATATCCTTGAATAATCTTAAAAGACTATAATGCTCTTAAATTATTTTAATGATCCTTTAATTTATGTATATTTCATGTACTGTTGATATGATTTTCTAATATATGTTTCTTGCATAGTTGTTTTTTACGTTATTCTATTATACTATATAGATTATAGTTTTTAACTTTTATAGTCCTTTCAATAAACATAAAAAGTAGACTACATTGTTTCGGTAATGATCCCTTTATGATATTTTAAAAAATAATTCTATCATTTCTATAATATATTTCACTATTAAAAATAAAATACTTTGAATGTTTTTTTTTGTTTTTTATTAACGTGGATGTCCGGGTTAGTTTGCGCGCCTCTCGACTAATCTCACAGGCCCTGAAGTTAAGAATCATGTAAGCCTCTAATGACTCTAAGGGAACTCGAACTTGTGACCATTGAGGAGCAAACCCAAGGCTTGACTAGTTGAGCTACCCCCAGGGTTATTATTTTTTATTATTAATGTTGGTGTTCGGACCGGTTTGCGCACACCTCGACTAATCCTACAGGTCCTGAAGTTAACGACCATGTAAGCCTCTAGTGGCCCTGAGATTTGTGGAACTCGAACGACTGACATCTAGAGAGCAAACATATGGTCTGACCAGTTGAGCTACACCCCTCAGGGTTTAACGTTTTGTTTGTTTAATATTTTAAGTTGTGAGTGTTATATTTATTTTAATATTTTAAACATGATTTATGAATATAGAGTTATTAATATAATAATATTTTATAAAACTTGAATAATTCTCGTGGTGCAAAAAACTAGTTTAAAAAAAAGGAAGAAAGCTAAAAATCAATATGAAAACCATGATGATAAATAAGATGAATTCCTCAATTTGCCTTTGTCATCACTTCATATAAATAAAGACTTTTAAAAACTTTGAAATAAATGAATAAGTTTATAAATAAAAAAGTAGAAAAAGAAAAAACAAAAGAAAATAACGAGGTTTTAAAAGGATTTGATGAACTCGCTCATCAAGGAGGAAGAATTCCCACGAGAGAAGAGAGGGAAGAAAGTCAATAATTCGATGTTTCTTCTTTACCTGTGGGATGGCGGCTGGCAAGCAGCCATGTATTGGCCGATAGCTGCCTCGGGAAATAAAAAAAGCAAAAGAATACAAAAGGATGGGTAAAAAAAAGGAAAGGGAGAAAAAAAAATTGTTTTGGCACTGTTATTAATCCAACCCGGTTTATTGGATTGATCCGGAAACCGATCAACCCTCCGGAAGCAACCTCTTTGGCAAATTAAACCGATTTCTTCTTCCAAATAAAACTCGATTGTTTATCTATGTTTGAAAACGACTTCTTGTTAAAATGAAAAGGTGATTAAGCCCGAAAATGTAAAATAAAATTTTATGATATTGCTTTATGTTTTGCTAGGGGTGATCATTTTCGGTTCAGTTTGGTTTTTATAAAAAAAAATAACTAAACTTAAATTATTTTTAAAAAAAACCGAAACCGGTTCAAACTGACCGGTTTCGGTTCGGTTTGGTTTTTTAGGACAAAACCGGTTTGGCTCTGTTTTTTCTCGGTTTGGTTCAATTCGATTTTTTCGGTTTCAGTCTTATGAAACCAAAACCAAACCAAACCGGTCGGTTTTTTTAAATTTTAATCGGTTTAATTTTTTTTTTTATGGTTTGGTTTTTTTAGTTTTTTTTTCTTAATTTTTTTAGTTTAATTAATATTTTAGTTTTTATGTTTACTTCTATGTTTAGTGTCATAATGGCTAAGTATAAACTCAATTACTAGATCGGTTCGATTCGGTTTGGTTAAGTGAAAAAGAGAGCGCCTGTTATCAATTTGTCAATTTATACTGTACGTGTTAAAATTGGCATCTTACACCTATATAGCAATGTTCCACCTAAATCTATTCATATTGTTTAAAACTTCAATGTTACCCTTGTAGTTATTTAGAGCTTTCAATATTACCCCTAATATTTGAAATAGCCAGAAAACCTCTTTTCTTTCTTTTACTTATTTTCATCTTCTTTGTGTGCCTTTTCTTATTTTCTCTCAGTATTTTATCCTCTCAAGTCTCAAGACTTATACATGCGATGATATCTCATAAAATCAAAGAAATAAAATTCAAAAAGTGGGCTCATCATTAGATCATTCCATTAGTTATTTAATGATTAAGGGTAAAATCAAGATGTTTTAAGAATTGTAGGGGTGATATTAAAAATATTAAACAAAAAGGGTAGAAATGGAGCACTTATGAATCTATAGGGGTAAAAATGTAGTTTGCCCCAGCTCTCCTAGTAGGAAAAATTAAATAAATCATCTATAGCTTCAATCAATGCCCGACGGTTACTAGCTCACATGAAAAGCCTTCTTTCCACTCTCAAGATGATTGTACTGGCTAGTTGTGTCTTGTAATATGCTGCTAGCTAGCCTTCTATTTCAGGTGTAAGATATGAAAAACCCACCATGCTTCATCTCCTACTGTGTCTATATCTGCACAAGAAATTAATAAACCCTACAAATTAAGAACTGTAAGAGAAGTCAGATGGCAACTTTAAGTTGCTCCCCCCTGAGTTTTCTGCTGCTAGCAGCTCTTGTTTCCACCTTGTTTTTTGTTTGCTTATCTCCCTTCAATTACCAAACTATCAAAGTTTCTAGCCGTTTGTCGTCTTTTTATACATATAATTATACTTTTGAAAGGCTTCAACCTCTTCCCTCACCAGTTGCACTGCAACCACCACCGAACACCACTGTTGGAGATGATCAAGAAATCACTAATTGGAGGAACAAAGTAAAGCTTGTTTAATGATCTTTTTTACAACCACGCATGCATGGACAGCACAAAAATGTTTTTTCCTCCTCTCCTTTTCGTTTAAAAATAGATTTCTTGATTTTGTCTCTGGTGTTATGGACAGGGAAAGATTTCTGAAAGGCTCCAACCATCACCAGCACCAATTTCATTGCCAGTGCAGAACAGTTCTGTAGTTTTTAGCGGCCCCGGCATTCCAGTAATTACCAGGCATGAAAAGGTGAGCCTGGTTACTTAACTTTCACTGCATATATCGAATATATGGTTTCTTGTTTTCTTGATTTGTGTGTGTGTGTTTTTCTGGGAAGAAAATTAAGACAGGTTTTGAGAGAATTGAAGAAGGCTTAGCTATAGCAAGAGCAGCTATTTACAAAGCAGTTCGGTCGCAAAACTCGTCATCATACAAGAAGGGGAGCTACGTTCCCAGAGGAGCCATGTACAGAAACCAATATGCTTTTCATCAGTTAAGTTCCAATAATACTATTTAATTTATTTCTATTCTTTTCGTACTTGATATTATTAGCAGTTGCTTCACAAAGGTAGGATCTGAATTCAAAACTTCATAATTCTCGCTTTGCAGCAAGCCAATTGGTACTTTGAAAAGCTGTTTTCGTTTCTAAGATTTCCCTGCACTGCATAAATTCCCCTCGCCACTAAAATTCCCTTCATGTCTTAATTATTTCGAGTGGCACTCTTGGCCCCATATTGCCTATCTTACAGAAGTGGAAACAGCTTCTCTCCTTTTTCTACTTTATAGGATTGATCATGCGTGCCAGTATTGATATTATTTTCCCTGGATCATGATATTGATTTTAATTTAGTCATTAATTACCTTATTTCTAAACCGATTACTGAAATTAATTTACGGCAAGTGCTTAATTTTTGTGGGTCTTGCAGCCTGTCACCATCCTGCCTTTGTTCTTGAACAGTAGCTAACATCCCTTGCCTTCTTAACAATGGAAGTACGAAACTTCTTTTTAGTGGCTGTACTTTTGTTAAGAAAAATGCTGGGCATACGCTTTCAATTTTTTAATGGATTTGAGGTTGTGTGTCCTTGTGAGGAGAAGAAAGGGGAAGGCAAGCTCTTGGATAAAACGATCAATTTCACAAATGAAACAAATTCTCTTAGTGCCATACAGTCATACCGCCATTAATGACACGATGTGGAAGAAATTAGACGTTGACAGAACATGCCAGGAGTTGGCCCAGACTGTTGTCCAGTCAAAATCAACCTTGCCAAGTTGCTTATATGGTCCTAGTAATGATATTCCGAGTTTATGGATACAATGGGGGGGATTGTGGCTGGAATACAAAATGGATAAAATTAATTAATTTTTTATATTTTTTTATCGTTTTAATGTATTATTATTAAAAATAATTTTTTAAAATTTTATATATATATATATATATATATATATATTTTAAATAATTTAAAAACAATCTCAATCCATTTTTTTTTCTTTAAAACATGAAGTGCTTTCATTGTGTGCGCTAATAGTAAAGGGTAAATTATGTTTTTCATGAGTACTCCACCTTGGAATTATAACACGTTGAATCTTTTTATTCTTCTTTTTATTTATTTTAAATATTCAGAGATTTATGTTTTTTTTAATCAATTTTCATGTATGAAGATTAATTTTATTTTTCTAATTAATAAAATATTCTCTCGATGATTATCAAAAAAAAAAAAATCAATAAAATATTCTTAAGAGTTTCTATAGGTCTTTATACATGAGATGGTAAAGACGGATAATAATTAAGATGCGAAATCACTGTGTTTTGTAGTAGAATAATAAAGCTTCAAATTAATTTTATGGTTAATTAGTTTATCTTGGGGAGTTTTTATTATTATTATTATTATTATTAATTATTTCATAATACAATTTATTCAACGAAGGGGACGTTTTATTATAACCATGACAGTATATATGCCTTGTCTCCATCTAATTGTCCAAGAATAATTACTCCTGTTTTCTTACAAAGCGACTAACAATATTTACAAATAACGAAATAATTTTCTTCAGGAGTTACGAAGAAATGGAGAAAAGATTCAAGGTGTGGATTTACAAGGAAGGGGAGCTGCCAGTCGTCCATGGTGGGCCAGTGAACGACATCTACAGCATTGAAGGGCAGTTTCTTGATGAAATGGAGAGCGGCAAAAGCCAGTTTATTGCTCGCCATCCTGAGGAAGCACAGGCTTTTCTACTCCCCGTAAGTGTGGCCTATATCATCCACTACGTCTACAGGCCTCGGATTACCTTCTCTCGAGATCAACTCCAGCGTTTGGTCACAGATTATGTTCGTGTTATAGCTGATAAGCACCCCTACTGGAATAGAACCCACGGAGCTGATCATTTCTCCGTTTCTTGCCATGATTGGGTATGACAAACAAACTTCCTCCTCCTTTTCTCGCTTACCAGTTTCCATTTTCCGTCTCAAATCGTATATTTTACCAGGATTAATTCTCACAATATATATATATATATATATATAAAACAAGATTTCAACAAAATTATAATAATATCACAATTAAAAAAATCAAAAACCTAAATTAAAAGCCCCAGTAAAATATCCTCTATTTAACTTTAAATGCACTACAAGAAAATTATGACTAACAATTCAAATTTCTAACATCAACACCATAACTTAAATTTCTGAACCAGAAGAGACCAACGGATGTATCAATCAAGGACACTGCTGGGCATCCATATAACCAGCATCAACAAGAACCTTCTCCCTCTTACCTAAATAGAGTTGAGTTAATTTTATCTGACTTTGGGCAAAAATCCAATCTTATTTTGGTAAAATTATACGCATCTTATCATGGTACTGTGATTTTTTTAGAGTGAAAATGTAAACTAATTAATTCTACATTCAAAATCTGTCACAGGCACCAGATGTCTCAAGGGCCGATCCTGGACTCTTCAAGTACTTCATCAGAGCCCTTTGCAATGCCAATACATCTGAAGGGTTTCAGCCCCAAAGAGATGTCTCGATACCAGAAATCTTCCTTCCTGTTGGCAAGCTCGGACCACCCCAGGAATACGCTCAGCCCCCGAGTAAGCGTTCAATCCTTGCCTTCTTTGCGGGTGGAGCTCATGGTCATATAAGGAAGATCTTATTGGAACGCTGGAAAGAAAAGGATGATGAGATCCAAGTCCATGAGTACCTTACTCGAAAGAACAAAAAAAACAGTAATCTTTACTTTGAATTAATGGGTCAAAGCAAGTTTTGCTTGTGCCCAAGCGGGCATGAAGTAGCGAGTCCTAGAGTGGTAACAGCAATTCAATTGGGATGTGTTCCTGTGACCATCTCCGATAACTATTCATTGCCATTTAGTGATGTTCTTGATTGGAGCAAGTTCTCCGTTGACATTCCGTCGGAAAAGATACCTGATATTAAGATAATTTTGAAAGGAATTTCGGTTCGACGGTATCTTACAATGCAAAGAAGAGTGATGCAAATTCGAAGACATTTCACGTTGAATCGACCTGCTCAGCCGTATGACATGCTTCATATGATACTTCATTCTGTATGGTTAAGGAGGCTTGATGTCAAGCTTCCATGATTGATTTGATCAAAGGACTCAAAACCCCTTCTTCTTTTTTGTTTTTTGTACATGTCATGTCATACCCCTTTCTAAATTAGTGAAATCTTTTCATTCCCATTTGTGCCATGAACTTTCTTTTGGAGGCTACTGTCATCCACACAAGGCATGACATAAGCATCGCTTTTAAATTTATTAGAGAAACTCCATTGGTTGTTGAAGTATTTGAAAGAGGATTGTTCTTCCTAATCTCACAAGACTCTCTGCTGTCATACGAATGAAATCAAATTCATGATTCTTTTTTTTTTAGTTCGTATAGTTGTAATATTTGCTTAAAGAATTATTTTTCTAGTCGTGTTCTTGCTTGAAGACAGAAGGCAAAACAGCATAACAAAATGAATGTATTTGTGTTTTCACTGAGAAAGTCATTTTGTAACTATGTATGATATTCAGAACATGGGTTTTCGAACCATAGTTTACAAAGAAATCACTACATTCTTTCTTTGACAGGGAAGGAAAAAACAGTTGTGCTCCAAACTTCCGTCAATGTATGCAAAGCATGCTCTCTCTCGAATTTTTGCTTTTGTGATTTGTTATATATAATTCTGTTTAATTGTGATGGATGATGATGCAGCCCGGGGTTTGTTGAAGATTACAGAGGATGGGTTTCTTGGACCTCCTTTCAATGTATCATATCTATCTCCATTTAAATGATTTTTGTTCATACAAGAAGCGGCATGATACTTGTAGCACAGCCATATACAGATACATCAGTGTTGCTAGGTCTTTTCAATTGCTGCTATGTTTTAGGGCTTTTTGCTGTTTTCCTTGATTTGCACTTTGCAGTCCTTACTGCAAATCCAAGTTATTGTCTAACCATTCAAGGAATCAGATTAATTAGCATAGATTTTTGTCCATGTTAACCAGTTTCTTTGTGGGAAACTGGAAATATGGTCTTAGATTTCTGTCTTCCATCATCTTGAACCCCCCATTAGATAAAGGATCTGATGCTGAGAAATTCTGGATAAGTAGAATGGGATTCTTTTCATGATAACTCATCCAATGCTCTGCCTACCTTGTATCTTTTGGGGCAAGGACACTGGCAATAGCTCCAAACTGGCCTCTGCACATATGTGGAGCACCAATGAGTACACGACAATCTTTTGAACTGCTTGTGTCAACACCCTTATTTCAGAGCTTTTTTGCCTTTGCAATTTCACTATAGATCTGCAAATATGTTTTTTCATGAACTTGGTCGTGTTCATTGTCTGTCAAGTGAAATTGGGTGCTAAATTATTTTGCTATTTGAGGATGGCATTTAAGTTATATGGCATGCTAGCTGGAAATCTCAGTCCTATGACATGAGAGAATGTTATTAATTTGAGATGATTATGGCAAGTGAACTCAGTTATAGTACCATGATCATAGTACGAGCTAAGGAAAGGGTTTCCTCTGCTGTGATAAGTTTTTTTTTCTTGTCATCTTCATTATTGTTAACGATCGAATTTTTACTTTGATAGCATTTAAATTCCTTGGTGCAGCTTAGCACAGAAAGGCCATTACTGCATATCTTAAGCAAAACAGACTGGACTGTGAAGTTACGCGGCTTTCCAGAGTCTTGCAAAGTTTTGTTCCAGGCTTGATGGTCTAGAAATGGGAGTTGTTTCTCTGTTCGAACCAATTTCAAGAAACCAACGCCGCTGATGTTTCCATTTTTAGTACAGTTGGTTATTTTCGGTTCGGTTCGGTTTTTATCAAAAAATAGTAACCAAACCGATTTATAAAAAAAAAAACCGAAATCGAACTGAACATGTCGGTTTTTTCAAAATTTTAATCGATTTAATCGGTTTTTTTTCACGGTTTGTTTTTTCAGTTATTTTCTTTTTTATTTTTTCGATTTAATCAGTTTTTTACTTATCCTTTAATTTTCAGAAATGCTGATTAATAATTTGTTCACATTAACACTATTTTTCTTCTGAGATCACATTTTTTTGGACAATTTAGATTTGAATAACAATTAACATGATTTGAAAATCCAAAAGTGTCATTTAAAAAATTCTTTAACTTAATTTAAAAGCAATTAACAACATAAAATAACATACACCCAAACATTCTTCTTACATGTAATTTAAATAACAAATAATAATAATAAAATCCGAGTTAGGTAAGTAGTTAATTTTAAAATTAACTCATTTTACCGAATTTAATATCATTATCAAAAGATTCCTTATGCTTTTAATAAATTTTTTATATTAAAAAAACAATTGATCCCATCTACATCAAAATGCGGGCCAGTGTAATAATGTCTTTTAAGAAAAAACGAAAAAAAAAGCAAAAGAAAAAGGTCCGTCGGTGTTTCAGCAACTCCTTCGCAGTCTCAAATGATGATTGAGATTTTGAGCTTCAATTTTTAAAAAACAAGACAAAAGGATTCCACAACGGGAAAAAAAAATCACCAATGGTCCTCTTACTTTAAATTTTTTTGGGATTCTAATCTTCAGTGTTTTTAAATTTTAATTTTTTTTAACTGAATTTAGTTTTTTTATTTAAATATGTATATATTTCATTGTTTACATTTACCAAATTATTTCTTATCATTGACAGAGATTGATGAGTGAATTAAAATTGGCTAAAATTGATAGTAGAATGATCAATTTGGGCGAAAACTTTGAATAAGGGTCAGTTTGACAAACAATTAAAGTGTGAGGGCCTTTTTGCCGTTAATTTGTTGCTTCGATTGCTTGCTACTTGCCATGGTTAAATCGAATGACAAGTCTAGCTCTACATTCAATCATCAATAAAAAGTGCCACTGCTAGTCTTTGATGAACTTATGAAGATACCCCACCATGCTTGTCCACCTCTGTCTCCGTGATCAGTACAAGGAAAAAAACCAAGTACTGAAAGAGAAGGAGAAGCAATGGCAACTTTTCTTAGCTCTCCCATAAATTGTCTACTGCAATCAGCTTTTCTTTCCACTTTGCTTCTCGTCTGCTTATCTCCCTTTTACCAGCCTATCAATATTTCCAGCCGTTTGTCTTCTTTTTATACGCCTAATTTTCAACCCTATCCATCAACAATCCTGCTGTTACCACCACCAAACACACCACTCTTGGTGTTGGCCAGGATGCGCAAATCACTTGGAAGATCAAAGTAAGCCCTTTTGATGAAAGGCTCCGACCATCACGTTCACCTGTTCTATTGGCAGTACAGAATATTACAGTAAGTTTTAGCCCCAGATTTCCAGCGGTTGCAAGGCACGAGAGAGTGAGCCTGAGTTGCGATTCCCTTTTCGCTTATTGATTTATTTATTTATTTTGTTGGCAGAAAATCAAGACGGGTTTCGAGAGAATTGAAGATGGTTTAGCAAGAGCAAGAGATGCCATTTTGAGAGCAATTCGGTCAAGGAACTCTTCATCATACAAGAAGGGAAGTTACGTACCTAGAGGAGTCATCTACAGAAATCAATATGCTTTTCATCAGTTAAGTTTGGAGTAGAGATCTCTGTCTTTGCACTTTTTGCAGTAATATTTTCGCTTACAAGATATTTACAAAGCATTATATGCATCTTATTTTGGCAAAATTATATGCATCTTATCATGGTGCTGTGATTTTTTTAGAGTGAAAACGTAAACTAATTAATTCTACATTCAAAATCTGTCACAGGCACCAGATGTCTCAAGGGCCAATCCTGGACTCTTCAAGTTCTTCATCAGAGCCCTTTGCAATGCCAATACATCAGAAGGGTTTCAACCCCAAAGAGATGTCTCGATACCAGAAATCTTCCTTCCTGTTGGCAAGCTCGGACCATCCCAGGAATACGCCCAACCCCCGAGTAAGCGTTCAATCCTTGCCTTCTTTGCGGGTGGAGCTCATGGTCATATAAGGAAGATCTTATTGGAACGCTGGAAAGAGAAGGATGATGAGATTCAAGTTGTACCTTACTCAAAAGAACAAAAAAAACAATAATCTTTACTTTGAATTAATGGGTCAAAGCAAGTTTTGCTTGTGCCCAAGCGGGCATGAAGTAGCAAGTCCTAGAGTGGTAACAGCAATTCAATTGGGATGTGTTCCTGTGACCATCTCCGATAACTATTCATTGCCATTTAGTGATGTTCTTGATTGGAGCAAGTTCTCTGTTGACATTCCGTCGGAAAAGATACCTGATATTAAGATAATTTTGAAAGGAATTTCGGTTCGACGGTATTTTACAATGCAAAGAAGAGTGATGCAAATTCGAAGACATTTCACGTTGAATCGACCTGACATTTCACGTTGAATCGACCTGCTCAGCCGTATGATATGCTTCATATGATACTTCATTCTGTATGGTTAAGGAGGCTTAATGTCAAGCTTCCATGATTGATTTGATCAAAGGACTCAAAACCCCTTTTCTTTTTTGTACATGTCATGTCATACCCCTTTCTAAATTGGTGAAATCTTTTCATTTCCATCTGTATCATGAACTTTTTGTTTTTTGGAGGCTATTGTCATCCACGCAAGGCATGATATAAGCATAGTGGCGGAGCCATGTAGAAACAAGAGGGGGCTGCCCCCCTTCCTCCAATTCCTTTCTCTTATCTATCTATGCATGGCCTGATATATATATATATATATATATATATATATATATATATATATATATATATATATATAAAGAGAATGAGGCAGCTGATGGGTTTGAGAAAAGAGTTGACTTGCCCAGCAGTTATATTTTTTATACTTGTGCTGTTAGAGACTTTACTTGTATAGGAGTGTGATTGTGATTACTTTTCAAAGTGTTTTTTGTGCCGAAATACATCAAAATAATATTTTTTATTTTTAAAAATTTATTTTTAAGATCAGCGCATCAAAACAATCTAGAACATACTAATTGTTTTTTTGAATTTCACTTCATCTCTTCCTAATAGGTCAACCAGATATGGAAGCTCCAAAAATACTGGGTCTACATCTCCAAAAATTAGTTATTAAAAATGTTAGGGTTTATAATAATTTATGGGTTTGTTGAATTAATGTGTATGGGTAATATTATATGCTAATGGATATGAATTGAAATGAGTTTTGATGAATTAATAAGTTTTGTTATGAATTTCATATGAAAAATGATGATAATGAATTTACCAATGATTAAAAATGAAGTACAAGACAACTAAAAAAATTAGAGATATAATAGATAAATTAAAAAAAACATTTAATAATTATATTTAATCTACTTGTACAAAACAACAAGTTAGTAAGAACAACATTAATTTGTGACAATTCTTTTAAGCTATGATTTTAGATGTTATGTACCATATGTCAGCATAGAATTGTTGTCAACAACTTTCCTAGTCTTTAGAAGATTTAGAAATAGATAAATGAAAGTTTGTAGTATATATTGAGAAATATATTTTTAATTAAATTAAAAATAAAATTATTATGAAGCAGTTTTAAAATATAAAATCTCGAAGAAAACAATTATAATATAAATTTTTTTCATTTTAAAAGTATTCTTAAATTAATTTTGCTTGACTTGAGTTGATACATGTATTTCAAATTAATTTCTATATATATATATGAAATCTTTTCATTCCCATTTGTATCATGAACTTTTTTTTTGGAGGCTATTGTCATCCACACAAGGCATGACATAAGCACAGTGGCGGAGCCATGTAGAGGCAAGAGGGGGCAATTGCCCCCCTTCCTCTGATTCCTTTCTCTTATCTATTTTTAATAAAGAAAATTCTATGCATGGTCTGATATATATATATATATATATATATATAGAATGAGGCAGCTGATGGGTTTGAGAAAAGAGATAGCTTGCCCAGCAGTTATATTTTTTATACTTGTGCTGTTAGAGACTTTACTTGTATAGGAGTGTGATTGTGATTGCTTTTCAAAGTGTTTTTTGTGCCGAAATGCATCAAAATGATTTTTTTTTATTTTTAAAAATTTATTTTTGAGATCAGCGCATCAAAACAATCTAAAACATACTAATTTTTTTTTTGAATTTCACTTCATCTCTTCCTAATAGATCAACCAGATATGGAAGCTCCAAAAATACTGGGTCTACATCTCCAAAAATTAGTTATTAAAAATGTTAGGGTTTATAATAATTTATGGGTTTGTTGAATTAATGTGTATGGGTAATATTATATGCTAATGGATATGAATTGAAATGAGTTTTGATGAATTAATAAGTTTTGTTATGAATTTCATATGAAAAATGATGATAATGAATTTACCAATGATTAAAAATGAAGTACAAGACAACTAAAAAAATTAGAGATATAATAGATAAATTAAAAAAAAATATTTAATAATTATATTTAATCTACTTGTACAAAACAACAAGTTAGTAAGAACAACATTAATTTGTGACAATTCTTTTAAGTTATAATTTTAGATGTTATGTACCATATGTCAGCATAGAATTGTTGTCAACAACTTTCCTAGTCTTTGGAAGATTTAGAAATAGATAAATGAAAGTTTGTAGTATATATTGAGAAATATATTTTTAATGAAATTAAAAATAAAATTATTATGAAGCAGTTTTAAAATATAAAATCTCGAAGAAAACAATTATAATATAAGTTTTTATCATTTTAAAAGTATTCTTAAATTAATTTTGCTTGACTTGAGTTGGTACATGTATTTCAAATTAATTTCTATATATAACATATATATATATATATATATATATATATATAATATCAAATATTTGTTAATAATTTGTTCTCTCATTTAAAAATTTCTGGCTCCGCCACTACATAAGCATCACTTGTATATTTATTAGAGAGAGTCCATTGGTTGTTGAAGTATTTGAAAGAGGATTGTTCTTCCTAATCTCACAAGACTCTCTGCTGTCATTCGAATGAAATCAAATTCATGATTCTTTTTTTTTTAGTTCGTATAATTGTAATATTTGCTTAAAGAATTATTTTTCTAGTCGTGTTCTTGCTTGAAGACAGAAGGCAAAACAGCATAACAAAACGAATGTATTTGTGTTTTCACTGAGCGAGTCATTTTGTAACTATGTATGATATCCAGAACATGGGTTTTCGAACCATAGTTTACAAAGAAATCACTACATTGTTTCTTTGACAAGGAAGGAAAAAACAGTTGTGCTCCAAACTTCCGTCAATGTATGCAAAGCATGCTCTCTCTCGAATTTTTGCTTTTGTGATTTGTTATATATAATTCTGTTGAATTGTGATGGATGATGATGCAGCCCGGGGTTTGTTGAAGATTACAGAGGATGGGTTTCTTGGACCTCCTTTCAATGTATCATATCTATCTCCATTTAAATGATTTTTGTTCATACAAGAAGCGGCATGATACTTGTAGCACAACCATATACAGATACATCAGTGTTGCTAGGTCTTTTCAATTGCTGCTATGTTTTAGGGCTTTTTGCTGTTTTCCTTGATTTGCACTTTGCAGTCCTTACTGCAAATCCAAGTTATGGTCTAACCATTCAAGGAATCAGATTTTAATTAGCATAGATTTTTGTCTATGTTAACCAGTTTCTTTGTGGGAAACTGGAAATATGGTCTTAGATTTCTGTCTTCCATCATCTTGAACCCCCCATTAGATAAAGGATCTGATGCTGAGAAATTCTGGATAAGTAGAATGGGATTGTTTTCATGATAACTCATCCAATGCTCTGCCTACCTTGTATCTTTTGGGGCAAGGACACTGGCAATAGCTCCAAACTGGCCTCTGCACATATTTGGAACACCAATGAGTACACGACAATCTTTTGAACTGTTTGTGTCATCACCCTTATTTCAGAGCTTTTTTGCCTTTGCAATCTCACTATAGATCTGCAAATATGTTTTTTCATGAACTTGGTCTTGTTCATTGACTGTCAAGTGAAATTGGGTGCTAAATTATTTTGCTATTTGAGGATGGCATTTAAGTTATATGGCATGCTAGCTGGAAATCTCAGTCCTATGACACGAGAGAATGTTACTAATTTGAGATGATTAAGGCAACTGAACTTAGTTATAGTACCATGATCATAATACTAGCCAAGGAAAGGGTTTCCTCTGCTGTGATAAGTTTTTTCTTCTTGTCATCTTCATTATTGTTAACGATCGAATTTTTACTTTGATAGCATTTAAATTCCTTGGTGCAGCTTAGCACAGAGAGGCCATTACTGCATATCTTAAGCAAAACAGACTGGACTGTGAAGTTACGCGGCTTTCCAGAGTCTTGCAGAGTTTTGTTCTAGGCTTGATGGTCTAGAAGTGGGAGTCGTTTCTCCGTTCGAACCAATTTCAAGAAACCAATGCTGCTGATGTCTCCATTTTCAGAGATGCTGATTAATAATTTGTTCACATTGACACCATTTTTCTTCTGGGATCACATTTTTTTGGACAATAACAATTAACATGATTTGAAAATCCAAAATTCTTTAACTTAATTTAAAAGCAATTAACAACATAAAATAGCATACACCCAAACATTCTTCTTACATGTAATTTAAATTACAAATAATAATAATAAAATTCGAGTCAGGTAAGTAGTTAAGTTAAAGAAATTTTAAAATTAACTCATTTTACCGAATTTAATATCATTATCAAAAGATTCCTTATGCTTTTAATAATTTTTTTATATTAAAAAAACAATTGATCCCATCTACATCAAAATGCGGGCCAGTGTAATAATGTCTTTTAAGAAAAAAAGAAAAAAAAAGAAAAAGAAAAAGGTCCGTCGGTGTTTCAGTAACTCCTTCGCAGTCCTGCTTGGGCACAAATCGACCAAAATGGTACAGATCAGATTTGTCAATGTACCCTCTCCTCCCAAATGATGATTGAGATTTTGAGCTTGAATTTTTTAAAAACAAGACAAAAGGATTCCACAACGGGGAAAAAAATCACCAATGGTCCTCTTACTTTGAATTTTTTTGGGATTCTAATCTTCAGTGTTTTAAATTTTAATTTTTTTTAACTCAATTTAGTTTTTTATTTAAATATGTATATATTTCATTGTTTAAATTTACCAAATTATTTCTTATCATTGACAGAGATTGATGAGTGAATTAAAATTGGCTAAAATTGATAGTAGAATGATCAATTTGGGCGAAACTTTGAATAAGGGTCAGTTTGACAAACAATTAAAGTCTGAGGGCCTTTTTGCCGTTAATTTGTTGCTTCGATTGCTTGCTACTTGCCATGGTTAAATCAAATGGCAAGTCCAGCTCTACATTCAATCATCAATAAAAATCCACTGCTAGTCTTTGATGAACTTATGAAGATACCACACCATGCTTGTCCACCTCTGTCTCCGTGATCAGTACAAGGAAAAAAACCAAGTACTGAAAGAGAAGGAGAAGCAATGGCAACTTTTCTTAGCTCTCCCATAAATTGTCTACTGCAATCAGCTTTTCTTTCCACTTTGCTTCTCGTCTGCTTATCTCCCTTTTACCAGCCTATCAATATTTCCAGCCGTTTGTCTTCTTTTTATACTCCTAATTTTCAACCTTATCCATCAACAATTCTGCTGCTACCACCACCAAACACCACTCTTGGTGTTGGCCAGGATGCGCAAATCACCTGGAAGATCAAGGTAAGCCCTTTTGATGAAAGGCTCCGACCATCACGTTCACCTGTTCTATTGGCAGTACAGAATATTACAGTAAGTTTTAGCCCCAGATTTCCAGCGGTTGCAAGGCATGAGAGAGTGAGCCTGAGTTGCGATTCCCTTTTTGGCTATTGATTTATTTATTTATTTTGTTGGCAGAAAATCAAGACGGGTTTCGAGAGAATTGAAGATGGTTTAGCAAGAGCAAGAGATGCCATTTTGAGAGCAATTCGGTCAAGGAACTCTTCATCATACAAGAAGGGAAGTTACGTACCTAGAGGAGTCATCTACAGAAATCAATATGCTTTTCATCAGTTAAGTTTGGAGTAGAGATCTCTGTCTTTGCACTTTTTGCAGTAATATTTTCGCTTACAAGATTTCACTCTACTGCACAATTCTTTTTTTCCTCGACAGTAACATTAATGCTTTATTGGTTTTTAAATTGGCGAGCTGTCTTGCCCCTCTTACAGCCCTCTTTCAGATGCCTGCATATGTAGTAAAATTGACAGCTTGCCAATGAGAGGTCTCAGGTCTCAACCACCCCAATGAGACCTCAACTTGGCATTCACTATACCACATTACCAAATCTGTGCAAGACTCTAGCTTTGGTGGAAAAATCATGCCACAAGTTGGCCAAGAATTAGGAAATTATTCCAAGAATCTGATTTTTTTAACAAAACTGGGGACCTAGGGCCGCCGACGCCGCCCTCAATTCGTCCCTGACTGGGACGTTTTGTAACCACTATTTGTGCTGGTTCAAGAACAATAATTTAGATTTGAGAAATATTTATTTTTTCGGATCACTAATAATTGAGAGATACTTCTATGAAGATTGACAAATAACTTGTGCCAAAACAAAGTTGGTTTTGTGTTGCCCCGTATAGTTTATTGCTTGGACTTTTGTCACCAGACAGGAGATAAACCAAACGTACCAGAAATAAGAAAAAAAATCTAAATAAATTAATCTGCAATTATTTTTGTTATTATATATATTAATTAATTTTTATTCAGGAGTCACACAGAGATGGAGAAAAGATTCAAGATATGGGTTTATAAGGAAGGAGAACTACCTGTTCTCCATGGTGGACCAGTAAACAACATCTATAGCGTTGAAGGTCAATTTCTTGATGAAATAGAGAGGGGCAAAAGCCACTTTATTGCTCGCCATCCTGACGAAGCACATGCATTTCTTCTCCCTTTAAGTGTGGCCTATATCATGCACTATATCTATAAACCTCGCGTGACCTTCTCTCGCCACCAACTACAAACCTTGGTCACAGATTATGTTCGTGTTATAGCTGATAAGTACACTTACTGGAACAGAACCAATGGAGCTGACCATTTCTCAATTTCTTGCCATGATTGGGTAAGGAAAACTTACTTCATTTATGGCTATATATATGTGTGTGTGTGTTTTCCACTAGCGCTATCATCTAGGACTCGAATCCTGTAGAAGGCTTGAAGAAGAAGAAAAATTGTGAATCCATTAAATAGTTCGAGACTTTGAGTAAGAGAGAGCTGTTTGAGACCTGATCGAAAAGGAACTTGGTCTGTGTATTTTGACAAGCTATACTAATTATCAGAGTGGATGTTACATGAAAGCTAATCCTATATTAATTTGGAATTTTTATCCTAGGGGCCAGATATCTCAAGAACCAATCCTGAACTCTTCAAGTATTTTATTAGAGCTCTTTGCAATGCTAATACATCAGAAGGGTTCCAGCCCCAAAGAGATGTCTCGGTACCAGAAATCTTCCTTCATGTTGGCAAGCTTGGACTGCCGCGTGAAGGCGCCCAGCCCCCAAGTAAGCGTCCAATCCTTGCCTTTTTCGCCGGCGGAGCTCATGGTCGCATAAGGAAGGTCTTGTTAAAACGGTGGAAAGACAAGGATGGTGAGATTCAAGTCCACGAGTACGTCACTCAAAGGAAGAAAAATAATAATCTTTACTTCAAATTAATGGGCCAAAGCAAGTTTTGCTTGTGCCCAAGTGGGCATGAAGTAGCAAGTCCTAGAGTGGTAACGGCGATTCAATTGGGGTGTGTTCCTGTGATCATTTCCGATAACTATTCGTTGCCATTTAGTGATGTTCTTGACTGGAGCAAGTTCTCCGTAAACATTCCGTCGGAGAAGATACAGGAAATCAAAACAATTTTAAAAGGGATTTCGCATAAAAGATACCTTACAATGCAGAGAAGAGTGATCCAAGCACAGAGACATTTTACGTTGAATCGACCGGCAAAGCCATATGATATGATTCATATGATACTTCATTCGATATGGTTAAGGAGGCTTAATCATAGGATGCCATAGACACTATCATTTGATTGAAGATTTACCAAGTCAGGCATTTCATTTCAGCCTCGGTTATGATCCTTTTCCATTGTGTGTGGATGTGACAAAAACAGTAGTTTTGATATATCCTTATCTCCCACAGTCCATATAACATGATGGATCATACGAATTAAGCAGCGATGTGCTGTGAGAAACTCTGCTCTGCTCGACAAACAGATGTGAAAACGCAGTCAGAGGTAAAAGCACCCTCATTGACCGCAGCTTGATAAAGGATGATAATGCATATGCGCCTAGCACACTGTCTATAATGGCAACTGAGTGGAAGACCGAATCATAAAAAAAAAATGGTTATGTTAACTCATCCAACTAATAACAACAGAAAAAAAAAAAAGTGGGTGGATCCTAAGTGATGATTTATGAATTCTGGTTTGCAGCCTGGTTAAAAGAACTAGCCTTGATAAGTTAACTTAGAAATTTGTTGATATAAAGCTTGTTCTAGGTTTTTTTTTTAAAAAAACTTGGATCGGATCAATCCCAGATAAGATGGATCAAATACAGATGGCTTATAAAAAATCAACTTAGTAATCTACCGATATAAGTTTTGATTTTTTTTTCAAAAAAATTTCATTTTAAGTTTTTCTTTTCTTTTTAGAGTACATGATGAAAATACCTATGGTTTATAGAGAGCAAAGGAAGGACAAAGGAAAAAAAACAGAAGCAAGAAGACTAAATTAAGACAAACGTAAGAGTATGAGGACCAAGTGCACAATTAAGTACAAAGTCCAAACCGAGACAAGTGCCCTAAACCAGTAACCCTTCTCCTCCATTCTTTTACTTTTAGACGCGCACAGTCCCTCTAGTATCTCGCTCTTGGAATCAAAGCATCAAACTCAAAAACTCTCTCACTCTCTCTGACTTCAAGGAGAGCTTAAACATTCATCAACGGACTGGAAGAGCACAGGGCAAGCATCGATGGACCGTCACGCACTGCATCAACCCTCCTCTTCCTCATCAATTCCTGCAACTGCAAACACTGTCTGGGCTGACGCGTCTTCTCTCCTTGAAGCGGCTTGTAAAGGTCTCCGATTTAGCTTCTCTTTTTCGACTTCCTAAAACTCTATTTTTATTTTATCGCATTTGAAATAGTAAAATATTAATCGTGAACTAAGCTATTTCTTTTATTTTTGTGATTTGAGCTCTCATTTTTTTATTATCAAGCATTAGACTACTGATTCTACAATTATTAGAATTTGAATTTTCTTTAATACTTAATTAATTAGTGCAAAATGTATAATTCGACTCTTTTTTTAGTGATTGATTTTAATTAAAATAATGATTTGTAACAGATTTACGCGATGGTGAGCTAATTCACGGTGAGAATTTCAATCTTTACGCTGCAATGTCTGCTTTAGAGGTAACTTGATACATTTTCATTTTTAATACAGTATTTATTTATGAGTTTAGTGATTTTTTTGGCTTTAATTTGTGTATTAATTGATTTTGTTAGATAATGGACCCGAAGATGGATTCTGGTATCGTCAACAGGTACTGTTCTTTTGATGAAGCAATTGAAGACGGTGTGGCGCCTGTGCCTATTAGCTCTGACAAAACTACTGATGTTCAGTGCATGATTGACATCATGGACTATCTCTTGACGTGTGAGGTATTGTGGAGTTAATTCTAATAAGAGGTTTACTTTCCTTTAGTGATGCATAAATTTAGCGGGATCAAGAGCATTTCATCACAATTGAATGTGGAAGTTGTATGAGTACCACCTGGCAGTTACATTTTTATCTGAAAGAAAGAAACCTGTTTATAATTCATTTTGTATTAAAATTTCTCTCAAACATCTACTTAATATATTTTCCATATACTCCCTTTTTCCCTAGCGCATATAGTTTATCAACATTTCTCTTTATCCAATGCTCACCTGCCCTGTTTGTGATGAAAAAGTGAAATCTTTGATGAAAAATATACTTTATATGCACATGCATGCACTGGAATTTGCATGCATTAATAATTACACGTCTCTAATGTGCAAATATGAGTGAATGTGGGTGTTGTTTCTTTTCTTTTCCTTGTAGCTGATACATCATAAGCAGCCCTGGTCCTGGACTTTGGTTCAATAGGTGGGCTGGGAGTGGGGCAAATCCTAAATTGAGTTCTTATCAGTAATACAATAATGTTTCTAAACAATTGTCTTTTCATGGAAGGCAACATGGCACAAGGGTCACTCATTGGCACAAACTGTTTTTTCCTGCGCCTACCTTCTGAGACCAGAGAGGACATCATCACATGCCCTACTGCATTCTTATTGCAAAGTCATACGTGCAACATGCAAGGCAGTGATTACAGTTGTCTCAGATGCACGTACTCATGAAGTAAAGTATTCCAACATCTCCTTTAACCTCTGTTTATTTTGTATCATTAATTATTTGCTTTTTTTTTATCATGCATGATTGCTATCTTAATATTAAATTTTATGATCATTCTAATTGCAAGATGTGCTGCATACTTGAATTTTTTTATTGTTTCTTGTGCTTGTTTTTTATAAAATGATTTACAAATTGGTTATTTGGCAGGAAGAGGATCTTTTTACAATGGCTTATGGCCTTCCCCTGAGTGGGGATGGAGATGAAAAGTGCTTGTCATTGTTAAATGCTGTTGAAGAGAATATTTCTCGCCAACTACGAGCTTGTAAAGCCCCTTCATCCAAAAGAAAACCGTTAGAGGGTATTTTTCTGATAACATATATAATTTTAACAGGGGCATTGTATATCAACATTGAGAAGGATTGGATGAAATGAGCACTTAAAGTTAAAAAAATTCACAAGGGCCACATATTTTTGTTGTTAGGATAGAGGGGGTGATCTTTGAATTGTTTTGAAAGTATAGTTGAAAAGCTTGATCTCATCTACTTATCCAATCACTTAATATGTAAAATTGTGACTTTCACATCAATTGCACTGGTTTAATAAAAGAGAAGGTTGTGTTTTGTTACCATTCATATTTCCACACTATCTTTTACTGCTTGGCAAGATGTATCAACGTATTTCTCTTAATTAATATGGTGATTTTTTTGATGCAGATATAGAGCCTTTACAAACTAATTCTGATCTGGAAGAAGGCTACTGCAAAGCATTGTTATGCCGCTTACGCTTTCGTAAGGTCTTATCCTGTGTTTTCTCTAAAATGCGTGCTGTGGTGAATATGGGTCCTTTCTATGCTTAATTTCTGTTCTTTCATAATGTTTGCTCATATCCTGAATGTTCAATGGATTTATTTCTTTTCTAATTGAGATCACAAATTTAGTTAGATTGGCTTGTAGCTACATAGAGGATTCTGGAGATATTGAATGCCAAAATTTATCAAGGAGTCAGGATTTAAAACACCTGCTTTGACTTCTGGTTAAAAAACCTCATGCTGTTGAAAACAAATGATGAAGTTTTCATTTTGACAGTCACTTTTGAAAGACTTAAATATTGTCTGCAACATTAGGGTTTTCTTTTCCTTACTTCAATGTTGGGGAATCAGTGATATGGTTTATAATTGGATATTTCTTCCTTTCTACTCATCAATTATCTACGTTTTCTTGTTTCTCCTGGCTGATATTACTATAACACAATTCTGGTAGCCTGGTATCTTGGATTTCCAAGTATGCCTCTTCTTTTATGTCTTCTCTATCCTTTTCTCACTTTCAGAAAATATGGTCGCCCATGAGTCAACTTCATTTGTTTTTTTATTTGGTTCTATGTGCTTAAGCTTTGCAGCACTTTGCACTTGTCTTTTGTGGTATGTCTTGTACTTATTTTGACCATCTTTCCCTTGCTTTCAGCACTTTTTCCATGTTTTAACCTGCATGAGGCGACCTCAAGGAAGAGGTCTAGAGTTGGCAAGAAAACATATAGCTTCCTGCATTTCAGAGCTGGGAATAATTCTTAAATCAGCAGAATTCCTAATGTCTAATGCCTATGGAACTTGTGAAGATGGTACAGAAGATAGAACAACTGCTTCTGGCCATCAAGCTATTGGGTTTGATGCTAGTTTAAACAGCAGAATTTCAGCCCCAACTCCACCACGTTCAATTAAAATTCTTAGTTGGAAAAAGGTTAGAACTTGATGGTTAGTAGTGTGGTGTTTCTTCATTTCATATTCATTAATGTTTTTATCTTTCTGTTCTGCCAGGCCATTGAGTATTTTGAAAAACTTCTTCATGATCTAGATATTATATGTTCATACCCGTTGGACCCTTCTTTGGAAGTTCTTTTGCGCTTTGTGGCTCAATTTCAAAAAGCACAGCCTGATTTGGTTGCAAGAGCACATCTCCAGGTTATTTTGACTTTTTCCACGCTATCTTTCTGATTATTAGAATGGCTGCTACTGGATTGCTTCCTTGTTTATGAATTCCTTAACCTTTTTAATTGGTCCAGGTTCTCTTATCATATTGAAAAGAATTATGCACTTCACTTTTTATTAGCCCAGGCCTAGTTATTTTAATTTTTAGCTGAAAAAAAGAAGAAGAATATGGACGTGTTGCCATTTTTCAGTTCATGAGCCTGTTATGGAATGCTGTATTATTTGTTCCTTGAGTTATGCTTAGTGATTGGCATTCTAATAATCTGTCCTACTTTGTCTTCCCTTTTTTTTTTTTATCTAGTTTAACTTGTTCACCATTTTGTACAAGATTCTTTTGGTAGTTACTTATCATTACATTTCTGGACTCTTAAACTTGACAACTTGTAACAGCTTCTGTTGGTTCAAGATGGAAAACTCTACGGGCGGTGTCCTATGTTTTCTCTGATTATTAGAGCTGCACGTCTTCCTGAGGTCTTTCTGCACCATGATATTCAGAAGAATGAATATGTTGTACAGTTAGGACAGGTGAAGACAAGTGTTGTCTTTTATTATATTCCCTCAGTCTCAAAAGTGACTGCCTTGTAAAGTTTTACTATTTCTCCACTCCCCATTATAAATTTTTGAAGCTGCCTTTCCATTGTAAAAATGACACTTGAAAATAACGTGTTATTAATAATAATAATAACTAAGAAGCAAATTTGAAAAGTCATGACTATCACATATCCTATTTAAATAAGTTGAATATCATGAAAAGTGATGGTGGTCAATGCCATGTTATCTTCTAATAATTTTTCAATTATCACATGTGATGCAGTTAGTGATCAATATGCTCAAAATTCTTTGCACAAATGCTGCATGGCAGAGGCGTAAACTCGGAAAGATTTTACAAGATTGGCGTGTTATCTATGTACAGGTTTGTAATCTTCCTTAATGTATTGTCTGCTTTGTCTGCTTGGGTTGTTTGTTTCTGTTCCTGAAGCAAATTTCATTTCAAATGCACCATTTATTTTAATGACAATGCTTTCTAGTATATTTATTGAAGAGATAATTGAATGTTAACCTGTCCTGAACCTAACCATTATTGTGGAAATGAGTAACAATGCTTAACCTAATCAAAGTTGTATAAACTATCATGCAATCTGCCTTGTCTACATAAATTATGAAAGTGTGGCATGTCTCTTGTATTAGTATTTTCTGCTTAAAATTTTGTTTACTTATTTTTCATTTTGGTCTATTTGATGTTTAAGGTTACCATGCTTTAAGTGCTGGTTTTGCTATTGCAATGTTGTCTGCTCCTCCACAGCCACTAACCTTAACATCACCTTATTCTGTTAAGTATCTGGCTATTCAAGCTTGATGAGTTTCTTGCAATTTAATGATTTTTATTAACTCTTCAAGACCAAATGTAAATTATATGGTTCCATGTATCTGCTTTCAGAGTTATTTTGGCAGACATCAGGTGGTGTTTATTCTTATGTTCTACATCTGTTTGTTAGCAGATAGAGCTTGCTTTCAGAAAGGAGTTTGGAGAAGGCTCTAGCGTTTCAAATGGCGAGGTATGTTGCTCTCTTGAGCATTTTACTTATTGTTGCACCCAAAAAAGTACCAGTGTATAAAAGGGAATTGGATTCTTAATCATATAAATAATTCCAATTTATGCATATAAACATACTCATTTAGATTGGTAGATGAATAAGTAACCGTGTGTATGGCTGAAAGTGAAAGAGTTTGGGAATCAATTTCATTGCCTCAAGATGCTCAGTATTTGTGGTTTCACCATTTGGGTCCTTTATAATACATTTAGAAAAGGGAATTGCCTGAGCGGCTTTACTGTTTGGTTTCATTCTTATTTTTATTTTTATTCTTAAAGAGAAAAACAGAAATGCCATAATCATACTCTGCTATTGTGAATAGAACATTGAAATTCAAACATAGTGTGATTAGCGTAGCTGTTGTGAGAAAACTAGCATGTATAAAGCTGTTATGAAGTTGTAATTGAACACTGTCAGAAATTAGGGCAGAAGTATTCTATTTGTTTAATCATCCTTATTATATCTTGATTAAATCTACTATAATTTTCATCGCAAGGCTTTGCATAGATGTTGCTTGTTGAGAGGAAGGCTCTTTGTTCTGAGATTTCATGTCGTCATGCGTCCAAACTTGACAATACTTGTATGATTAGTTCTATTGCCATTTGGCTTAAATGAGTACAAAAGAGTGGATTCAGATTATTATTTTTTTCATTATTGAACTAGATATAAATGGGTATCTGTGAATCTTTTATCTTTGCATTCTAGCAGTTCTGTGTTTCAGTTTCTGTTCACCCAATGTCATAAACTGAGATACTTACTTTACATAGAGTTATTAAATTTATTTGGTTTTGCAGAATGCATCAGCGAGAATATTAAAACACATCCTCATTTGGGTGGAGGAGCAAACTTATTGGATTTCCCATCGATTTCTTGTTCTGGGTTTCGAATTAGAGCTCTATTCTCCCAGTGAATATTGCATGGTGTATTGGTATTTGTATGTTGTTCTGATCAGGCTTGCAGAGAAAACACATCTGAAGATGACAGTGAGCGATGGCAGTGGTAAGCATACCTCTACTTCTCGCATGTTTTGTTTTCAGGGATAGAGGCCAGAACTTAGGAGCAAAAACGTTTCTGAAGTATGACAAATTGGAAGCATAAAACTGCACAAAACAATTCTGCTAGATTGCCTTGGGGTTTCAGTCTAGGATTTGACTAGATGAGTCTGTCTGTAAATGAGCTGTTGCTTAACAGGACATTGACATATGGGTCATTTGCAAAGTTTTCTAGCATTTTCAGATCATTGATTGAACAAAATTGACTTGGTGGGCTGACTGGGCCAGTTCCTCTGAGTGTGGGCAGACTCTTAGTTCCAGGATAATAAAATATTTCTTATATTCCTCATACAATTGTTTCTTCACTGGTAAATCTCCTTAGCATGCACCACCAATTTGTTTCATTCATGTTCATCTGTCAATCAGCTAAACAAAAGGGAAAGAAAAGAAAGGATTCTCCAAAGGACCTGGCAAGAGACACTAGGATTCCTCCTGCAATCTTGTTTCTTCAATGCCAAATATGTCTTGCTGAAGGACTCACACTGGTACATGTCCTTTTTTTAATACTTGTTGTCTCATATCGTATGTCCATTGCACAAAAGCTAAACTGATACAAAACTTTTACTCAATTTCTTAAACTGCAATAATATATATGTATATACAACTTCATTCAATTACAATCAATTAAAAAATGTAGAAGTAGAACCCGAAGTCTTGATTCTTTCTTTCAATTTCAACAATCAATCATAGTAATTTTTATCTTTCTTGTGATGGACCAACAAACATGGGGAGAGGGGGTCTAGTTTATGAGGTTATGCATCCATTCTCGAGAGCTACCTAATCTGATGTTACTGTGGATGGAATTTGTCCTTTTTTCCATTTTATATGCCCTTGCTTCTAGGAAGTTTGAACCCTACTTTGCAGGTTTCGAAAGGATTTTTTTTTATTTTAATCGATATTGTCTTTTTATATATTGTGAATCTGAGAACATATGCCTTCCATCTCTTCAAATAAAATGCGTTTGTTTCACCATTGTCATCTCAATTGCTCTAAAGGACTTGTTCTATTTGTCTAGCTGCTTGCTGCTTTGAGGAATGAACTGATGGTTTTACAATCTCCCAGCCCATTTAATTCTGAACACGAGGTAAAGTGTATATCTTGTGTATATGGTAGTTAATATCATACCTATAAACAATAAGGCAATGTTTGGTAGAGCATCATAGAATGCCATATGTTTAAAAGAGGAAATAATGGTTGCTCTCTCCACAAATAATGTTAAGCATTAACCGTGTTGCCAAGATGAATGGTGTCATTCAGATCAATTGATATGTTTGTTGGAAATATGGCGTTGCAGAGTCTTGACTGAGATATTGTGCTCGGTGTTTATTTTAACAAGTTATCTTTTCTTTGCATTAAAATCAATTCATTTGATTGGAGGAGCAAAAAAATTAGCTTAGACATCAGATAAAAAAATATTTCTCGCACAGAAGCGACCATGAGATGGCTCAATGATGTCATTTCTTCTCACGCCAAATTTATTTTTCTCCAGAGGTTTATACAGCATTTTGAACTTCTACAAAAAGCTTGTATCCCTGATCACATTTCATACCCTTCATTCAAGGAATCAACATCCTGCGCCCGCTTCTCTGTAAGTAGTCTATGATGGTTACTAGTTATCGCTACATGATCTTTTCTTATATAAATCTCAAATGATTTCTCTTTCTGTCTACAGACATTAGTTATGTATAATTATTTCAAGGATGCTCAGAATATTGCAAAGGAGGTGAGGAGTGGTTTTTCCAATGACCCAGACAGATTAGCTGAACTCCGCGTATTGGAGCAGGTTGCAGAACACAATAGTATTGCCCTCAATGTGATTTGTCAGGTCGGAGCTCTCGATCCGTCGCTCAAGGTTTCCTTTGAGTTCATCCACCATCCATGTTTTGCCACTGTTGTTGTCAAGAGATCTTGAAGGTTTATCTTTAAGGACAGTCAATTTTGAAACACTAGGCAATTTAGTTAGGTGGTATAGCAATTGTAACATTTTTAATTTGTTTCTCTACAAATTCTCTCCATTATTATTTTTTTTTTATCATTTTATGTAGATACCATCATCTCCAAAGAGAAAATAAGTAGAGCATCGTCTATTGCATTCTAACCCCTTTTTTGGGCGGTGGTTTCCTGCTCAGCATGATGTCAGACCGAGGGTAGCTTCTCCTCAACTCGTAGATTTCCATATTTTCAGTCAATGCCCACTAATATTTGTATTAGCAAAAATATCACTTTAGCAGCACTCAGTTTATGCCCGCGGGAGCCCCACCAAGCTCATAGACCGGGTCTTGTTTTGCTCTTCTGTGACTGCCACGGTCCAACCTGCTTCTGGTCTTTTTTTCAATCTAATCATGCCACGTGATGTTCTTAGCTGTGATTTTGAAGGCATTATTTGGCATCCAAGTTGGCTCTATGATAATTCCTGGTGATTTTGAATGCATCGCTATAGGGTTCATGAAATTTGGACTGGTTTGGCATTTGTAGATTCGCACTAATATAAACCACGTGAATCGCCAGGAGATTCTATTCTACTTTCTAGAATGCTTCCAATTTCTGCTTCCAAGTCAAAATCAAATCTTGTACATCAAAAAAGTGATCAGACCGCTACAACTTTTTCAGGGTAAATAAGGAATGACAGAAAGTGGAGCCCACGGTGAAAACCTTGCTCACACCCACCATTCATCTTTGCTTTAGATAGGTAAATGATTTTGTTTTTTGTGTTATTATTTTGGACGCAGAAGAAAACACAATAGAACAAGAAGAAATTTAATGAATATATTGATGGATGAATTTATAAATTCCTTCTCAATATATAAAAAATAAGTGAAAAACTATCTAAATTCTTATTAAAAAAATTAATCTCGATGAATAAAACTTACATTAAAATATCATATCAATGTATTAATTATTCCTATAACCATCGAAAAAGATTCTTTTATACAACACCCCCCCCCCCCCCCCCCCAACAAGAAGGCCAGCTAGGATGGATCCGAGTGGGACCGGACACCATAAGTTAAAACAGAATTTAACAGGACAAAAGCTGTCCTTGTGAATTGTTCAAATGATAGGAAGATGTGGTGGATGACTACTTTTTTTTTTTGTTATTTGTATTTTTTTTTAATCGGTGAAACAATGCAAAAAATAATATAATCCGTACATATTGTAATTAAAAAATATTATATTTATAGCTTGTTTTATTTAGAACAGCGTATTAAAAAAAATATACGGTATGGACAAGAGAGAAATAAAAAGAAAGAAAAACTTTATAAATATACCGAAATTTTGATTATAACATCATCACTATTATTGAAAAAATATCAAAAAACAGATCCAATGACACCAAGAAAAATAACCAACGATGAACCGAGTGAAAGACACTTGCCACTAAAGACAAGTGTGTCACCCACCATCTTTAAACGGCAAGCGTGACCTACTTAAGTTATCATTGGTGATCAGTTTTGATTTGTCTATGAAGTTTTTCTTTCTTTCGATTTCTCTCTTATCTCTCATCTTTACTGTTCATTTAATATTTTTTTATTGGATATCGCTATTTTGAACAGCGATAAGCTATAAATATCGCATTTTATAATCACAACATGTATAAACTATGATATTTCATTAATTTTTTAACTATGTTATTCCGTGAATATTTTTAATTTAATGTGGTGTTTTTAACCTGTTCCTCTTTCTTTTCTTTTTTTTCCTGATTGAAGGGTGTGATCATCCTTTTGCGAATAGGGTGGCTCATTTTGAATCACTGCTGGCTGGCATAGCTGCGTTCCACGTGGCGCCAACAGTGACGGTGATGATCTAACCTCTCCCTCCCTCCCAGCTGTATTAACTATTACGGTCCACGGATTGATCAGTGATCACCCACCAATAAAAAAATAAGTGTTTGTTCGATTTTGTCAATGATTTTCATTGTTGGATTAAACAACTTACTGTAAAAAAATAATCATGAATGTCCTTTAGATTTTCCCATGAGTTCAATGAAATTTCACATGAATAGACGTAGTTCTAGATTCTTGGTAAAAATCTGATTTTTTTTATTTATATTTTTTTAAATTGTTTTGATGTTTTATATTGTTTTAATGTGTTGATGTTAAAAATAAATTTTTAAAAATAAAAAAATATTTTAATTTATTTTCATGCAAAAACCATTTTTAAAAAAATAAAAAAAAATAATTCAAAAACATAGAGATACCAATTAAGAAAATAATCATGCATGCTTAAATTGTAAATGATGTTGGCGCGTGGAAGTGGGATCCATTTCAACTCGCCATGAGAAAGAGTGAAAAATCCTATATAAATAGCAGAAGGCTGCATTGATGATATTGCCAAGAAAGCAAGGACACTCATCCAAAGTTAAAAGAAAATTCAAATTTGATGTCTTTAAACTTTAGCTGGCTGACACTCTTTTATAGTCAAAAACCTCTCCTGTCTTTAACCCAACTTTCCCTTTCCGTTCTTCTTGCTGTTCTTGTTTCTTTGACAAGAAATTCTCAAGCTGTTGTGTTGTCCTAAAGCTACCCGGTATTTGAAAGAGTTTTAATCTGTTTTTTATTAAAGTTTGATTTGTCACGCGCACCATTTTATTTGAACAGAAAATTAATGCTTAATTAATGCTTTTTTGAACAGAAAAAGTTAAATTAATGCTTTTTTGAACAGAAAAACAGTTTAAAAAACAACTGCTACAACTATCTCACACTCTTCTCATCCTAAAATACAACATATTTCATAGTTTGATTTGTCACGCGCACCATTTTATTTAAACTTGTGGTGGAATACATTAATGGCCTGTCTTTCTCATTGAGCCTATTTGTTTTTGCGGTGGAAAAAAAATTATTGAACAAAATTGATTTTTTATACTTTTATATCGTTTTGATATATCAAAAATAATTTTTTTAAAAAAATTATTATTTTAATATATTTTCAAGTTGAAAATACTTTGAAAAGTAATTGCTATCACAAAATTAAAAAGGCTCTTAATGTATATTGTGATACAAAATGTTTTTCTAAAAAGTTTTAGTTGAAAGTTTATGAAAATGATTTTATGTTATATTTTTTTAAAATTTTAATATAAGTACATCAAAATATTAAAAATATTAAAAAATGATCAATTTAATTTTTTTAAAATTAAAAACAAAACTAAATACAATTTCAAATATAAAAACAACCTATACTTAAAAATATAACTCTATGAATGAACATATGACAAATGATGTATTGGGGAGAAGATTATAAGTTCCTTGAAAATAAAGAGGCAAAAAGCCACGATTTTTAACAGCTAACTGACTTGTACAGGCACAGGCAGGCTAGCTATTTTTATCAAGGAGACAGCAGTACAAGCCGTATTTCTGACACAGAGAGAGAGAGAGAGAGAGAGAGAAACTACCATCAGATGAGACTTGAGAGAGAGACATTATTTATAATTTTATAAAAATAGCATTAAATAAATAAATAATATTCAACGACGCCGACGAACCAACAAAACCGAACGAACTAATCAAATTCTGACATACTTTCATATTTCTCTGTCAGACAGACTTTTCTTTCTCGTCTCTATCACTTCTCCTCCTCCTCCTCCTCCTCCTTTGCCTCTCCCCATCTCTCTCTCTCTCTCTCTCTCTCTGGTATTCAGTTTCAGGTAGGTGATTATTACCAGCTCTTTTTTCCTGGATTTTTTTAAAATTTGAGTTTTGATGATGTAATAATATATTCTCTTGAATTTGCAAAGTTTTCTTTCTTTTTCTAGTTTTGGTTTAGATCTTTTGGCGATGATAAGTCAAAGGGTGTCTTCCTTTTCCATTCTTTTCTTCTTTAGCTAAGCATGGATGCTATTTTGCTTCTGCTGATTGTTGATGTCTTTTAACTTGTTTGTGTTAGTTGATATTGTATTTAATGTTTTCTTGGACATCATTTTTCGTTTCTTGATTTTTTTGTTCTTTCATTGAATTTGGTGGATTTCACAGCTTTTTGTTTTTTATGTTGATTTCTTGCCTATCTTTTCTTTCTCTTTTGTGTTTTTATTTTGATTTTGTGGGATTTTGGTGATTATGGTGGTGGCAGTACAGATTCTTTTTTTTAAAAAAAAAATTAGTAAATGTTGCTGATATTTTACTGTTACTGATGGAAGCTTTATCTTTTATCTATCTGGATCTAATTACTTTAATGTAATGTAAACGGTAATTGTGAGCTTATTAAAGTCAGTTCAGGGGTCTAAAACTTTGATCAGATTTTGACTCTCTAAATTAAGTGCTAATTGAATTAGAGAGTTAGTGTGAGGAGAATTGACTTGATGAGTTTGTTTGTAGAATTCTGTATTTGAGAGGGAGAGAGAATGTCAGGTGGAACCCAGAAAAGTTTGAGGAAAGCACTTGGTGCCCTCAAGGATACCACCACTGTTTCATTGGCCAAAGTCAATAGTGATTACAAGGTATTTTACTAGTTTAAAACAATCATGAAGTTGTTGTTGTGGCTATTTAAAGTTAGGTTTTGTTTTGAAGTATTGATCTTGTTGGTTTGGTGGTTTTTGCGATTTCAGGAATTGGACGTTTCTATAGTTAAGGCCACGAATCACTATGAGCGACCTGCAAGGGAAAGACACATTAGAGGTACATGAAATGCTCTCCTTAATCTTACAAGATAGGAAGTTGGGAGCAACATATTGATTGTGGCAGTAAAAAATGCGACGTTCTAGAGAAGGAAAAATTTGATGGATGTGAAGCTCATGTGCTTTCTATTTGATTCTCTTTGCAGCTATTTTTGCTGCCGTTTCAGCTACCAGACCTCGGGCTGATGTTGCATATTGCATCCATGCACTTGCGCGGCGTTTATCGAGGACACATAACTGGGCGGTATGTGCATCAGCATCATATGAATCTTATGTGATTAGATAGCTATGAATAGAGAGGTCTGAAGTAAATTAAGTGCTATTCTGCCTGTTTAAGTATCCAAATCTTCATGCCTTGGTTGGAAATAAATTTTTTGTTTTGGCTTCCAGGAGCCCTCAAATCTACACTAACTTCCTCTTTATTTCAAGGTATTCACACTACTAGAAAATTGGAAAACACCACACAATATTCCATCGGTATTTTAATTGCTAACAAAATTTTTGATGGAAACCTGTCATTGCTAAGTTACTTGTCGGGAATTGTTGTTTTGTCGGTATTTTTGTTGGCAACAAAAGTTGCCATTTGCACCAAAAAATCAGATTTATTGCCCATTTTTCATCGAAAATTAATTTCCAACGGAATTTTCAATCACTGATTCTGTTGAAAATGCCCAAACTTTATGTGACTTTCCAATGAAATGGATGTGAAATTGCCGACATAAATGAAGCTATCCGTAGGTGATTCCGTCAGTGTTTTCACTAATTTTTTGGTATGTTGTTATGATCCCCTAGCTAATCTAAACATACAACAACTCCAAGCATCTTCAAGTCAATAATTACTCACATTAAACTCATAACCACAACAAAAAAACACTCATGGAATTATTGAAACAATAAACACATATCGAAAAAACATAAAACATTATCCAAAAAATATGAATGTAATGCATTATAAAACACTAACAAATGTCTTACACAATTTCAATTTTATTACACAATGAAACATTGTATCTAAATCAATTCAACACTACTTTTTAATCAAAATCCTTCTCTTCATGGTAATCAAGCAGCTCGAGTTAAAGTTCAGTTGGATCCAAAGAGAAGATGTATTATATATGCATAGAAAGATTAAAGTAGATGAATGTCAAATAATAAGATTTGTTCTGAAGGGATAAATTTTGTCAGCGTTTCAAGGGTGGTTTTGCTTAATGTTGTGTGGAACACATTAGTTGAAAGGCAAGCTATTAACCATGCCTACATGCTAGGACAAGAGAAAGTTGTCTATGTTTACCATCTCATTACATTAGGGACAATGGAAAAGGAAAAATATTTCACCAAGTTGAGAAAAGGTGATTGTCAGAGCTGGTGTTTGATTGCATAAACAAAAGTGGTAGTCATTGGAAGTTGTATTTGATAAGGCGGACAACAGAAAGGATAATATTATGGAAAAGATGATTCAATATGACAAGCTCAAACTCATGTTTAAGAATATTGTACATCAACCAAAAGATAGCAATCTAGTAAAATCTTTTGGCTTAGATTTGTAGTAAATCCTACCGATTTTTTGCTACATTATCCTCATTCTTTGAAGTTGAAAGGTGCAAATGTTTCATACTACTATAATTCTGAGTGTATATCATTTTAGAACATATCAATGATTCAATATAATGTTATGTTTAGAGAATTTTGTTTTTATTGAAGGGAAACCGTAGGGATCTCTATGTTAGTTGATAGTCTTCACATCTTCTGCATTTGAATGACAAGCCTTTAATCATTTGAAAAAAAAAATGATAGATTTATTTTGACGTTTCTTTCATTTAATTTGAGCATCAATTCTTTCAGATTTTTTTTCGTTTCTTGAGTAGCAAGGATATCCCAAGAATAACTAATTTATTCAATTCAAACTTATTGACGAGTCGTGTGGGTTGGCTCGGAATAACTAATTTATTCAATTCAAGCTTATTCATCATAAATTAATACATTTTAATTATTATCAATTCCACAAAATCAATTTTCTTCAAATTTCCAACTTAACAATAAAATTAACAAAATATAATTAGTACCCATTAAATTATCCATTATTTCTTCAATTATAACACACTTAGGTTACAAAATCAAATTCAATTTTTTCAAAATCTCAAACAAACCCTAATATAAAATCAAGCATTAATACAACGAAATTATCTAGAAAAAAATTGTAAAACACTTAAATATATAAGCATACAACAAATACTACAAACAGTTTCAATAAATTAACTAAAAACATAAATGAATTAAAAAAAAAAGGTGGGTTTACAAACCTGGTGGTGTGAGACTTGACAAAAAATAGAACCAAGAGACGGAAGTTGATGCTATTGACAAATGTTGGTCGACATCGGTGGGTTGAGGGGCTGGATTTGCAAGAGGGCTGCCGGAATTAAAAGATGGGGCTGCTGCTGTTCTTTTAGCAATCGAAGATGAAGAAATGGGAGGAAAGAGAGAATTATCGGGTTTTAATTCATTTAAAATGGCTGATATAAATTCTATCGGCATTACTAACGTGTAAAATTTCTGATGGAATTGCTGATGAAATTTTAATTGATTTTTTTTTATTTTTTTTATTTCATCGCTATTTCCATTGAAAATTATTGATGGAAATGTTCTATTGGTATTTCTATCGGAAATTATTGACGGGATATTATTCATCGGGTTTCCAATGCTATTTGTTAATTTTTTGGTAGTGTCAAATATTTGCCACAGTTCCTGTTTTCATTGGAATTCAGTTAGGCGATGGTAAATGCATAAACTGCTGATCATAAGCAACACTAGCCCTCTGGATGAGTCACCTATTTTGAGTACTAGACTGAAGGCATTTGATGCATCATGTAGCATGATAGTTCATATCTTGGAAAAGTTAACGACCACCTGAACTTCCACCTGACAGAATAATATATATCCCTGTGGTCTTTGTTGTTGCAGCACCATGTTTTTGCGGTCTTCTGTTTTACCAATTTCAAAATGAAGTAGCAAGAAAATCCTTTTTACATGAACAAATAAGTGAAAGTTTCTTCTTGAGCAACTCAAATTTATAGATGGGATTGGTTGACATTTCCCCTATCTGCCTCTATATCCATCTCGTTCTGAAACAGAAAGATATTAATGAAGTTTATTCTTGATAAAGTTAAAGCGCTTCATGTCAGTGGTATCCGTAGTTCAATTTCCAATATTCATGAATCCTGTGGTTCATTTTATGGAAAGCATTTGTTGTAATTCATTAATAAATTGCTTACTTTCCAAAGTCATTGCTTTGAGTGATTTGATGTTCACATTATGTCATATGCATAGGTGTATTTCTGATCTATCCATGTGTTTTCCTACAATGTGTTTGACTTGCTGCTAATTTTTAGGTTGCTTTGAAAACTTTAATCGTTATTCATCGTGCTTTGAGAGAAGTGGACCCCACGTTTTACGAAGAAATCATTAATTATGGAAGAACCCGAAGTCATATGCTTAACATGGCTCATTTCAAAGATGATTCCAGTCCGAATGGTATCTTTTTTTCTTCTTGGTGAAGTGATTATTCTTGTTAAATCATTGTTTATGATGATTATTGTTATGTGCTGGACAGCATGGGATTATTCCGCGTGGGTTCGCGCCTATGCCTTGTTTTTGGAGGAGAGGTTGGAATGCTTTCGCGTGTTGAAGTATGACGTTGAGATGGATCGACCTGTGAGAGCTCATCTTTTTAATGTGACATATTTTAGCTCTCAATTTATTCTTGATTTATTTGTTGAAATCCCTGTTAAAGTTTATCATTTCAACCATTTTACTATAAATACTATTGTGTGGACTTTACAGCACCTAAGCATTGACATTTGTAAATTTGAATTTTTTATTTAGGTAAAAAGAATTTTGGTTTTAGTTAGAAGGAATTGTTGCTACTTCATTTCAGCCCCTTTTATTCTCAAATAGCATGAACATTTGTGCTAGATGTGTCATCGAAAACTGTGGAGTTTCATTGATAAATCTTTTATGCAGAGGACCAAAGATCTGGACACTGTTGAAATACTGGAACAGTTGCCAGCTTTGCAACAGCTTCTTTTCCGTGTTCTTGGTTGTCAGGTAAGTGATCTTCTCAATTTAAAGTGAAAATATAATGGTTTCTCGATTTAGGATAGAGTTATTCATGAATGCCTTTTATTTTGTATTTAAATGGGCAAACAATTTTGTACCATTCGTGCAGCCACAAGGTGCAGCAGTCAATAACTTTGTCATTCAGTTGGCACTTCAATTGGTGAGTGGACTTTGTAAATCATGCTTATTCTGTGTAGCTGGTTTGACATGCAGAGGTTTTTTTTACTTCTTACAGCTTACACTTTTTGTCATCTATAATAATAGGTTTCTTCAGAGAGCATTAGAGTTTATCAAGCTATAACTGATGGTACTGCCAATTTGGTTGACAAGGTAAGCAAACATCATTGTTTGTCAAATAAATGTTTGTTTTTCACGTTTGAAGCTAGGCTATTGAGCAAATCATGTACTTACAATACTTTTTATGGATGACAGTTCTTTGAGATGACGCGCCTTGATGCTTTGAAGGCTCTGGAAATATATAGAAGGGCTTGCCAACAGGTAATATCTTCTTGAATGCTGTGCATATGACAGTTTAACCATCTCTTAGCGTAGCTGTTATTTATGTATTTCCATGGTCGTACTCTTTAACTTTCTGCTTATTTCAGGCAGAGAGACTTTCAGAATTTTACGAGATATGTAAAAGCATGGATATTGGACGTGGAGAACGGTTTATAAAGATTGAGCAGGTTTGCATTCTCATTTGTGGTGTTTTCCTGGAACATATATTTTTTTAGGATCCTTCTCTTTTATTCTAGTCGACTAATTTTTTGTTGATAATGAAGCCCCCTTCATCATTCCTACAAACCATGGAAGAGTATGTGCGAGATGCTCCAAGGATGTCAATAGCTCGAAAGGATCAGGTACAGAAATTCTGTGTGTAATAGATTTGTGTTGGAGGGAAGAACAGAACAGCAAAGGGGCATCAGATATCATTTATGTCGAAAATTAGCTAAACAAAACTTTTTATGAAATTGGTTAATTGACAATGGAGTGGATTTCTCAAAAGGAAAACCTCTGCTTTTGCCTGCGCACCATGGGCACAAAGTTGTCATGCATGCGATGTTACTGAATGTTACATGGCAAGGCATGCTATAAACCTCTATCAAATCTATTTTCACATGAATTAGGCATAATTAAAAGTGCATGCGTTTCTAATGCCAGCATGTAAGATTTTCCATGTCCCCACTCTCTGTAATTATTTATAAAGGTCCTATTTTTCCTTTCTAAAAAGTAATAACTAATATTTGTATATATCTTTAGTTCCTGGTTTATGCTATCACCTTTTGTTATGTTCTTGCAATAATGATTATTGACAATGTAATCTTCAACTTTGCAGTTTGTGGATAATAAAATTGCTGCCCCCAAGGAAATCTTAGCCATAGAGTACAAAAAGGAACCTGGGGTAGAGGAGGAATGCCCGCCATCACCACCTCCACCTGAACCAGTAAAAGTGGAAGAGCCTGTAGCTCAACCACCTGATTTGTTGGTAATTTCTCAACCTCTGTTTCTTTTAATTTGGATGTGGTATTTCTTTTCCAGAGAAGATTCTGAATGTTTTTCGGTTCTCTTATGAGCTCTGCTCTTTCCCTCCTTTTGGTGTAGGGTTTGGGCGATCCTCTTCCAGTTGCTTCAGAGCTAGATGAGAAGAATGCCCTGGCTCTTGCTATTGTTCCAGTCGGTGAGTTCCTTATGATGGTCCAATCTTACACGCTTTTGGATTATGGCTCAAAAGTTTGAGAACTCATTTTAAATTAGATTGTAGCATACACTACAACAACATGTGTAGCTGCTGTGTTGAGACATACATTGAAAATTAACCTTATGGAAGGCAAACCCTCAAACATTAAGACTTAAAATAGAATGAAGACCATGGTTGTATAATTTGATCAGATTAAGTTCCACTGCAATAGTTTGTTTGCAATAGTGAATCAGGTTTTATGTTTTGCTGTTTTCTGTTGTTGCAGCTGAACAACAAAGTACTGCTATCCCAAGTCATGCAAATGGAACTACAGGCTGGGAACTGGCACTTGTCACAGCTCCTAGTTCAAATGAAAGTGCCGCTGCTGCTAGCAAACTGGTAATTTTCCATAATTGGTTTCCTGTTGGCAATTAATATCTCACTAGAACAATTTCAATTTGTCTACTTCCATAGACTTGGATTGTTCATATGAACAACGTATGCAGTAGCATTCTGGTTATGCTGATTTTTATCACTTGTGTTGACACCAAAGGCTGGAGGGCTCGATAAACTTACATTAGACAGCCTCTATGATGATGCAATTAGAAGGAGCAACCAGCCTGTGAGCTACAATCCTTGGGAGCCAGCCCCAATGGCTAATCCCATGATGCAAACAGCTGTGCATGATCCTTTCTTTGCCTCCAACATGGTGGCTGCACCACATTCAGTGCAAATGGCACAAATGGCAAGCCAACAGCAAGCTTTTATGTTACAGCAGCAGCAGCAGCAGCAGCAGCAGATGATGATGATGATGGGCCAACAACAGCAACCTTCAAATCCTTTCGACAACCCTTATGGAAGCAGTGTCCACCCCTATGGCTCAGGTAGGCCGCCTGTTCAAGCATACAATCCATATTCGGGCCTTATTTAGAAGCTTTGCGCGAAGCACATTCTTTTTATGGAAACACGTGAAAGAAAAATCTTGGGAGAGCGGTCGGCTTTGGTTTTTGAGATTGGGAATGCTTGAAGACTCGATAGTTGTGTACTGTATGTTGTGTATGTGCAGTAGTCAGTTAGAATGAGATTCTTCTTTAATAACTAGTGAGACAAAGGACTGTGGATTAGCGATTATTTGCATTGAAGGTTAGTAATAATGCTTTTCAGACAACTACAGCTTTTTCAACCTGCTTTGTTGTTGATGATGTTTAAGCAGGTATTTCATATCTTGTTATTTTTCCCCCCGTCAGGTTTACTTGTAGATGATAGGAATGATATGTAATCTCTGTGATTATTACCACATTTATGTAAAAAAGAACACCAAGTTTGATTTGTGACTCAAAGTCTCAGCATCAGATGTCATTGGTTCTTGTAACAATACTTACTATTCTCTGTCTACTCTTGTTTGCCCCACAGTTGGAGCTTCTCAACAATTTTGAACTTGTCAGGCAGCAGAATTTTGGAGTCAATTTTGTTGTGTTGACAAATCTGAAGCTTTCTCACTCTCTGTGTGGGAAAAAAGAGATTCAAAGTCCTTGCATTAAAAAAAAGCTACGCTTGTTCAGTTTTTACTGTAGAGCAAGGCAAGTGCACTTACAATTTTGCCTTCCATAATTGCAAGAGAAGGGCAGAGTGTTTTTAGGGCAAATTGATATTTTCACGGGTTTTAAATGTTATTATCAATTTGTTTGGGGTACATGGTGAGATTATTTATTTACTCTTTAAAAGCAAAAAAATATAGCCTGGGTGTTTTTTGTTGTTTTGCTTTTTTTTTTTGTTTTTTTTTTTTCAAGTATCATTCTTCTATATTTTGTTATGGAGAATTTTACTTTGTTATTTTTTAAAATTTATCTTCAATGAGATTAATTCCAAACTCATAACTAGAATTATGAGTTTTAAACATTATGAGTTTTAAATATTAACACGGTTTGAACTCAATCTTTTTTTAGGTTTTTTATTGAATTTCTTTTTTCTAATCTCAATTTTTAATATTTAATTTATTGAAAATTGATTTTTATGTTTTTTTTTGCTTTACTTTATATGGGATTATCCCAATTATATATCCATAGTCGAGTGTTAACAGGTTAACCTAATTTGAGTAGGATTTTTTTTTTAATTTTTTTTGACATTGAATTATTTGATGATTAAACTATCACTTTATCTTTGATAGGGTTACCTCGATGTCACGGTCAAGTTGTAAATTGTGCATGCCAACCTAGATAAATTTGGATTGTTTTTTCAACATTTTTTATTTTTATTTTTTATTTATATAATTGAAATTATACAAGTTTGTTAACTCGGGTTAGGTCAATTAGCTGAGTCTCAACTTGTTTTTGTTTTAAAACACTTGTATCACCTTGACTTTTTTTATTATATAAAATAATATTGGGTTGAACCGAGATGTAACACGGGCTACCCATCTAGTAATCCATCAATGTATGCTTGCAAAATCTTGACCTCCAGCAAAAACTAAGGTTGGTCATGTACTTAAAAGGTCATTGATAGATAATTCAGGTTTGGGTGTGCATGTTGTCTTAATTCACATTAATGAAGTCTTTTTTAATTTTTTTAATTATATTGGCTTAAATTGTTTTTTGGAAAAATAACATAATTTATATATATTATAATTAAAAAATATAATATTTATAATTTGTCATTATTCAAAATAATGACATTAAAAAAAATCATGAAATAACCTGCATATTAGGAGAGAGGAGAGGAGAGAAAATAAATAAATAAATAAATAAACTTCGGAGACATACTGAAACTCTGATTACAATATCACTCGTATAATAAAAAAGATCTCGACGAGATAAATCCAATGACACAAAAAAAAATCACCAACAGTGACCCGAGTGTGCCCACACTTGTCACACAAAGATGGCAGGGGGCTCACTTGGATCACCGTTGATGATCTTTCTTTGTGTCATTTAATTTATCTTATTGAGATCTTATTTATAATATCAATGTTATCATAATCATAGCTTCGATATGTCTCTAATATCTTTTTTTTTCTTTTTTTTTATCTCTCTTCTCTCTTACTAGGCAACCCATTTCTTATTTTTTTTTAAATGTCATTATTTTGAATAGTGATAAACTATGAATATTGTGTTTTATAATTTAGAGATAAAAATAATGGAGACAAAAATATATTTAATTGAAGAGATAGAGATATAAAAATAAATGTCTCTGAAACAATTTTAAAGTGAATTTCTATACTTTCAAAACATGAGGTATAGAGAGAACATGTTTTTAAATATAATTGTAAAAGACTTTCAATCCTATAATTGTCCAACTAGGACATGTAAGGATAAAAGTGATTATTATCATGGTTTTAAAACTCAACTTGGAAGTTGATTTGAGACAAGACCCAAGTCATGGGTTGATCGTTAATCTGGGTTAATATAAAAATAAAAATAGTTATTATTATAGTTTAAAAACTCAACTTGAAAGTTAACCAGGGGCAAGGCCCGTGTAATAGGTCGGGGGGGTCAATAAAAGGATAAAAATAATAATTATTATAGTTTTAAAATTTAACTCGAGGGTCCACCGGGGCAAAGCAGGGGTCACTGGTTGAGAGGATCAACCCGGGTTGACCCAAGTCAATATATGGATAAAAGTGGTTATTATTATAATTTTAAAACTCAACTTAAAAGTTGACCCAAGACAAAACCCGAGTTACGGGTCGAGAGGGTCAACCCAGGTTGAACCAATTTTTTTAAGAAAATGAATCAAAACAACCTTCTTTTGACTAAATTTTTTAAGAAGAAGTTAATAGGTTTTTGACCTGAGTTTTATCTTGGATTTTTGACTGGTTAGGTCGGGTCAATTCTTTCTCTATTTTTTGACCGGTCAGGTCAAGTCAACCTGTCAGGTCAGTTTGATTTTTATAACTAGAGTTATTATAACATTATTAATTTCAACACTTAATATAAACTAAAATAAAAAAATAATATCAAATTATTTTTTAAAATATTTAAGTTTGACACTAATATATATTAAAGGTGAAATAAACTTTTTTATATTTTATATTGTCTTGTCCATCATAAAAAAACATAATACAGAGACAACCACCATGTCTTGTACATCATTATCAAAACACAATTATATTTCTATCTTTTTTTTTTAATCTTATCTTCAGTGTTTTTGTCTCTCCGTCTCTTTTATCTAAGATAGCTCAAGGAAAGATTTAGTACAAATTAAAATATAAAATGACATGGTAATATCTAACCTAGATGAGAGTGAAGAGTAATAGGTATGTTTCGAGTTAAAATCTAAAAAAAAAAAAAACACCATAACTATAGAAAAAAACATTAGTGATGCTGAATAAGAAAAAAAAATAAAAAACTATTTTCTTAGAGAAAAACATAACAATACATAATAAGAAAATTAAAAAATAACTAAAAAAAATGTTTATCTCAAGAATATTTCCAGTTTCCATAGATTTTTAGATTCCTTTATTTCACATAAACACTAAATCATCATATTTTAATAAATAAAGTTTCATCCTGAAAGCTTAAAAAAACCATTAACATTCAAATCGATGCATTTTTTTCTTCTTCCAAAACCTTACTTTTTATCTGACATGATGAGAACAAACCGGTTAGCACAGGAGCCTAAGACCAGTACTGTAGGGAGTCCAAGCATAATATAATATTGTATACTGAAAACCAGAGGATTAAAGTCCAATTTAATCGGATATAAGAATCCGCACCCCTCAAAAAGTAGTAAGCAAGCAACACACCTGTAAGCTTCGAATAAAATCATTATCCAATCAAAACTCAGCACAAGATCTGTACCAAAATCAGATTGTCAAAGCCAAACACCAAATAACTACTACTAGAAACTACTCCTCTACAACTACTACACCAACAAAGAGGAACACAGCTTCTTCTCGTCTTCTGGTTCCTCAAAATAAACCTTAAAATCTCTCACTGTTCTCAACTCAATGCCTTGTCTCTAACTACCCTAAAAACAATATGTCTTGGCTTTTCAAATCACTCCAATCCAACGACCCAGGTTCACCCCCACACTCTCCTCCCCCTCCTTCAGTTAAAGACCACTTGTCGGCCATCGGTGTTTCTATAGGTCGTCAATTACGTGGCGTTGCTAACTTCCTCGCCCCTCCACCCCCGTCCCGTCCTGAAGCAGCCAAATCACAACCGTCCGATTCTTCTCAATCATCACGAGCTCTCATCGGGATTCGCAACGATCTCGCCGAAATCGGTGACAGTTTAAAATATGGTCTCTCTAAACTCACTTTTAATTTCTTGCGATTTAAAGATGATGATCATAACAACAGTAGTCAAGAAGGTGATTATGAGGATGGCGTGGCGGGGATTAATGAGGAGGTGATTGGTTTTGTTAAGGAGATTTCTCTGAGACCTGAGTACTGGGTTGATTTTCCTTTACCACTCCAAAACGGTAAAAATAAAAATAAAAATAAAAAATTTAGTCTTCCTTTTTTTTTTTTTTTACCTGTCAGTAGTGAGTAATTGTTCTTTTTATTAATTATTTGTGACAAATGTGATATATATTTTAGTATGAAGTTGAAGAAAAAAAATGTGTATCTGAAGTGCAAGAGTTTGATATATTTTTGAATTGATGTATTTATAGATTTTATATGGATTGTGGGATTTGAACTGTGTAAAGTAATTGATTTTATGTGAAGAATTTTTCAATTTTGGGTGAAAAGGAGTTTTTTTTTTTTTGTGCAGATTTTAGAATGACTGATGCTCAAAGAGAACACGCCTCAAATATTGAACGTTTTGTTCCTAGTTTGGCACAACTTAGATATAATCTTAGGAGTGAAACGGGGGATGGCCGATTTTGGATGGTTTATTTTATATTGTTGATTCCAAGATTGAATGAAGGTGATTTCGAGATTCTATCGACTCCCCAGGTAAGATTTCTGTGTTGATATGTTTTATTCCTTTTATGCATAATTTGCCTGTGGAAGTAAGGGCCTGAGACAAGTCTTCAGGTTTCTTTAGCTGCAATAGTAGTGAAATCATAATGGGGGTTTGTTATTATTATTGTTGTTATGGTCGAAGGGTGCTTTGTAGTTGTACACTTGTACTGCTGGTTTTGCTGCATTATTGCTTTTTCTCGACTAAGCATGGTCTGTGCGCATGCTATGGCTTCTTGTGAGCATAGCAATTTATTTTACCCACAATACTAGTGAAACCATAATTGGTGTCTTGTTTTTGTTGTTGTTGTAGATATTGTATTAGTAGTTGATAACACATTATGCACACCGGCAGTTGTGTGCAATTATTTTGAGCCACAATACTAGCGAAACCATAATTGGTGTCTATTGCTTTTGCTGAGCAGATAGTGTGCACTGCTATTTTTTTGTGACATTATTTATTTCGATCCTCAAATGTGCTGGTGGTGTTATATGTCTTAAGGTAGGGAAGACAATAGTTGATCTTCCAGGCATCTAGCAAGCATAAGCAGATAACGTACCAGTTAATAAAACATTTTGCATAGCTACAGTTTACATGCCATTAGTGTGGAGGGTTATATGGTTTCTGATATTTTGTGTGTAAGAATAATTGATGTCTTTGCGGTTGAAAGTTTTGAGGAGGTGACCTCCTTTTGTCACCTGATGGAATAATAATCTTTTATAACATGCAATCAGCTGTATTTTCATTTATGTTCTTGTAAAGTTGCAATGGAAATCATAGCTCCAATGTACTCATCCAGAATCTGGAGGAAGTAATTACTATCTTCAATCTTGATATTGAGAATCAAAACTAGAAGATGCGAGGATGATGGCACTTGCATATTTTTTAATAGTCATCTTAGAAGAGGGGTGGGATAGGGATTGTTAAGTTTGAAGAATTCTGAGAATATGCAGAACGAAGCATATGTGTGAGTAATTGGTAATCGTGCTGACTTATTACTTCAAAACTCACCCCAGGGGAAACAAAAGTGCAGGGTCTCCAAATTTTAGTAAAATATGCACACTTCTTTTTTCCTTATTTTGACATCATAAGACTTGAAACAAACCATCTCTACACTTTTTGATGGAATTGGTGTTTATAATTTGACATTAGAGCAAAGTGTTTCATCTGAAATTGGTTTTAAAGTTCTGAGGTTTCAGACATCTGAGATATTGGAAGAATGATCCTGTTAATTGTAAGTGAGCTATTGTGCTGTGCTAGTTGTATGTATCAAGTGATATGGACTGTTGATTCAGTTGGTATTGATTTCTTAAGGAAATTTAGGAGACTGAATCTTCAAGCATCTAATATAGGAGACTTGATATTCTTTTTTAGAGAAACTAAAACTTCAATATCCCAATAATGATCATAGTTTAGAGCAGGGGGCAACAGTCCTTTGTGTGCAGTGATATTTCTATTTCATTCTCGTGGCCATGTAATCTCATTAAACTGTTGACTTATTGGCAGATAGTTGAAACAAGAAATGTACTTCTGGAGAAGCTGCGAAACAAGAAGAATGTGAAGTTGGAAAGCTCCAAGAATTCTATCAGTGAGACACAAGGAGAGAATACAACATCTAGAGAAGAGGTCGCCGGGATTGTATATGCTACTGAAGGCTTAAAAATTAATGATGAAGAGAATTCTAAGCAGTTTTTAAAAGAGCAAATTGATAATAGCATTTCAATGGATAACCGGAAAAAGCTTGAAGGCAAAGAGGATGTGTCATTCAGCGATCTGGAAGATGATTATAGTGATTCTTCAACAAGATTATCAGCTTCTAGGAAAGCACAGAGCATTAGGGCTCCTTCACCCAGTGGATCCAGCGATTGGGTCCAACTGAATGAAAGCTCTGACATTCTGGGTGGTCTACGTAAGGCAAGGCAGTCATTTTCTCGTGATAAAGATTCAGATGCCGAGTCCACTGACTGGCATAAAGTTGATGAGTTTGATTAGACTATTGGTGAATGTTTGATAAGTGATTTTATTGTAAAGTTTCTACAATTTTTCCCCTTTCCCTCTGGTTTCTGCACTTGCAGAATCCCACCTGTTACGTTCGTTTCAACATTTTTTCTTCCTCCCTCTGGTTTCTTTACTTTGTGGAACCCAACCAGTCACGTGTCCATTGTTCTTAGCTGATAATTAAGTCAGTATAATTACGTGTTATTCTAATGGTTTATGCTATTCTATATGCTTCAGTTAAGGAAGTATTGGAATTCTCCAGGTCGTAACTTGAGGTTGGATTTTGTCACAATTTTATTTAGCCTTTGATTGCTTTATCAGATGCAAATCATTTAGGATTCTGTGCATAATCCGTCATGAGAGAAAGAAGTGCATGCATCAACCCTAGACTTGCTTCTGATTGTGATTGATAGTGTTAATGACAAGAGATCGATTGCTAATCAACCGTATTCTTTGTTGCCTGACTTTCAAACATGAATGCATACAGGATGAGTTGCCTAGACTGAAAGGAATTTCTGGGTCATGGAGGATCTCTTGTTCAAAATTCCGAGTTTTTATTCCGTCTATATAGCAATTGGGCCTACAAGCGGAGCCGATCTTATATGACTACCATGGAAAAAACTTGACCAACGAAAACATACTCAAAGGGAACTACTTGGAATCATAATGTGAAAACTGAAGAAAAAGAAAGAAATTGCTTTTGCCCTCACACGAGCAGCGCGTAGGTTATGTCCAGATCTCAGTCTATCTTGTTGATTTCTTAGTCAAGTAAGCCTACCAATAGCGGGAGCAATGTCCAGTTCAACCGAAACTACTGCTGCATGGGCAAGTCCAACGGCACCACACCTATTGAGAAAATAAAAGGTCACATATGACTGCTGCTGTCTAGAGGAAAGTTCTGAAGAAAAGGTGAAACCATCGTTTGCTTGATTTCCCTATCCTTGTCCAGACAGCAACTATAAAAAATGCGACAGCTGTTCAATGCAACCAGAAGAAGAAACTGGCAAACAAGAGGAATACAAAAACCACAGCAAGATGTGGTTTCAACCAGCAGTCACACTGGCAAGCACATTTAAACACCTACGTGAAAGAGTAATAAAAGCATTGAAGTCTCCTTCATACAATCCCCTCTAATAATCATGTATTCAACTAACATTCTGAGGTTCCAAGTTCCACAGTAGATAACTATACAAAATAACTACGTAAAGAGGACCTCATTAGTGAATAACTGCTGAGCTTGACTGGTGAAAAAAGGCCAGCCAGATTAAAGAAGCCCCATCCCTGAGAAGCAGTTAAGATTCCTATCTGAAATATACAGTTAAGAATGATCTCCAGTCAAAAGTTAACTCCTATGATAAACCGGGATGCTGTAGTAGCAGTGTTAGGCCTATTCTTGTGCATGTGAACGCCATTAGGGATGACAAAAGTGGAATGCCCATCAGCAATAGGATATTGTGCTGTAGGTTGCAAACTGTCTGAGTTGAAGAGGATTTGCACTTGAGACAAGATCACCACTCCGATTTCTTAGTTGATGTTGAAGGGCATGGATGTTTTTTATCCCATCTTCATGGATGCGCAACAAATTCTCCAATGATTCCATTGAGAGAGATTCCAAGCCTACACCATATAGAGGAGCATGCTGTTCCATCTCCTCCCGATGTGCATTTTCAAGAAATTGGATATGTTTCTGCAGGGGGGATTTTTCAGTTGATAGCATAAACATCCAAGAAAGCAGTTCAAAGCCATGAGACCAACATTATTAAGATGTACTTGCCCGCGCATCATCTGTAGATGCATGAGAGGCGGTCATTGTTCTTTACCATTAAGATCTATGTTCTTTACCATAATAAATGAACTTCACGTACTAAAAAGTATAGTTTGCTTGTCCAAAAGCTTGAGCCTAAGAAGTTGAAGTTGGTCTCCTAAATTTCAAAACCCACAAAAGAAGAAGTTCCATATGTAAAGAAAACCCAATTCAAAAATTAATATATTCACATCTATTGATTCACCAATCACAACCATTGAGAGCATTCTCGGTATATTATATGCAGCAAATCAGACAAAATCTAATTATACCAGATATTATTAATCAGAAGAGCAAAACTTGAGAAATGTCCCAGTAGGAAAAACAAGAACTTATGAAGGCAAATAAATTTTCCAAAAAACATTTCTAAGGATGTCTCTTCCGAAATACACACATCCCAAAGGGTGATTCTTCAAAACCTTGTCAGAAAGATTTGTCAAGTCCTAGGAGATTGAATTCTAGCATAAAAACTAACTTGCTATTTGCTATGACATAATTATCTGTCTTCTACTTTTGACTGCTAGAAAAGGAAAAAGACACCTCAGGATATGTACACCACAAGCCACTGCTTCAGTTGGTTAATTGAACCCCAAGAAAGTTTCATGAATAGAATTGGTAAGGAAACAAACCTGGCAGTCATTCAATTTTGCTTCCAAATCGTAAGTGCATGCTCTATAATGAGCAACCTCCTCTTCCTTGTCCTGTTTCACTATTTCAATTTGTTCAACTTTTTGTTTCAACTGCCAAATCTCATCCAGTTGTGTCTGTTGTTCCTCCTCTTGAATCACAACTTTTGAAGCATATTTTTTCAGTTTTCTATCAGAAACTTCTAGATTAGCTTCTGCATGTCTCAATCTTTCAGCAAGAACTTCTTTCTCTTTAAGTAGTTTCTGCATCACGCACATATTAAACTCAGTATCTAAACCTCAGGAACTTTCCATAAGTTAAGGGCACAGTAATCGAGCACATCACTAAAGACCATCCAGATTACAGAGAAAGGATAGTCAGCAATTCATTACATAAATTTGTAGCCTTGTTGGTTGGGAGTCATCCACCTCAAGGGCAAGGGATGGGTGCTGATGAAGGTAGGAGATGGGTCAAAAGGGGGCAATTACGATAAATTCTGCTGAATAGATGTTGCTTCATCCTTCTATTAACTACAGACGATAATGTATAAGCTTTTCTAGTGGCAACAATAATCCTGATTTCATTGTTCGAGCACTCTCAAGTAAGTACAGGAAGTCTTTCCACCAACCATTATTAATTGGTTCATGCTGATTTACCTGTAATGAGTTGTCATCTACATGTTTCATTCTGATTTTGCATAACATCCCATTCTTGAGGAAATTTCAGGACAGAAATTGCAACCAGTTCCAGAATTTATGTTGTTGGGAAGATGACGGTAGACAGAACAAAAATCTCTAAAAGTCACACAGAGAACAACATATTTCAATTAAGTGTCAAGAATACAAACTTTTTGAAGTGGTAGATGAAACACTTCTAACACTGTGTATCCAATATCAAAATCATTAGACCATTTTACCACCATCCGATGGCAGTTAACAACCAATGAATCTGCCATTAATGTAGAATAGCAATCAGCACAAAGCACAAAGGTATACCAACTTCAAGGGGTAGCAGAATACGGTTTCTCACATGTTTACAGATCATAGCTTGTCTAAAAAAATTATTTAACATTATCACTCCATCTATCCATCTATCCATCAATCAAACAATGATAGACAAATTATTGCCTCCAGAGTTTTACTGCCAAAGCTTATGAAACCATTCCACTCTCCATTCCTAAACCTCTCAAGCAAACCAAGGGATCAAACTGATCCCTTAATCATGGAACCAATGAATCTCTACCAATAAATACCTCATATTTTAATGATGCCAAATCACCAATCAACTAAGAGAAAGAAGCTTTACTACCAGATTCATAAGCTTAAAAAAAAAAACTTGCAAATGCAACCAAACAAGACACTATCTCTAGCCACATTTAGGCAGTAAATATTGTGAAATTTACTTACAAAAGCCTAAGAAACTATCTCAGAATTCTCTTATTTAATCATATTAAACACAGTGATCCATGATTCAGACTGCCTAAAGGAAACTCACATAGCAACTTTCAGCTAAAAGATCATCTTTTCATGTTTTCTTGGATATAGCAATTTAAAATCTGAGTTGGATATATTCTCGACACTCATACCTTCAATTCCTGGTGTTTTAAGGACTTTAGATGTGACAACTGTGTTTCCACATGATAAAGATGATCTTGGTAATCCCTTTTCTCCATGCAGTGCTTTGCAACATGATCCTTATGCTTGGAGCACAACTGTTCAAGTTGAGTCTCAATATCTTGTATATGTGCACAGAGTTCTGTCTTTTCACAAGTAAAGTGGTCCCTTTCAAGCTCCATTTCAGACTGCCAATTTTATATAAAACATTAAATCTCATATGCTCACCAAAACCAGGTGCATGTGGTGGCATTTGACAAGGGAGATAAGCAGAGACAAGGGATCAAATACCTTATAATGAAGGAGAGCAGCCTCAGTTTCAGTCAGCCTTTCTAACAAAGTAGCCTTCTCACTAGACATATTTGAAAGTTCAGCTCGCTTTTCTTTGCCAATATGAATAATTTTCTCCTCTAAACAACGCAGACGATGACTGATGGCAGAATGATCAGCGTTGTCATGCTTAGCAGCATCCCCCACCATTTTTAGAACTGGTCTAGCAAATCCATGTTCCCTGTGAACCAAGAAGATCAACATATCCAGATTCATCTCCAAAGAATTCTCCACAGGGCTTGTGGCAAGGTCAACTAGCCCTCTCAGCATTCTTGTGTGATAACTCTCACCAGAAAACACTTCAAATAGTGTAACATAAAACATTTTCACAAAATTATGAACTTGAGAGTTTATAGAGAGGGACAATGTTTCTGCAAGAGCAAGAACTGGGGTGAAAAATTCTTCAGAAAACAAAGACTCTGCATTTTTCTCCCTGGCTGTTGAATTTGCACTAAATCTTTGAGCATGTTTTTCCAAGACCAAGGCCACTACTTGGTTATCAATGTATCCATGAGCAACACCTCTCTCAAAAACCCCAGAAGCTTCAATGGTGAGGGAAGGTATAGACAGCATATCAATCAAGATAAAGATATCAGAAAAATGATGATGTACATGACTACCTGATTCATCTTCCCTATGTGAGCTGTTGGCTGCAAGTCTGGTTCCACTATCTAAATAGGGCACTTCTTTAGATAATGGACATGGAGTCACATCCAGCAGTTTGCATTTTTCATCAAGTGCAAAGACACTATCAATTTCTCTCAACATTGCTTCAGCAATCTCATGCTGACTATTCATAGTGCTGCCCAGGAGATCCAACAGATCGGGTGATATCTCAGCTCCTAAAAGTTCTAGCCTTGCGCGAACAACATTGACCTGCAAGCAACCAATCATAAAACAAGTCAAAAGAAAGAAAGAAAGACAGCAAAGAGATAATACAATTTGATCAAGTTGAGATGCATACTGCTCGAGGAATACACTGGCACTGAGATGCAGATTTAAATAACAAGTGAATAACAGATTGCAGAGCTTCATAAGGTGTGCTCCCCAAAACTCCAGAAACTTCAGAAAATGTTTTTTTACACTCTTCGTTGTTGATGTCCATTTGACAGACAGCAGAGAGGAACTGAAATACCACGAAGTTTACTTCGAGAAAAAAAAAAAAGTGCAGCAGGAAAGTCATAACAGTTACGCTCATTTGCTATTGTATTATTTGCTTTATTGGAATGGATCCCATTCATTCCTTATCATTTTACTGCAATTTTGAAGGCAACCAAGACCTTATGAAGGAAAGAATTTTGCCTAAGATGTTCAAGGACAGTATAATCTGAAGTCAGAACAAATATTGGTTATTAAAATTTTGTCAGACAATTTTGCCAATTCCTAGGCAACTGACTTCTAGCAATAACAACTAACTTGCTTTGACAGAATATAGTCTGTCTTTTACTTTTCAGAATCAGACAGGGACAAGAAATACCACATCATATGTAATCAATAAATCACTGCCTTGTGTTGGCTAATTGAATCCCAAGAAAGTTTCACAAACAGAAATTGGAGAATAAACAAACCTGGCAGTCACTTGGTTCTGCTTCCATGTTACCAGTCTCAGGTTCAAAAAACTCAAACCATGGACAGCAATCAAGGATTTCACAAACCAAAGTAATTGTCTCATGAACAACAAATCCAGCATCTGTGTCCAGCATATCTGATACTTTCATCAATTGAAGATCGGCATTGAAATATGCCTTTGTGCATAGGGAAGACTCCTTGCACAAACTTTTAGCAGGGTCATTTTGATTAACTATAGTAATCCTGTAATTGACCCAAAAATTGTCAATCAACGGATCACTCCCCAAGTATGCACATATATTTGCAGATGATTGATATATCCCTGCAAAATAATAATAATAATAATAATAACAGGGTAAGAATAATTACGGACAAGAGGATCCCCACTTATATGATATTACCTTGAAAATCTTGTATAATTTGTTTAAAAAACCAACTCACCAATTTGAAGTTTACAGCCACCAATTTCAAAAAATCTGCTTAATATTCTTCGGCTTAGCATTATTTCCTTGAAGGATAAAAAATTTTCCATCTTCCATGTAACTGAACAAGCATTGTCGCTCGACTCTGTTGTCATGAATGTCTCCTTCAATATGTGAACCTCTGCTGTAAAGACAGCAGTTTCATGACCAATAAACCCAGAGTCCTGGTCAAAAAGACTAGTAAGGGTCATGAATTCAGACCAGCCATGGTTTTTTGTAGCATTGGAGCATCGTTCTGCAGATTGTTTCACAACAGACTTCTCTATCATCTTCCCATTCATAACTGCCAACTGATAGACAATAAAAGAACTCCAATCACCAGAACTGTTTCCTGGATCCAAAACTTCAAGAAACGTTGAAAGGTGGATTGGTTTCTGAGATTGACCTGGTGCCATCAGGAATTACCAAAAAGTCACATCAGTTTTATGCTTTAATAAAATCTCAACATATCAGTGACTGTTATAAAAATCAACTCCATCTACATCCATTGTTTTATTACTTGCACTGAACAGCAGCATAGCCATTCTTTTTCAGTAAATGACTTGGCTATTATGACTAATATTTTCTTAAAAGAAATGCCAAATAAGATTTTCAACTATGATTTTAGATTGTACATGAATCGCGTTCATGTATTTGCAAATCATGCAGAAACTGGAATTTTGCAAACTGTCACAGAGTTGTATAGAATAATTTCAAGCCTTTTCAAATAACTATTATCATGGAATTCAAGCACACTTCCTTCTTTCTATGTGTTAGAAGCCACTCTACATCAGAGTTCAGCCCAATTGATAATGCATGCTCCTAATATAAAAAGTGAACATAATGTAAGACCCTAAACAAAACAATATAAATGAGGTTCACAATTACCTCTAGGATAAACTAAAATGCGGACTTCCATATTCCCAATCCGAAACCTCCTGCTCTTCACACACAGACCTTTCATCTTCTTTTTCTTTAAAATATCCTTCAACCTTGAGAAATTCTCAATCTTCCAAATGATTTTTCCTGTGTAATCATCACATCTTTTTACCAGACCATACTTGCTCTTACCACCCAAGTAGCCACAATTAATCATCCCCTTACACTTACCACTAGAAACGCCTTCAATCCTGAAGGAAAAACTTGACTCCTGAATAGCATTAAAGGATACACTAACCAACACATTATCATCCACTACATATCCTTCATCAAAAAAATCAGAGATTTTCATAAACTCAGTCCAACCAAGACTCGTATCACCTCCTCCCCCAAACCTCCCATAATATTCCCTACTTACATGACTAACCCCTGGCTTTTGACTCAACACTGATATTCGAAAAAGACACCAACAACTCCTATCAATCACAGGGTTCTTCTCTATATCCTTAATATCCAAGAACAATGACAAATTCTCAGCCCCATTAACCATGCTTTTCGACAAATTAACCCCAAGATAAGCCTCCCATACTCGAAAAGCCGAACTAATTATCTTCTGAGTCTTCACCATTTGCTTCAACAAACCATAATTTCTTATACTCCAAGTAACCTTCCCATTCAAAGCATAAGACATTCCCTCACTACAATCACTCGAAAACTCCATTTTCTCATCCAAAACCCGAATTTCACCACTAATAGTTAAAACCCCATCTTTTAAAAACCCTGAATTAGCATCCAAAACTGTATTAGAAACCGCAAATTCACACCAACCAATAGATTTCCTGTTCTTGGAAAACCTATAAACACTCTCTTTAGACAAAGACTTAGTCTCATCCACGACATTAACAATGACAATCTTGTAACAAGCATAACAATCACAATTAGAACTACAAGGGTCATTAACTTGTAAGTAAAGAGAGATATGTCCAGGTACTGATAAAGAATCCCCTTTTGGGTACATTAAAAAACGAAAGTCATAGCCACTAACTTGAAAATATCTGCTATATAAAGACCTGGACTTTATTTTCCTGAAATCTGGGATAACCCATTTGCAAACGGAGTGAAAGTCCTCACTACAGTCCACATTCACCGTGTAATCCGCCGCCGGTGGGGTTTCCGATAATGGAGACGAAATGGGTTTAGGGGTTTTGGTTTTAAGGGTTTTTACTCTGTGGTTTTTCATTTTTTTTAATTAAAAAACACTAAAAAAGACTCTTTTTTATGTCAATGGGTTTAGTGAATTTTGTGCGTGCTTTTTGTTTTTTAGAGAGAGAAGGCTTTTGTTTTTGGGTGGTTCTGATTCTTGGCTGTGTTTCTGAGAGAGGGAGAGGGAGAGGAGAGGGGAGAGGAGCTGAGACTGGGAGGGAAATTTGTGTGAATTTGTGGGACCCACAAGATCCTGCCACATTTCTGACCAGGGAGATGCCACGTGGTTCAGGATTAATTGGGTTGCAAGCAACAAAACAAAAATTATGAAGCCTGGAGAAGAAGGTACAGCACCCTGTAAAACAATAATGTTTGGTAGTATTTAATTACTGTTTAAAAAGTAAAATAGAATAACAAAGGTGAGAAATAAAAAAATAACATGTCTGAAAATTATATATATATATATATATATATATATACATGACATTACAACTTTAGGTTTTATGAGGCAGTCAGATTTCTTTGAATGTGTTAAAAGATAATTTTTTCTAGATAAATTTAGGATAACCCAACTATTAGTACTAACATAATAAAATTAGGATAATTAATTTTGAGTGTCTCAATTTATTTGAGTTATATAATTGAATGTTTTATTTTTAATTCTATTTAGATAAGTACTTGATGCAACTAGTTAGCATAATAAAATATTTAAGTAAATATTTATTAATTTGTCATGTAAGTTAAATGATGACATGATGATTGGGAAATAAATAGCACATGCATTTTTAGTCCTTTGTGTTTTATTTTAGAGAATTTTGTTTGATTCTTAGTGAATTATCTAGAGTTTTAGATATCTTTTAGAAGTATTTATTTCTTGTAGATTCAATGTATTTTTCAGGTATTTAACTACTGGAATTTGCTGAATTTGGGATCATATGAGGAGGCAAATAATGGGCTGAGCTTAGAGTTCGAACACTGGTTGGTCTGTCCTAGATAATCTTGAACACTGGTTGGTTTTTTATTTATAACGGGAGTTATACAACTCTGTTTCATGTGTTCTCTACCTTTCTGAAAAGCTAAGACATGGGCCTACAGTTCTTATGATGATAAAAGGTTTTTTATTTATAACGGGAGTTATACAACTCTGTTTCATGTGTTCTCTACCTTTCTGAAAAGCTAAGACATGGGCCTACAGTTCTTATGATGATAAAAGAACCTAGTTTTGTTGTTTTGAATCACAAAAACAGGTTGAAATACACAGTATGAATCAGACCCAGAATCCCTGCAATCTAGACACTGTCTTGGTTTTTGGCCCATATCTCGAGTTCTAGATTTTCAAAAATTGCAAGACCAGTTTTGTTGGAAAGAAAATTTTATACAATTGTTTTAAAAATAGAAAAGTCTCAGCTCATACATTTTCTGCCCCAAAATTGGCTCGCAATATCAGGAAAGAAAATAAAGTTAGAATTCGTGACAGTAGAAAAGTTATTTCCTTTCCTTTGAAGGATAAAGCCATACTATAAAAACCCCTTTAGAAAGCAGCCAAATGACGTTTTTAATACCCTAAAAACACCACAAGAGAGAGGAGGTGGCATCTAGGAGCTGAAGCAATCAGAACTGAAAAGAAAAAAGCCAAGGACAACAACCCCTTCAAGACATCCAACTCTCTAATCTTCTAATACTCTTAAGTGATGTTCATTATGTCAAGTTTTTTTATTTATTTAGATATGAGTAGTTTTTTATTCTAGTATTTTTTATATAGTCTAACTATGATTATGCAAATATTTCTTTGATTGAATTAATTCAGTATTTGTTGAGTATTTCATTCTAAACTTAATGTTTGTATACGTTTAATCACCGTTTGCATGATTTGGGATTCAATTTGAGATTGAGAAATGGCAATTGACTCAACCATTTTTTAAATACCATAAGGAATCTATAGGATAGAGATATCCATGGATCTTGTATAATCCTTAAGGATTTTATCGTTCCTAATAAATTTTGACAAGTTTGCATGTTAAAATAATTCGTTGATGCTCCAGAGAGATTAGTGATTAAATTAATAAAACCTGATTATCAACAATAATAAAGAAATTTCCATAGGATTAAAACAATTGAAAAATTCGCATAGGATTAGTTACGACAAAGTTAAAAATCCTAGGATCCATTAAACTTGATTTCAACACCGTTTAATTATATGCTTGTTTGTTTTAATTGTTTTTAGTTTCACAAACTTTTATAATCGAATCATCAAATAGATATGAATTTAATACATTTGGTACTTATGGATAATTTTTGCAAATCCTTGTGGGACGATACTATACTCATTTACTTTATTACTTGTTACGATTCGTGCACTTGTGATTTTGACCAACACATGAATACTAATATCTAAGATTAAAAAAATATAAAGAATGAATTATCTTATGGTTTACTTTGATAAAGGAAAAAAAACTATAATTGGAAATGTAAAAGGGGGTTTTTCTTATATAAGCTATCAACGTTATACATCAGGGTATGTGTGTGTGTTTTTTTTCTAATATATATATATATATATATATATATATATATATATATATAATCACTATTATTTTAAATTTTTAGATAGGTTTTGGAGAGAATTTTCACATCTATTCACTTGTTGACATGATATCTAATTAATGATATAAAACCAAGTTTAAGTATTAGTGTCCATATTAAGGTTGTCAAAAACTTTTTTTTTATATGACATGAAAAATACAATGTAAACTTGATCGTAAAATTATAAGAAAATTATTTTTTTTCATACATAGTGTTACAACCCATTTCTTGGGTTTCCCCCAAATTTACCTATTTCCTTTTAAAAATAAAAAATAAAATAATAATAACAAAAAGACAGGTAACTTGGCAAAAGCAGACTGAGAAGTGTTTCAAATGTATAAAGAAATCAAGCTGCAGTTTTGGATAAAATTAGGAGCCCAATTGTACCCTATTGTATCTAAGACTGAAGAGACAATGCAGATTGAAGATTAAATTAAATGATTATTAGGCGAATCTGTATAAAAATTAAGTTTAGAGACTGAGACTGAATTATATTTTTAATAGATCAATTTGATTTAATCATGGGTCAAATTAAAGGTTTAATTATGTTTAAGAATTAATTTGGATCAAATTAAAAGATTTATTAGGTGCGAGAATTTAATTATACTTTTAATGGGTCAAATTAATTTTATTAGGGAATTAATTGGTGAAAAATTAAGTTTGGAAGCCCAATTTGAGCTTAATCGAGAACATTATAATTTTAGAGGATCAAACTTAATTTTTACAATGTTAATTAATTGAAATCAAGGATAAAATTGCAAGAAAATCAAAGTTTATGGTCAATTAAGGGTCAAATTAAAGAAATTTGCAACCAAGAACATTTTTAAAAAAAGGCGTTAAACTTCGAGGACTCAATTTGGTTGAAAACATTGGTGAAATTGAAAGTTAAATGGTCAATTGATGATCAATTTGTATAAATCCAAAACCAAGGATCAAAATAAAAAGCGCTGAACTTCAAAGTTGATATTTGAGTTTGGCGAGGGTAAAATTACATAAAATTAAAAGTTTGAAGTCAATTACGGATGTAATTAAAAGAAATCAAAAAACAAAGGACTCAATTGAGTTTTAGTCAAATCCATAATTAAAACCCTAAGGGTGTTAAAACAATGTCGTTTCATTTAAATGAAACAATGTGTTTTGACCAAAACAATTTGTTTTGGTACAAAACGATGCTGTTTTGACCAACACAATAAAAGAGGGTGCTAGACGACATGTCGTGTGCCCACTATTTATCATATTCAACCTTTTATATCCAAAAGGTTGCTTAGGCGGCTGCTTTTCAGAAGCATTTAATCCCTCATCTCTCTACCAAACAAGACAAACAAGACATCACTCTCATGACCCGACACCATACTACACCCTAACATGATTCTTGTCGGCTAGTCGCCTCTATAGCCACCGTAACGCTGCTCCAAAGAGTCTGACCCAATCAGCCTTTGCAACCAAATTTCGCAGCTTGTTATGTTGACCTCTTGGACAACGACTGAGATCCTTCTTGTTTGAATCAAGGGCTAAGATTTATTATCAATAAACATCAGATGAACTTTTCACTTTTTATCCCCTGTAAATAGAGGTGAATTTTGTGCAAACATGGAGGAGAAATCTGAAGGGAAAGTAAGCCAAAAATAAGACTTTTCACATCTTTTTTTAGCTTCCCAACCAACCATTTTTCTCCTTCTTCATAGACCTACATGAACACCCATCTCAGCCATTGCCACAACATTTTCCTTCTCTCCACCATGAGAATCAACCTCCCTCCACCAACTACAACTTCTTCTTTTTCCAACGACGCAAGCTTCTTCTCTCTACCAGTAATAGGGGCACCAACTATCTATCTAACAGCATCGCCAATTGCCAACTCTTCTACTAGAGTCCCCACCATCCTCACTCCGGACCTCCCAGCAACGGTAGTCAAGCAGCACCTCCAAGTCAGGTAATCGTATTCTCCCATCTTCCTCACCTTTTTTTGGTGTAAACATGCAGAACGTGAATTAGAATTCACGTTTCGTGGTTTACTACACAATTTAGTCACTAGGCTTGGCTAATGACTAAGTTGTGTAGGTTGGACCCTCAATCCAGCCCATTTTTTTTAAAAAAAGAAAAAGAAATTGTTGAGCCTTCAATCGGCCCAACCCAACCAAATTAGGCTTGGGCCTAACAAGCCCAACCTTTAGACTAAGGCCATGTTTGTCAAACACACTATAATGTCTTTTGTTTAGTTTTTAATTTGTCTTTATTTTAATAAAAAGCCAAAAAATATAAAAACCAAGGACCATTTTGAAATTATTTATGGGCCCATCACGTATTTTTTCAATAATTTTGCTCATCCTTTCTCTTGTTTTTTTTTTTTATCATATGATCGTCTTTCCCTTATTCATAAAGTTTTCACAACACAACTTACCCTCTTTAAAGAACCAACCAATTTTTAACATGTTGTTTAAGATCCAAAGTGGTGTCAAGTCATGCACAATGAAGTCTAAGCATTTTATACCAACAACGCTTTAAGTCTTGGATCTTTGACATCTCATGAAAGACCTATTAGCTGCAAATGGGTCTATAAAATAAGCTTCATCCCAATGGTATTGTTGAGAGATATAAAACTTGCTTGGTGGAAAAAGGTTATGGCCAAATTATAAGTGTTGATCATAGAAAAACATTTGCTTTGATGGCTAAATTAACCATCATTAGTATACTACTTAACATTGTTACACTTCAAGGATGACATTTTCACCAAACTTGATATATATTAATAATGTATTATTTAATGATGACCTCTTCAAAGATGTTTACATGTCTATACTTTTTGGTTTTGTAGGAAAAAAGGAGAATCGAGTATGCAAGATGCATAAATCTATTTACGGTATAAAACAAGCTTCACAACAATGATTTATCAATTTATCAAGTGCTCTTAAATCTAATATGTTTCATCAATCATGTTTCAACTACTCATTATTCGCTCAAAACTATCCAAGTAACATCATAACATTATTGGTTTATATTGACAATGTAATATTGGCAGGAAATAACTTAGAAGATATTAAAAGCACTAAGAAATCCCTTTAAAATCATTTTAAATTAAAGGACGTAGGTCAACTAAAAAAAAATTAGGGATAGAGGTTGCACAATCAAAGCAAGAAATCATATTGTGTCGAAGAAAATATACATTAGAAATTTTAAAAGATAAAGGTTTTCTAGGTGAAAAATCCTCATGATTCCATATCAAGCCTAACTTGTCACTCATATAGACAAACAAAGAGCTATTAATTGAGCCATCCCTATACTAATGACTTGTGGGTCAATTGAATTACCTCATCATAACAAGACCTGATATAGTTTATGTTGTTTATACACCGAGTCAATTTATAGATAAACCTAGACAACCACACCTTGAAGCTGCACATAAAGTCCTCAAGTATATCATACAATCACTTGGGCAAGAGATTTTCTTACCCTCTATAGGTTTATTAAAGTTACAAGTATTTTATGATACCGATTAGGTCTGATGCAAAGATATAAGGAGATCAATAGTTGGCTATTGCATTTTACTCGGTAAAACACCAATTTCTTAGAAGACAAATAGATAAAGCATTATGTCTTGCTGAGGCAGAATGTCGATAAATGACCACTACTTGTTGTGAGGTTACTTGGTTGAAAAATATATTGACAAAACTAAGAGTGAATCACACACAACGAGTTACATTGTTTTGTAACAACCAAGCTGCTATACATATTGCTTCAAATCCTTTGTTTCAGAAATGAACAATTCACATAAGGATTGATTGTTATTTAATGTGTGAAAATATTTAAATGGGGATAATGCTAACAACTTATATTCAAGCTACAAATCAGTTAGCTGGTTTGTTCACTAAGCCATTGAGTTCGATACAATTTGAAATACTACTTATAAAGTTAGGTGTCATTAACATACACTCTAACTTCAAAGGGTGTTAAAAAAAATAATCTCATCAAATATGTTAAAGGAAAGAATCTCATAGAATAAGTTGTTAAATAATTTAATTGATTATTTGTTTTCTATTCTTGTATATGACTTTGAATAATTGTAGACAATAAAGTAGCATGATCTGTGTATAAATATATAATCCTAGCATTTTGAATGAATCAATAAGTAATTCTTCATCAACTACATTTCTTCATATTAATGGATAACAAAGATTTCTAAAAGGTGATAATGGAGGTGAGATTGGATTTTGAATAAGATAAATTTAGTAGTAATATTTTTTTTTTGGTAGTGAAGAGACAAGGTGGACTCTAGATTTTAAATGGAGGGAATGTTTTGCTTTGAATGACATGAAATTGAGATGAATTTGGTTGAGTTGAGTTTGGTGAGAAAGAAATAGGTCCAACCTATTTATAGGTTGTTGTGACAACAAGGCCAAAACTATTCACCTACTCAATCCCACTACTATACAACTTAGGCCTGGTCCAAAATAAGGATGGAAAAAGATCATTTTACTAGCTACTTTCATCCTTTATAAGTAGTGGACAAGCCTAAAAACTATTTTTTAAATAAAATTTTAATTTATAATGAATAATAAGAAATATTATGTATCAACATATATTATAAGTTAATCATGTATGTATAAAATTAAAAATATATTATTTAATTATGAGGGGAGAACAAGGAGGCAAACATCCTCCTACCTTGTGCCCCATGGTTACCAGGTCAAGAAAAAAAAATTGGACTGTATATGGTTTGAGATTCATGAGGCTGGATTTAATCAATACCCTTAGATAATGAGATACAATTCTTTATTAATTTTATAGTTTTGGTTTGAAAATGAATGAAATACATTTTGAATCAATTAAAGATGATTAGTTATTTTGATTATATATAGAGAGAAAATTAAGAGGGCTCAATGACTCGTTGTGCCCTCTGAGAGGAATCACTGCAAATTTAGGTTTTCTCTTTTTCTTTTTTTGTTTCTAGGATTTTTTTCATTTTAACCCCTCAATTGTTTTTTTTCCGGTCTTTTAATGTTATATTAATTTGAAATTAATCTTGGTGATTTGTTTATTATGCCTATGTATAAAGATCGCATGTTATTGAAGAAATGTTTTGTTGTTTAGTTAATGTTTGGTATTGGAAAAACAAAATCCAATTTTTTTTTTCCAGCAAGCGCCTTTTTTACATGTTATCATAACCACTTTTCTTTTTTAATTTGGTTTATTTACTAATGTAGCTTTTTGTTTTCATTATATAATTAAATGAAACCAAGTTATTAGACCAAGTTGAGTGGTGCATGACCTAAGTCGTGTGTTTTTCACACTTTTTTAAAACACACTAATAACACTTAAACATTTTTTTTCATTAAAAAAAAATATGTTCTGCCCGTGGAATAACACAATCAGCCTACATAGTTTAAACTATACAATAAAAGTATTGTTTCCTTTGACAAACATCAACTTAGGATTTCTTTTGGGGAAAAAACATTATAGGGATCTTAGAATCATTTTGCTTATCAATTAAAATTAATTTTTTTCTCCGAATAATTTAGAAAACGCTTCTCAAATCTCACATCAATCTAATACGTTCAAGGAAACAGTTTCTCTAGGTGTTAGCTGTAAAATACAACCAGACCTTCTTAACCACTAGGTATACTTTCAAGATAAGCCATAGCCTAGTTAAAAAAAGATTTCACAGATGAGGATAAGAATAAAGTCCCTTTCTCCACGTTCAACCAAAATGGTTCGTTTGTTCATGAACTGAATTTTTTTATCTTGCTTGGATTCTCTTCTTGACATCAAACAAGCTAGGGATGTACTTCATCTTCCATTTGATCCTAAACAATTAAACCACAACCACCAGATCATAACCCACAAATCTCATGGGGCACACAGAATTGTATGTATATACTGTGAGCCATTCGTCTCCAAGAGAAAATGTGAGCCATTTGTCTTGCAGCCATCATTACTTGTTGCGTGGAGATATCACACAAGACAAAGTCTAATAAATATGTTCTGTGTTGGTTTATGTGCTGGAATTTTGGTGTGGTTAAAAGGATGGTGAGTAATGTCTGCTTGTGTTGTGGAAAAATTTGTCTTGATAAATTGCCTGCCTTCACCTTCTTCTAGTCCTTCATCTTCCCCCAGAAGCCCATAAAAGAAGGTGTGATTAATTGGAAGGGATTTTATTTTAGGTTTGGCGGCAAGCTGAGATAATCCAAATTAAAACCCCCTTTAACTCTTCTGTTCTTTATAACATTAAACATATGGTCAGGTCATTTTAAAAATATTTTATTGTGGTCTTTTCTAAAATTCAAAAAGAAAAAAATTGTTATGAAAAAAATAACTCTATAAAAGAGTCAAGCTAGCCCGACTTATGAATTTTAAAACTTAACATGAGTTGATATTGTTTTTTTATTTTTATTTTCAATTTTATTATTCAACGTTATCTTTTTGTTTAAATGATCTTTGTAATTTTTTTTATTTTTTATATTAGATTATCTCAATTTCATACCTTGAACGGTAAATTTGATAAATTACCTATTAATTTGACTTTTTCAACGGGGGGGTCAATTTTTGTTTAAAAGGAAATACTTTTTTGCAAAAAAACAAAATGTTAGGTATGTCATATACAGGTTTCTTCTTTTATGTGTAACCTCTCTCAATCAAACCTCAGCCATGTCATATACATGTTTCTTCTTTTATTCATTTGATTGTTAGGTAGTTTTTCCAAATTAGTTTGCAGTGAGATTAGGATCCATGCCATGGTAGATATTGGAACCTTCATTTCTCTTGTTGATCGAAAGGCTGTTGTCATGAGCTCAAAAGGCTCATTGATACTCCAATGGAGATATATATGTATAGCCCTCGTTCTTAATTTTAGCCATATATGTTATGGTGATAGAACGTTGTGCTTTCTGCAAGTGTGTGTCCCTTATGATTACTGATAGACTAGTTGACAGTGATACAGGATCACACATGCCCTAATTACAGCACTGGCAACAGCACCAAGTGGGGTTAATTTGTTCTTTCTCCTTTTTTTTTCTTTTCCTTTGTAATTGTTAGCTGTAATTGAATCTAGCCCTTCAAAGAGAAGTACAATGATATGGTAATGACATCAGAAATTGCAGTGGGGGAGAGACCAATCACATCAAAGTGAGACAAAGTAGAAACACGGATCCACAAGATAACAAAAGAATCCAGCCTCTCAAAGATAACCATAGCCAATCATTCACGGGAGACCATTGTTCATTACAAACCATGCCTCTCTCTCTCTCTCTCTCTCTCTCTCTCTCTCTCTTGCATGTGTAGGCAACCTTCTTTTTCATTTTGTTCGTGATCTTTACTGATCATCTTACCAAATGGCACATGCTTGCCTTGCTGTATTGTTTCCTCATGCATCTCTTTTTTGATGAAATGTTTCCTCATGCATCTATCTAACAATTCATTCTGGGGTATACGCACTTCTTGAATGATTGATTCTATATATGTCATACAGATATAAATATGCTGCATAATTGAAGAAAGAAATTGGCTTCGTCTAAGTCATCATGCATGAATTTCAGATCTCAATGGATAATAGACAAAAGCAAGCTGTGGACTTTCCATAATTAATCGGAGAAAGATATGTCTCGTGAACTGAGTTTGTAAATGAATAATTTTGTGAAGAACTGATTAGAAATGATTTAGTCTTGGGAATTGGGATGCTAAAGCCAAGAATATACCCTGGGATATTTAAATAAATTTAATATAAAATAACTTAGGTGTTGATTTCTAGGTTTGAACTTAAAAAGTTTTAAAAAAAATTATGTGGTAACGATTGTTTTTTAAAGTGATTTTTATTTTAAAATATATTAAAATAATATATTTTTTATTTTTTAAAAAATTATTTTTGATATTAATATAATTTGAAAACATAAAAAAAAACATATTAATTTAAAAAATAAAATAAAATTTTTTTAAAAAAAAAAATTTCAAAATTTTTTCAACTGCCCTGTGAATCTCTTGAATCTGCTAAGACCTTTTGTCAAGTTTCACTTCTTTTTTTTTTTCCTTTTTGTATTTAATCAAATTAATTGAAGCCAAAACCGAGCCCACTTGAATTATTCTTTTTGGGTTTTAATTAATTTTAGAAGATTTCAATTTGGTTTAACCAAACCAAAACCAAATTAAGGTTTTCTTTTAGTTCTTAATTAAGAAATTCGGGTGGTTCTAGTTTTTATTTTTTTAAAAAAAAATTATGGTTCGGTTTTTAGGAATTTCAATCGGGTTTTGGCTTTTTCTTTTTTCTTTTTTCACTAGTCCTTTTACAGTTTTTAATTACTAATCCTATTACAAAAGGTTAAAAGAAAGAAGAAAACAGAAATCAACAAACATGATTTATGAAAACATACATCGCATATATATATACATGCTTAAAAATTTGACATGTATTCTTAAAATTCTAAAGTTATATATATATATATATATATATATATATATATATATATATATAGAATAAAAAAAATAACCATAAAAAAAAAAATCGAATTCGTTGCATGCTTTGGTGAAATTTGCAATTTAGACCGAATAATATACTCGTCACTTCTAACAAAGGTTGATAAAAAATACCTTAACCACTAAAATAATAGAATTACATGATCAACGGGGAGGAACTTTTTATTTATTTATTTTTTGGATAAACGTGGAATGATTTAATTTAACGGATAAAATATTTAGATCTCATAAATATATAAAGGGGAATAAGAATATTAATGCTATATCTTAAGAATAAATTATCATAATAAGTTTTGATACACTATCAATGGCAAGTAGGTAAACATTATAAATCATGAGTACTTAATTCATGTAAATGTAAGAGAAATATTGTCAAAATACATACAGAATTACTCCAAAAATAGCTCTAGATGTAATTATTTATCTAGTTCTCAACATATAATATAAGTATATTCATTTATATATATACCATGCCATTGCCTGAATCACAACCCAATATGACTATATATATATATATATATATATATATATATATATATATATATATATATATATATATAATATAAGTATATTATTTTTAGATATGTTAACTTCAATAGATTTTTTTTTCTTGAGAGATCTTAGTCACTCAGTTACAAAAAGAAAAGAAAAATTTTAAAGTGATAATGTCCTAAAAAATCCAAGTAGCTTAGGGGCATAAGATTTATGTTTTGGATAATCGGTTAATTTTTTGGTTCTGACAATCTGATTTATTCTCCCTAGCTTAGGAGTCAGATTTGTCTCTAAAAAGAGAGGTGTTACTTCTTCTGAAGAGAAGTTCAGGTTCCAACCCGAGGCTGGAAAAAGAAGCAGGGGTCCATTAGATTGGGCCACAAGAATAGAGGAAGTGACACCCCGATTTCCAAGCACTTTAGACATGGAGGATATAAAGTTCATTTCTTGTTTTTAGGCTTACGAGTGCACAACTCAAATGCCTAACTAAGCTGAGCATATCAATTAGGAGACCATCGGCTCTTTCTAAGGTTATTTTGAGATTAGAACCCCTTTTGCATGTATGAGATTAGGTATTCATTCCCTCTTCAAGGATTCGTAAGGGAAATGTTCAAATACTACTAGATGGGTCTAAGTCAGCTACATTCAAATGGGTGGATCATTTTGTCAATCTTCGACAAGTTTTGTAGGCTCGTTGGAATTGAGCCTTCTGTCATTATCTTCAGAAGTTTCTATCATTTGGTTGTTAGCACTGATGATGGCAATGATATGCATCGGTTTTTCACTTTCGCCAACTGACCCACATGAGCCATGAAGGGAACTTTATGTGGGAAGCCTACACATGTCAAAAATTAAAAGGGAGATGGATGACAGTGAGGTACAACAAGCCAATCAACCTTAAAGATGGAATGCAACAAATCTAGGGTTATTCTCATTGTTGTAGGGTTTCTTCCCTTGATGTAAACTGTAAGCTTCGTCTAAGCTCGGATAAGAAGAAAATATATGTCGTGCTGGCCTCAACTTTGATAGAGTATAAAGTCAATAGAATAGCCAAAGTATATTACCAAGTTGCTTTGCAAAGTAAGTTGCTTACTTATTCTTTTATTGCTCTATTGCCATTTGATTATTGACTTCTCTTTTTTTATATAGGGCTAACAGCTAAAGATAAGGGAGAAACTTCAACGAGATTTACAGAAGAGAGTTTACTAAAAAAAATCTTTGTCTCTTGTCATGGTAGAAGACAGGCTGAAGAAGTGATGGAGAATTACCCCATAATTGTTTATGAACTTTTCATTCTTGAGGAAACAAAAACAGGAGTCAAAACTACCATAGAAAATAAAGTTGAGTGTAGTCATATATACTCCTCTAACCAGAGGTCAAGTAGACTTTAATCTCTCTAAAGTGATTATAGACACTACCACATGCTTTAAAAGGAAAAGGGTCTCCACCCATATAGATCCTGGTGTTCCAATCCCAATTATAGAGGCTCTCATGGTAGCATTCCTTCTGCCTCAACTTCCAACCTTGCTAGCTGAGGCTGCAGCAACTAGGCTAGGCTTTTTACTCGAGTTATTCTTGAGGGAGCTAAGTATAAGAATACTTTGCCAACCTTATTTTTGATCCAGCTCCCTTCAATTTTCTTGTCTTGATTGATGAAGAAAAGATGATGCTTATAGAAGTTGTTGTTGGCGGCAGCTCAGATATTAACACCAACCTTAAGGTGGTGAAATTGTTGGAAATATTTTTATTATAAATAAAATTACCCTGACTTGCATTCTTTGTTAGTAGTAGTAAACAAATCCTTAAAGCTTGAACATGATTTTGAACGTGTTTGATCTCTCCTTCCATCTTAGCATAGAAAAAGCCCTAATTTAAAATTAAAAATAAACTATCCTATGATCTAGGTCCAGCTAGTCTTTATTAGTATTTTTTTTTTCCCCACAATTATAAGAAGTTCTTGCTCCAAAAATTTGGATATCGCCATTAACATTACCTTCAAGGAATTTCTTGTGACAAATACATACACAAACGAACCTTGTCTTTACTTATTTATTAATGTAATCAATCCATTAACGGCTAACATACTTATTAGTTAAGTTCCCATTCTTCCAATAAGATTTGCCAAACAAAATCCAAATCTTACAATGTGATTGATTGATTAACAAATTAAATACTGATCAGAATCTCAATCTTTCTTAGGCAGTAGCTACTTGCTAGGAATTACTGGAAGTTTTTTTATGTTTCCATGATAAAACCCCACAATCATGCAATTGAAAGCCAGTAACCAGTAAACAGCAGGGAATATAAATTCATAATGGATTCATGCATTTGTAAGGTAGGTGCCACCTAGCAAAATTTGGCAGCTGCCTTTTTTAGCCATAAGCCCCATATATGTTCACGTGATTGTGCTTCTAGGGTTTTTGTTTTCTAGCATCCATCACTATTCCTATATAACAACACTACTCTCCACAAACTTTACCACTCTGATTGCATTTCTCTCTCTCTCTCTAACACAAAGTAAGGGAGTGTAAACATGGATTCTACCAAAATTTCAGCTTTCCTCTTCCTTTGCATGATCTTCATTTCCTCAGCCGCCCCAACTCTTGACTGTGGTTCTTGTGGCAAGCATCCAAAGAACAAACACCCTAAGACTCCTAAAGCTCCTATTACACTCCCTCCACTTCCAGTTCCTCCAATTGTGAAGCCACCAGTGACTCTGCCTCCACTTCCAGTTCCTCCAATTGTGAAGCCACCAGTTACACTCCCTCCTGTGACACTCCCTCCTGTGACAGTCCCTCCTATCACAGTTCCTCCGGTGACTACAAAGCCACCAAAGGGAAAGCCATGCCCTCCACCTCCATCACCCAAGGATACATGCCCTATTGATACACTAAAACTTGGTGCCTGTGTGGATCTTCTTGGTGGGCTAGTGCACATTGGCCTTGGTGATCCAGTTGTGAACCAGTGCTGCCCAGTTCTTACAGGACTTGTTGAACTTGAAGCTGCAGTCTGCTTGTGCACCACTCTCAAAATCAAGGCTCTTAACCTCAATATCTATGTCCCGCTTGCTCTTCAACTCCTTGTTACTTGTGGGAAGACACCTCCTCCTGGTTACACTTGCTCTCTCTAGATCCAAGTTAAGTACACGTTCTTCACTTTACCTGGCTAAAATCCCAAAATCTTATCCTACATACTATTTAATAGTTTGCTTAAGTTGATATATATATATCTTGATCCAGTAGTTTGCATAATGTTGCATCTTTAAAAAAAAAAATGAAAATGAACTTTTAAGTGCTCACGTGTTGCGAAGATGAGTCCATGACAAGGATTTTTGGAAGCCAAAACATTGAAATTATTTCTAAAATATTCACTAGAATTACTAATTTAATTCTTAGCATTGCTAAGTGCCAACAATTTAATTAATCTTTATTATCTAAGGTTGTTTGCACACACTCAAAAAGCAACGGGGCCAAAAGGCTCGCTCGTCGTCTAATTAACAAAAATTAACAAGATGGACCTCATCGATCCTTGATTTAACATGACTATACCTCACTATTTGTTTGCTCTTATCAATGCTAAATTATATATATAAATATATCTTTCCTTTTTTTGCTTTTAAAATGTTTTTATGTATAGATACATGGAAGGGAATTACTGGCTCATGATACACATGTTCTCATGTATATATGTGTGCAGGTTGCCTAGCTGATCCATGGATGATAGATTCGACATGAAAGGATGTCGAGCCTGATCCCTCCTTCCTTTCTCACTCACTCGCTCTCTTTCCTGTTTCTGATGTCTCCTCTCTTTAATTTGGTATCAATTATGTTTGGCCATATTGTACACCATTTATTGTTTTTTTTTATTATTGTTGTTGTCAAAGATTAATGTTGCATGTGTGGTTTGTCTTAGACAAGGAAGCAATCAAGAGTATGTTTCTCTCTCATTTCAAAATCTTATTGGATTCTCGATTTGTTACATAGCGTTTTGTTTTGTGCGTCTTTTCCTCTCTGTCCTTAGTACATTTGGGCATGTGAAAAGCTGAACTCTTAAGCTACCGACTGTAAATTATCGACTGCATGTGTAACCTATTTGATATTCCATGACACGTAAATGGGAATTCCAATTAATCCCGGTCCCAACAATCTGACTGACTGATTATTGTTATTCAAAACTTCTCAAGGATTACTTGCAAGCTTAAGCAACACTATATATATATATATATATATATATATATATATATATATATATAATCTTAAAATCAAGCATCACTCAATGTTAGGATTTTTATTTGAGACTTTAATAACTCAATACAAAACAAACCAAAATAAATTACGAAACTCAATTCTTAATCAACCGAAGTTAATCAGCAAAACTCGTGCATCAAGTCATGGACTCAATCGGGTTCAATAATTATTTTTTATAATTTATATTTAATTATATGATAAGAAAAATAGTTGTTCACAAAATTAAGAACCAGCTAAATATCAAAATATTTATTTGAGATCGCCATAAACCTTCAAATATCAAACCGAAACAAATTATATATGTTGCCCTTTTAGAAATGAATAAAATATTAAAGTATAAAATTAAAAAATATATATAGTAAGGAAAATCATAAAGATCCAATTGTAAACGATCAAATTTGATTGAAAAAAAAAACAATAAAAAAGAGAAAAAAGACCTTTGCGCCCAAGTCAGGGCAGCCTAAGCATGCTTAATTTTTTTTTCCTATGGGATGGGCCTGATTTTTTTGAAAACAAATATAGCAAACAACACACTTGTTATGTCAAGATTTTGGCAATCTTTGATCACTAATAAGTCAGGTCAACGGTATTTCACACTTAAAAATCTATTTCCAATAATTTTTTGACCCTAAAACACTCTATAGACCTAAACAAACTTGTTTATGCCTTTCACTCAAGAACTTTCAGAGGTCAAATCTATTTTTTCAAGTGATTTGAAGGTGAAAAAACACCTTAATAAAACTCTTCTCCTCAAATAAAACTCGTTGACATCAAGATCAACTATTTTGATTATTTAAATCTTTGTTAACGATAATTTTTTTTTTTACCACTAGAAACTAGTTTGTGTCTCTCTGTCCAACCTAAACTAGAAACAAAAATAAGAAAATAAAATTATAGACCAGAAGTGAGTTTTGAAAAAAAAATAAAGAGATTAAAGATGAGCCTGTTGAAAATTAAAAGGGCCAGATCAACTTTTTTAGTCAATTTCAAAACAATTATCTAGGCCATCAGTATTTTTTATTCCATTTTTATTTTTTATCTTGATCACATGTCTTTCAATATTTTCCTTCTTTAAAAAAATATAAGTAATTACCCTTTAATTTGATTATAAAAGATACGATTGATAAAAAAAAAAAGTTTAATGATAAAAAAAATACTATAAAAGTACACAGTAAAATGAGTGAAAGAATACGAAGCATGAGGCCCCAATATTTTCCGCACAGCTTTTACTTTATAGATATGGGAGGCGGAAACGGTGTGCCGGGTGGTGGTTTTTTAGAATTCCAACTAACCATGTCATCTGCGCTTCGTCATATATCAGATTTTTTTATATATATAAAGAAATTATATATATATATATATATATAGTTTAAAAAATTCAATTCCAAATAAAAATTTATATATATATATAATCAAATAAATTAAGAACTATGTATACAAATAAATAAATAAAAAGTCATTAATAATACATAAAAACAAAACTTGAAAAATTAAGAGATGGGTATATATTAAGATATTTAATCTTGAGAGATAGGATATTCATTTGGTTGTATTTGCTAAATTTATTTATAAAAATATTTTTTTATTTAAGCAAACGATAATAAAAATAGAGACAAATTAAATTTATTGAATAACATAAAAAGAGAAAAAAATATCATGTAAGGCTACACATATTAGAAGTATTATCTAAAAATAAATTTTTTTATTTTAAAATATAAAGTTCATCCATACAAAATGAAAAAAGAATATAGATAAATCAGAAAAACTCTTTAAATTTAAATGTATAACTAAAAAAATAATTATCATTTAAAATAGGCTCTTCAAACAAAATGAAAGATAGAAGAGGTACTAATTTAAATATAAATTAAAAAAATTTAGAAAAAAAACCATAAAATAAGAATCATTAATTTTTTTTTAAAAAAGAAAAGAAGAAGCGAAGGTCTTGCGTTGTTGGGCTTTGCAAGCTAGCTAGCTCACCTGGCCCATTTTGTCAGGGTCCACACTTAGGCCTGCCCTAGCAGGCTCGAGCAATTAGGTCCTTAATTTTTTTTTATTTCAATCCCAAATTGTTTTGAAAAAAAAATCAACCGACATGACATTTGATTTGCCTAGATTTCAACAACTATGGTAGATGAAAAATCAGGACTTAAGTTTTTTTACCCAAAAACCTGTTTTCAACTCATTTTTTACTCAATGAAGCATCTAGTGGTCTTAAGGTTTGTTAGACTCGAATTGATGACCTTTGGGAAATAAACTCAAGACTTGACCAGTTGAGCTATACCCCCTTATAGTTTAGTAATACTTCATATTTTTTTTATTAATATGAATGTTTGAACTAATTTACACATGCCTTAACTAATATCACATATTCTAAAATTAACAATTATATAAGTTTCTAGTTACTCTAAATTTAATATTTAATGTGCTTTGTGATAGCATATGTCAATGATACAGACTCTGACTTTATTCAATTTCCTCTAACAGTAATGCAACCTAACTTTACGATGGAGGAAGGTGTGGACATATCCATGACAGTGTTACTCTTAACGTTGAATGACAGACTTGAAATCAACATATCTTACAATTATATGATTTAGGTTTTTTTTTATGACAAGGATAAGGAATATTTTCAAGTCAATACATTAATCAAAATTAAATCAATTTTTTAACAATCTTAAAAGCAAGCCACACCTCTCGCGTTAACTTAATACATATAATAAACTTTTATATATTTTAATTTTAAGGTTAACTCAGAAAATCAAGAAAGAAAGATAGTAGGACTTCAATTTTAGTTAAAAATCAAGGAATCAAGAGAAATTACCAGGTTAATTTTTCAAAGTTATATAATTCATGAATGAGTCTAGAATGTCTATATTAGTAAAAATATTTTCTAGCGTTTGATTATGTCATGAAAAATGAGCTGGAAAATAACTTATTAATGTTTTATTTTTTTCAAGATCATTAAAATAATAAAAAATAAATCTTACAAATAATTTTCATCTAATATATTTGAAAGGTTAATGAGGAACAAGTCATGAATTTAAAAGGTTAAGTCATGTTGATCTAGGTCAATCCAATATATTTTCGTCTAATATTATTTTTTAAAAAAATATGTTATCTTGAATTATTTTTTTAGTCAAACTATATATTTATCAGTCGTTCAGGTTGTCTTTGGACTCATTTAATCTATTGGGTCATATCGGTTCAGTTCCAACTTTTTTACTTGTGTTTGAAATTTAAATGGTATAATTTCAAGTTAGTTTATATTTGGATTTGAGTTGAAATTATGTTTATTGAATTAATATTTTGAATATACACACACACACACACACATATACAATACAACTTCGAAACGGCACGTCGAAATGTTTCTGAAACTGAAACACCAACCGAAACGGAATTGACAAACTTGATTGGCGCTTGTGTAATACACACTAGGTACTGGACGGCCCCCGAGTCGTCCAAGCTGTGCGTGCAGAGCCGTCTAGCTACCAAATATCGCCTTCCATTGCAGTATTTGAAAGGTCTTAGCGCTCCCGATACGATGGGGTGGTGTGTGCCCAAAACGCTTCTTGGGTTTGGCATCAACAATCTTTTCTTTTTCTCCCTTTTCTAAGCTATTGTTTTCTTATTTTTTATCCCTTTTTTTAGTTTTGTTTTGTTATTTTTTGTAATTTGTCTTGGTTAGCTCCGGATTCATGCCTACAATCACTGGTTTTAAATATTAATGCAGATTCACTTTTTTTTGTTCCTTTTTTAATTGATTTATTTCAATTTCATCATTTAAGCTTTTTTTTTTACTTTTTTTTTTATAAAATTATTTCAATCTTATACCGAATTTATGAGCTCGTCTTGTTTAATAGGCTTTTTTTTTAAATTAGTTTTTTATAGTTTCACCTGATAATCTGGACAGACTAAGGTCTGATTCTTTTTATTTTTTTTGTTATTATATTTTTTTAATTTATATTATTTAAATTATTAATTGAACCAATAACTTGAATAATAAATTATTTTGCCCTAATATTTTTTTAATGTCAAAAAAAAATTTTCGGCGGACAACAAATCTAGTTTTATCCTATAAATATGACTCCCTCCATTATTTTCTACTATAAATCAACGCTACATGTTCTTTTTGTTTACGGTGTGGAGCTTCGACGGAATCGATCGAACCCAGTGACAGCTTAACCTAATTTTACATTGTATCAATCAATCAAATTGTGGTAACATGAGATAATTCGAGGTTTATACCCCTTGTTTGTGGCATAGAAGAGCAGTGAACCCAATTGGGGCAAAATGGAAAATGGTAAAGCACCAACTATACCATAGCACCTGTAACATTGAAGCTGATTTGATATTAATCAAAATAACATTTTTTATTAATTTTTATAAACTATTTTTAATATTAATGCATTAAAATGATTAAAAAAACATTAAACAAAAAAAATTAATTTTTTAAAAAAATTGTTTATAACTTGTTTCTTAACATGGTAGTTTTATAATATTGTTTTTAAAAAATTTTGAATTTTTTTTTCTTTTAAAATTATGTTTTTATAATTTCATATTGTTTTATTATTTTTGATATACTAATATTAAAAATAAATTTTAAAAATAAAAAAAATATTATTTCAATACATTTCTATATAAAAAAAAACAATTACTATTTATAATATTAAACATGCTCTTAAAAGATGATTAATCATCACTCTTAAAATGGCAGTCTTAGAAGAGATTAATCCTTTATTTTCCACCATACTATACTATGCAGCAATTACACGAACAACAGATAGCAATCAAAAACCATATCTCGCATTGCTTGAATGACAAACATCATGGAAATCTGAAAGAAATTGATGAATAATTCCTTTTTTCTGTTTTTGGTCTTGAAGAGCACAATATAAATTTTAAAGGTGGGCACCCGACTCTACCCAAAACACTCGGCCGCACCAATTAATGAACCCTAGATATCAAAAAATGAACAGAAAACTTATTCTCTGAATCGAACTATATATATGTTACAGATCCTATTAAAGGATTGCTCATCTACCTGCTAACTAGAACTGCGAAGTGGGCCAGACAAGAAGAAAAAAAGCCAATGTTACAGCCGTCAACACTTACTCAATTGTACACCGCTCGGGAGGAATCTCACTCGGCTACATTGTTTTAACTTGCCGATCGCTGCTTGTGAGTTACAGAGCATAAGATCAACATAAACTGCCGTCAGAGTGGCTTGTGGATGATTAGGCACAAGGGATAATGCTTGTGTCACAAAATGGTGGGCCCGCTCAAGATCACCCTGTGCTGCACACAGGACTGCAAAATTTGTGTAAAGGGTTCCACGTGCCTCTTCTGGATTGAGGAACACAATACCTTGTGATTCTTCTGGGGAAGAATTCTTCGTAGCAACTGATCCTCCATTCATCTCTTCATAATCAAAAGCTTTTTCCACTCTCCATTGCTCGAAGTCTTCCTGGCTAAAAGGCAACTCCACATTATTTCCTCCGGACAAATAAATTGACAAATGCTCAGCAGCTTCCTTGGGCTTGTTCAGCATGCAGAGGGCCTCAGCTGCATACAAATGACCCAGAAAAATATAAATTCTCGAACATACTGGAAGTTCCAGAAGAGACCTTGCAGTTGACAAGGCCTTCTCAGGATTTTCCAATTCCAACTCTACATATGCCAAGTTAGCGAGAAGTGCTTGCTTGAGCAACTGATTTTCTCTCCTGCGAATATCTTCATGGAAAGAGATAGAGTTCTGCATGCTCTCCTGACTTGTCCCACCCTTCTGTTCTTTTGCATCCCCATTTGCATTAACCTGACCCAGGCCTCCAGTTGATGTTTTGGAATCAGAGCCAGTTAAATTCTTGTGGTTTGAACTCTTCATAGATCCTGCTTCGCTCATTTCATTTTCATCCAAGGATAAATTAGAAGGCAAGCCAGGCTTCAAATGATTTAATCCAGAGTAATCCAGCAAATGCAGAGCATTGAGGAGACACTGCCGAGCAAGGGGAACAGAGAGTTTCAGTTGGCCGTCACTACCCAAAAACATATCTTCCTTTTCAGCAGAATCCACATACCCGTTTCTTGAAATCCCATTTTCAATTGCAAGATGCCTCCACTTTCCCTTTCCAAAAACATGAACTGTAACATCTGACTTGTCCGATAGAACTCGACTAGCTTTTAGAAGACCCCTCTCCAAAGCCACCAGACAGCATTCAGCAAGTCGGAGCCACAATAAAGGCCGGTTGTAGAAAACTAAACTTGCCTTTTCAAAACAGCGAGCAGCCAGTAAGGGTTTCCCACAAGCCAAGTGCTGCACTCCACAATTATATACAATGAGGAGAGATTTGTCCTGTAAGAAAGTTAACAACTTCCACGGCTTGTCCTTCTGAAGAGATGAACTACTACTCAGTGCCTTGGAAAAGAGCACAGATGCTGTATGGTATTTCCCAAGCTGATAGTAGATGCACCCAAGGTTGTTGAACATGCTAGAAATCCCCATCTCCGTCCGATTACTTGCTGCCATTAACAACTTGATGGCCTTACGGTGGTTACTACGAGCATATTCAAGCTGAGATTTCAAGAGGAGAGCCATTGGCGAGTCCCTTACACGTGCAATGTTGATAGCAAGCTTGACTTCACGCTTTGCTTGTTTCAAATTCCTGGTGAGAAGTAGAAATTGAACCTTGTAAAGATGCAACTTAAGCTTCATTTCGGAAGGAGAAAAGGACCTATCAATCGGGGTCCTTGAAAGATCAGTTGAAAATGAAAGACCCGCAGGCCTTGCTAAGTCTTGCCCACTTATGTCTAGTGAGAACATCGATTCATACTCAAGTGTCTCATCTGATAAAGATAGAGTTCTCGATAAAGACTTTTCCAAAGCATTCTCACTAGAAGCTAAATCTGAATTAGCATCCATCCCTGATGAACTGCTAGGAACAGACAGAGATTTTGCAACAAGACTTGCAGATTGTTGCTGTGCTGTGTTCCCATTCTCACTTTGACCCACACAACCAAAGCCAAAAGCTTTTTCTAGATATAATAAAACATCCTGAAAATGGTGAAGAAGTTATAAGTCAATAAAGAATGCCTAGTTTAAGAGCTTTTCAACTGCCAATAACTCAAACAACACATTGCAGTACAAACAAACAACAAAGGCCATTTTTGTTTGAAGGCAGAAAAGCCACATACTGGATTGCAATTGCAATGCATGGCTTCCAATAGTCTCCACTGAAATTACTATAGAAAACACCAATAAAACAAAGACTCCATTACAAATTACAATATAATGCAAGGTTTAGGGTTTTCAATCACAAGTACCAGAAAATTTAAGATCATCTTGAGTGAAAAACATGGCACCAGAATGTAGCAGAAATAATGGGCCCATGCTGAGGGGCTTAACTTAATCATCATATTCAAACAGAGTCACCTACGAAAGAAAATTAAAGAATGCTTTACCTAAACAACTGCAATTCAAGATTATGATTGATGAAAACCAAATTATAATATACCATCATCCTTCATTTCTTTCATTGACATCATTCACCATACAGCTCTTTTCTTTATTTGGGGTCTTTATAAGATCCTTTCACCAGTTTGAGTAAGATCACATTCTTTACTATATTATAGGCTATTGAGCCTCCTCCCTCAGCCTCAAAGAAAGATTTTGAAGAGGGCACAAGCTAACTTAGTTATTGAACTCCTACCACGCCTAGGATGAGAGGGCTCAAGGAAAGGGGAAGTACCTTCCTGGTTGTATAGCCCAACCATTGAAACTGATTTTATTTGAAGCCTATTAAGAGAGAGACCTATTTAGCCAATGCTGAGGTTTGAGGCCTGAGGTCAGGAGTTTAGAAGACACACAAGTGGGGTTAGACTTTGATAGAAAAGAAACTTAATGCATATTTAAGTCTAACCCCACTTGTGTTTCTTGGCTAAATAGGTCTCTCTCATAGTTGTCACTTTGCTCGTTGGCATTTCTTTTAACATATCAGAGGAACTCCAAAAGAAGTGCCCAAAAACTTATTTCCTAATACCATAAGTTAAAGATTGGTACAAAATGGTTCAAATTGAGGGTGAAAAATTGAGTTGGTATGAAAAAGATTCTTTTAATATAAAGAAAAAGATATCATTTGGAAATTTGCACAAACTGTCAGAAGCAAAGAATCAAGGTAGCTAATACTGAGAGGTTCAGATAACCAGCAGGGACTAGCATGTGCTTTTTAGGATTTCAAGTTTACTTCAAGGAGTTATACAATGCAGAGAATGTAATTGTCGCCAATGGATGAAGTAAAAAGTGCAGCCACAGGGAAATCAATTTACTGTTTTCTCTTTTTAAAGATTGTCAAAACCTAGTGCATTGGATCAGTTCATATAAACACCAAAGTAGGGAGTCTTAGATCTAATTTATTTTTTGAAACCAAACATGCAGCATTTCAAAATGTAGTCATGTTGATCATGTGCTCAAGCTCACATCAAAAGGAAGCTTCAGTAAGCAGAAATAGAACATGGAGGGTGATGGTGTTTGACAAGGAGTATTCGTGTGCAAGGCATGTACACTTTTGAAGAGGTGGAACTTCCAATGCAGAGGTTAAGCAACGATTCAAGACATGGATGGCTTCTTCTCTGTTAATTTTCTTTCCTCGTTTGAATTTCTTTAGACAAATTTCAGTAGCTAGAATTGTGATCTTTTCTTTTCTTTTCTTTTTCTCTAAGAACATTTGTGGTCTACTCTCTCAGCACTTGGCTGGTGGAATGACACTCCTTTGTGATTTATTTTTAAGAACTGCTTATATATCAATATTTCAATATGTCCAGTCCATATTGTCACTATTGCATAGACAGTTCTTTAATTGAGAATCTCTACCAACATGCATCAGCATTCTGTTCTCAACATACAATCACCAAGATTGAGAAATTGAAGCAAAAAAACATGATATTAAGACCACAATGTCATCTATGAAGCAACTATGATGGGTATTGCAATACATTAATGAACATATTTAAGCACTAATTTAGTCAGCACGTACAGCAGATTTAGATGCATCCTGGCAGGCAAGAGCAACATCTAGCAACAGAAGGCAAACATGAAGAGCAGTTCTCTGCACATATAAAGTAAAGTATCAGAACACAAGGAAACAACAAAGGGAGAGAAATAATTATAGCTTAACAAAAAAATACCTCCTCTATAGGTTCAATATTGTGATACAAAGGTTCTAGAACTGATAATGCCTTTGAATATTCGTGAAGATGATACCAAATAATCGCCTATAAGAGACAAATTAACATATCACTCAAGATTGCAAAGAAAAGTCAATAGCAATCCATAGTTCAACCACAAATATATATATATCAATAGAGCCTACAATATTTAGCCTTGCTACTGTAGGATCAAATTCATCCATGTAAACAACAGATGTGCTGTTTGTCGCCGATGCTTGGAGTGTCATTGCACCACTTCCTTTAGACCCTGAAATACCTTTATTCCCAAGATTGCTAACAGTCTCCACCTGCTCTCCTGAAGTGTGAGCAAGCTCTTTGCTTTTCCTCTGAACCAACACCAGCAAATGAGATGACAGAAAATGTCACAATATGAAAGAAATCCAAACCCCCCAAAAGGAACTAAAACATGGTGCAGCAAACCTTTCCACACAACTAACAAAATTCTCTAACAGAATGTCTATGCTTCATTCAGTAGCTGCATGATAGTAAATAAAAAAGTGAAGATATAATGAAAGACTCCAAAATGAGATTTAAGAACAATAACAAATTTGTAAATCCATTATGTAGACCCACTAGAAAACCTTTTACACCATTCAGCATTATCTTTATCATCCACATTTTGACCGCCATGTACTTTGTTGCTACCTTTGACTCATCGTTTATGATCCATCAAAGGAGAATAACCACACAGGAACTTCTTAAATGGTAATATCAGGTCAATTCAGTAAGTGGTCATTATAGCAGTGTAGTCATCATAGCAGTATCAAACATAATAATTATATCAACAAGATAGAACTCCCCTGCAAATCCTATTCATGGATGCAGGCCACCAGGATTGTCATGAAGACTGAAGAAACTATGGAAAAGAATTACAAGTAGAGAAATCATCAAAATGGAATTATGTTCAATAAAAAATTCAATTATGCTGTGCAACCCTCAAGAACAGTCATGGAAAGGTTGCTCAGGACCACAACATTGGACAGAATCTAAAAAGAGGGCATGGATACAGGAATACAACAGCCAATTAAGGGATAACTTGTGAGGAAAAGATGTTTATTGGAGAACTTTTGATAAAAATGTGGAAAGCAATAACAAGTGGTTTTGAAACAGTACATGAAAATGAGGAGGGGGGCTAATTGAGAAGTTAGAGCTTTCTTTCACTTATGACTCAGTACTGTTAACATTCCATCCCATGAAAACATAATCCATTTGATTATCTTTTAAAATGAATGAAACAAAAGTAAAATAAACTGCTTCTCACAAGAAAGAGATTAAAGGAACTTGTGCAATAATTATGATGTCATACCAAGGAAGGGGCAAATCCCTCAACACAAATCAGTCAATTGGGTGTGAACATTATAGAACAGATAAGATGGAGAAATTACAAATGAATAAAAAAACCAAGAACCAGGCAGCAGCATTGAGAAGAGAGAAGCAAGCAGCTTTTAGACAATATCTACTGAAGGCATCATATGAGTGAAAATAGCAAGATGCATAAAACAGTTGGTGATAAAATTTCTAGAAAACTAACCTTTAAAGAAATTCTAATAGTAGAATGAAGATATGCAGAAAACAAACTTGGATAAAAGGGAATGGTATCCAGAAGTCAACATGATGACACGTATCAAAAAAGGTAAGCTGCCTAAGAAAGAAACTATGAGGAAACTAAAGATTCTAGATTGTAGAGTTAAAATTCATAGAAGAGGTTTGAAAAAGGCTAAATACATGAAGAGGAGAAAGAAATTTTTTCAACATTTTTTGATACAAGTCTAGCAGCAATATAAATAAAAGTTTGAAATTCCTGAAGGGAGGTGAAGTGGGAATTACTTTAGCTATAAAACATTGGAGACAAAGAAAATACCGATGAATAGATAGGGATCACTTACTCTTAGATGGACAGAAAAGGACACTATGAATTCTTATCTATAGAAAAAAAAAAATATGAGATAACCAAAGTTGTAAAACCATTAAGTATTGAATTTTATATTATGAAGCCTTGGAAAACAGAATGGGCACATATTAAGGTGTGGAAGCATCAGATTCTAAACCAATTAAGGTCTGACTCAGGAAATTGAATATGGAGGCTATCCTTCTCATATAAATATTAATGAGAAAACTCAAAAGATACAAATAAACACCATATGTTATTACCACTCTAAACAACGCATTTGATAGATTATCGATGACACAGCTCAATGACAAGTGTTCAAGGAGGAGGGAATTTTAATTCAATATATATGTCTGATAAAGATAGTGCTGTACAGTTTTAGCCTAGGCATAGCAGAAAAAAAGTAACACATGCATTGCAACTTTCACAGTGCTAGGATAGAGAAGAATGTCCTGATATGTTGGGTAGAACAAAGGAGCTTCAATGTAATTCTTAATTTGGCACTACAGCAAAGGAGGACATAAGATATGATTAGTGACATGAGTACCATGTGATTGTAAGATTCATTATTAGAAAAAATTCTTTCAAATCACAGCTAGACTAGCTATCTATATGATACTAAGTGCTGGAATGAAGCTGCATATGAATAAAATAAACATAGATAAGATAACAATATTGAAACAGATGAATAGAAAAGGGGCTGGATTTCTAACTCAAGAACTAATTTTATCATGAAAACAGAAAATTGAATAAGACGAGTACATTCATAGGAAGCTGGTGATAACAAAGATGAATGTTAGGAGGTGATTTGAGATCTTTTAGCTATGTCAAACATGAATTTTTGATGTACCGGTGCAGAATAGTGATTGATTCAAATGGTAGGAGCTAAGAAGAGGGAGGTATCGAAAAATGAAATGGGTTGGAATGGATTTCTTTTAGTATCATACCAGCTCAAGGAAAATTCCAAACACAGCATAGTAGGGAAAACATCCACGTGGTACATTGTAAATAGATTGAAACAGATACCGAAATGGGTATTATGAGATGGTAATTCATTCCCAAAAAATCTATCTATACATCGATGCAAACATGATTAGGATTCAAGTAAGCAATTCCAGGATCGTTTTCAATGGGATAGAAATACAATCTAGTAAATACATTACTGAGTTAACAGCTTTCCAACTTACATATGGCAGGATAGAAGACCAGATATAGCTCAAGAAATCAACAGAAACAAACAATGACAGTATGATACTAATACAAGACTGAAATGACAGATCAAATTACTCCATTGAATTTCAATACAATAAAATATGCACAGGTAAATTATCAAAGAAATAATATAAAACTACCCAATGCCCACAACTCCAAGTGTGCCTCAGAGATGACCTCTGCAATACTGAACACTTGTGGAATTATACCCGTGATTGCTACTGTGAAAGCAGGAACAGATTCTTATGACTGTACATAGCATCCTTTCACAATGACATAGCATCCTTTCACAATGAACTAAATGTATAGACTGCAGCACCACTAGAAATCTCTTGCTCTCAAAATCTAACATGTAAAATTCAATTCAGCAACATAATTTTTCCCTTTTGAAATCACTATCCTCTGATAATTAAATAACAAACCCATCTTCACACAGAGCCAAAACCAAACTAGTAGCACTCCCTCCCTCCAGCCAATATTACAAAAACATAACAAAAACAACATACCTCAATGTTATTAAGCACTTCAAGCAACTTCTTCGGATCTGGATAACCATCTCTACAATACTCCGCAATAGCAATATTATGAAGTACCTAATAAAGCATAACCCAGAGATTACAAACTTAAAAGGAACAAGAAAAAACGAAAAGAAGAGAAAATTTCCACATCAATTACATATTCCAAATACCCTAACACATTGCTTAACCTCAGCACTCGTGTGCCCGCCGAGATACTGTCATTAATTTGAACTAACTAAATAAAGTGCAAAATTAAGCTTTTCAAGTTAATTATCTAACTTAATCTAAAAAAAATACTAAAAAATAAAAAGTAGCAACTAAATTAAGTGAGTTAATAATTAACTAACTTAATCTAGAAAATATTAAAATTAAAAAGCAGCAACTCAATTAAGTGAGTTAAATCACAAAATTAACAGTCCATTACAACATTTTACTCGAAGTTAACCTAATTTTTAATCAAATAAAATCCGACAAACAAAATTAAGTGACTTTATATTATTTGTGAAATTATCACCTTTGGATCGTCTTCCTTTTTCTGCTTTAGCTGATACAAAACCTCGAGGCACTCATTGAACCGGCGAGAGTTAAAGTGTAACCAAGCGTCTTTGGCAAGCGCGGCAGTGACGGAAAGGATAGGGTCCTCTTCTCCTCCTCCACCGCCGGTGGTGGTGCCGCTGCCGCCGCTCGATGAGACGTCTCGGTTCGATGTCGAATCTCGTGCGTCCATGATCAGATCCAAAAAAAACCTAACGGTCACGATTTGAGTGTTTTTTTTGGTTTATTTGAACTCTCGCTATCTAATCTAATCTATCTATGTGTAATTGTGACTGAACCGTATGGAAATGTAAAAACCCCTAACTTATGGAAATTGAGATTTTTTAAAAAAAAAAAGAGGAAGTTTTTTTTAGAGTTTTTGGGAGTGTTGAAAATACAGAAAGGGCCCTAGGGTTTTTGGGAATTTGCAGAGAAGGACAGTTAGCGAAGAGGGAGAGAACTCAAATGTGAGATAAGGATAGAAAGAGGAAAGTACTTAATTTTTATTCTTATATTTTCTAGATTGAGGTTAAAAAATGGGTTTCTGAGTAAAGGAGTTTTAATTGGGTATTTTAGTGGAGTAAGTGTGGGAGCATGATTGATTTTGTTTTTGATTTTGTGTTTTTGTTGTTTTGATTGATTTTTTTGGTTAAGTTATGTTTTAGTCCCTATTGATTTAACAATGCTTCATTTTAGCTCTTACAAGGTTTGAATTTTTCAATAATAATAACAACAAATTTATTAACGAGCAGCGAGTCAACATAAAAATATAAAATATTATGAACTAAAAAATATATTTTCTTAGAGAGCATGGCAAGCTAAGAAAATATTTAAGTTATAGGAGACTCACTGAAATTTATTTTATTTTTAAAATATTTTTTTGTTTTAATTTCTCTTTTTGAAAGTGAAACAAAGATTACTGAGCGGAAAAATCCAAAAATAGGGTCTTGCTAGCTGCTTAGCTAATTGAACAACAATGATCATATTGAAACTTTTTGAGAATTATGAGATTGATATGAAAGGTTCTAAACTATATTCATGAAAGTTGAACATTTTAGAATCTATAAGGATTAGAATAAAGTTTGCCATTTTTGTAAATAACTGTTTAATAAGGAATGAGGTATGGGCAAGATTGGCTTTATGGTATGGGCTATTTTAGGGTTGGATTGGACTAGTTTTCAGAGGGATGGTTCAAACTTCAAAGGCATGTAAACTTTTAATGGGCAAGGCAGAGCAATGGATGATTTTGGCAGGGCATGTTCTTCCAACTTTAGACTAGAACTGTTATTTTGAGACTGTTTTCAAAAGAAGTAAAAGGGTTCACAATTTGTCGAGGGAAATTTGTCATGTGTGCTAAGTTTCCTTGGCTGATGAGAAAGGAGGGGAAGCAATCTTTTTTTTTTTTTTTTGTATGTATTTACTGTTCTGGTGCGGAGTATTTTTCGCTTTAAGATATGTTAAAGTAATTTTTTTAATTTTTGATATCAATACATTAAAATTATCAAAAACACTAAAAAAATATCAATTCCAAACATAAAAATAAACAGTGCCAAAATAACAAAATTTAAGATTTGATGTAGTTTTGAAAATTATAGAATTTGCAATAAAAAAAGATGGAGTTGCTTAATTTGAAGATTCAATGCTCGCATTTAGGGGTAGGAAAAAAAATATTAATCTTCAAGGAAAAAAAAATAAAATTTTACATGAATTGATGGATGTTAATCTTTTAATGTGTATCGTAGATCAGATATCATGCTTCTTGTCTTGGATGAGCAAGAAAGCATATTTATTAGAAGAGAAAAACAAACAAATTGAAGTAAAAGTTTTTTTTTTTTTTCCTTTCCTGTAAGAGTTTTTGTTGTTACAAGCAACCTGATTTGTTTTAAAACCATGGTTTCGTCTCTTGATGCGATCCAATCTCTCCTGGACATGGACCAACTTGGATCTGAGAAATGATCTGGTTATGGTATCAAGGTCTGAACAATAAAGCCCTGCTATGATTGGGCTACAGTGTTTCAGCTCGCATATTCTTCAGCTCTCCAGTCCCGAATTATTTCAGCTCTCAATATTAATAATAATATTTTCTTTTAAATTTATTAATTATTTCATTAATAATATTAATTATAAGAATAATAATAATATTTCTAAAACAAACAATACTATTTAGAATCATAAGACCTAGGAATTTCAGGCCCAGCATGTCAATCCAAGCTCTAGGTGTCCCCAAGTGGGGCACATGCATGGCTCACTCCAGACGCAGCCCAAGCACCATGTGTGCGCTGTGGTGTGCCCAGCACTGAGACAAGAGCCCAAGCCCCACTTGTGTGCTTGATCTGCCAGCACACAGGGAGGCAACCCAAGCGCCACGTGTGTTCTGTGGGTGTCCAGCCCCCAAGCAAGAGCCCAAGCGCTACATGTACGCAGCCCTAGAGGGCCTCCAGCCTGGCACTTGGGACCTACTAAATGCAGCCTCACACATGACCCCACCAAACAATGCAGTTCACAGTGAATTCATTTACAGTGCACAGTAGTCCGTGCTATAGTGAAACACTGATAAGTTTTAGTTATAGTTAATATATATATATATATATATATATATATATATATATATATATATATATAAAATTTTGAGAGGTAATATATATTGAAGGTTAATCAATGCGTGTAGATGGATAGATAATTGATTTTAATTACAATGAAATCTAATAGCTCATTAACAGCAAAGACCAACTGAAACATTATTTCTCGAATTTATCAAGTTTCACATCATTATGAAGGAGACAAAACAAAGGGGTGATCAATAGGAAATTGGCTGAGAAAGAGTTAAGTGAAGACGTGAAGCAAGCAAGTAACCAGGAAAGAAGAAAACAAAGCTAGGCTTCTTACAAGACGGGGATTCGTCTCTTGACGTAATTAAACTTCCAAGAATAGTGGCAGAATATCAGAGATTAATCTATAGTTTTCTCTTAACTTTAAAGTAATTGTGTTTAATTATAATGAGGTTGGAGTAGTTTCTAGCTAGTGACGCACATGGTGAGCCCTGGATAAAGGGGTAACCACCATGTGGCACTGTTAGGCAGCTCGGCAATTTCTTGTCTTTAGCCGTGGATGATGATCGAAGATGCTTTGGATTGTGTTCTTGAAAAACTCCAAAGCTTTTCTGTCGATATTTAAGGTAACTATCTTGGTTGACTGCGTGCATTGGTTGACTTTTCTATTGATTTGCATTATTTGATGTCCATAAGCTGTTAATTAATTCCCGGATTAGCGTATGATGCGACAATGAAGTGATGTTAATTTAGTTTTTTTTCCCTCGTTAATTAGAGGTTTTCGTGTAATCTTGCTCGACTCATTAATTGATCGATCATTGATGGGATTTTATTTTTTTATTTGATAATAATAGCATTTTTTTAATCAATTCATTATGATTAAGTTTTTATTCGTTTTATTTTAAAAGTATATCTTCTACGTTGATTTTATGAATTCAAATACAAATAATATTTTATAATGCTAACCTTTAAGACTTTATGAATCTCTCAACATAAACTATGCTACTCCATCATTCTTTCAAAACTCAGAGTAGAATATATAGCTATTTTTTTTTTATTAATATGAATGATTGAATGAGTTTATGTTTATCTTGATAAATCTTACGGGTCCTAAAATTAATGATTATGTAAACTTTCAGTAATCATTATATTAGCAATTATATAACTTGAACCTGAAATCATAAAAAAACCAAATTTCTTGATTCTAAATTCTTATAACAAATCCATCTATTAAATGGTTGCTATATTTATATGCATGCATCATTGAATCCCAAATTGATGTATATATATACTAACAATTCAATCCATATCAAGACAGAAAGAATAGATGCGTGTGACAGGATGCTCTTTAAAAGCGATCATAACACCTTTCCACTCGCAGATCTTCCTCGTGACAGCAGGCGTGTAAGTTTTGGTTGTTTTTTATTTTGAAATGTATTAAAATAATATATTTTTATTTATTAAAAATTATTTTTAATATTATTGTATTAAAATAATTTGAAAATATTAAAAATATATTAATTTAAAATAAAAAATTTAAATATTTTTAAAAACATTTTTAAAACACAAAAACTAATATTACCTTCGTCAAATCATAAGACCGTGGATCCCTTCCTGAGCTAGCGTGGGTTATCAAATGATTGAACAAAAGTGCACTCATTCCTTTGCCTTAAACTTATAAAAAATCTAATTTCAATATTTTAATTTGACCATGAGAATAAATTTACTCTAAATACAAGAAAATTAATGTGAATGTAGCACCATATGCACGTTAACTTCTAGAAAAATTAGAATTTATTTCTTTGCCTTAAACTAAGGGATTAAATCGCTTAAGTATTACTTATGCTAAATGTTTGTCCTTTTTTTTTTTTTGGCTTAATATCAAGGATGGATTCCAAGTTTCCAACCAACTTTCCCAACAATTACTAATCGTTTTTTAAAAAAGTTTTAAGTAGAGTAAGGGTTTTTCGGAGTGCGGTACAGTTATTTTTTAAAGTACTTTTCATTCCAAGATACATTAAAATAATATTATTTTATTTTAAAAAAATTATTTTTAACATTGACACATCAAAATGATATAAAAACATAAAAAACATATTAATTTAAAATAAAATAAAAAATACAAATTTTTTCAAAAACACTTTTAAAACGCAGTGCCAATACAAAGTTCATGCGGTATAGCTTCAAGTTTTTTCTTTTAAATAAAACATGCTAATTTGAATTTTTTTAAATAGAATCAAACATAATTTTATTTAGATCTTGACCAGGAAAATTATGAATGATCACGTCAATCTCTATCCTATTTAACACAAGAACTTGACCTGGATTAGATTTTAGATTGACTAGTCATCTAATTAGAACGTGTTTAATAACACTGAATTTAAACACTAATAAATTCACTAGGTTGGACCACCACGCAAGTAAAATTACCAAAATAAACTAACTCTAATATTTTAAGATATTTTTACGCACGGTAGAATTGGTAAAATAAAATATCAAAATCCTCTCACGCATCAATGAATAGTCAAATATTTTGCGCGCACACAACAATCAACGTGCTTGGCCACAAAGCACGATAACTGTGGTCGTTTTTAACACTAATAACGTGGCAATTGAAATGGACAACTATTGAGAGGCTGGTTAAAACAAGCAAATTGTCCCCACCGTCAGATGATCTCAGACCCTTTTACATCCACGTGGAGTGATCTTAATGACAGCTACAGCTTGGCTTCCTTTCAAGAAAGAGACGCCAAAAAGCGAGTACGTGGACACAGATCAGCACTGATAATGGTTGAGGGTGCACTAAAAGAAACAAAAATAAACCCACACACGATACATTGTATTCTCCATGCACCCAAACCCTAACCACCACCTGTACATGCTCAAAGCATTACACGTCAAGCTAAGAGCCGTAAATTCATAGAAAAAACGTGAACCTTGATGTGAAAGAATGAGAGTCCACGTTCTTAGAACCGGGTAAGTGGACTGGTATTTCGTGGATCCGACGTGGCGGATAAATCTGCCGTTAGAATCTTAATAAGGTCTTATCTATACCGTTGGTAATAATTAAAGCTGCTTTTTGGCATTAAGAAATCCAAGAAAGAAGGATTCTAATCTCTTACAGAGACAATAAACCACAACAGAGACGAGGATCATAGGAGGAAAAGAAAATGTTGTCAAATTTTTGTTACAGTAATGTCAATCCACAATCTTGTACTATAAATAGCAGACCTCATTTTCACTTACCTTCATCTTCGATCGGGATCTCTCCAAACTTCTGTAAAGCAAAAACCAAAAAAGCCTTCTGTTTCTGGTATTTATCCCTTTTCTTTTCCATGTTTATCCATTGTTTTTGCTATTCTTTTCTGTTTGGTTTCTGAGAAAATTTGAACAAAATTTGATACCCTGTTTCGTCTCTTGGAGTTTGTAGGTATTCTTCGAATTATAAAGCACTCTCTTTATTGGCATTTAAGGTAAATTCTTCATCTTTTCTTTAGCTTCCCAATGCCCCATTATTTTTCTGTAATGTGTATTTATAGTAGTTTTGATTTTGATGTATCTCATTACTGTATGCGTTTATAATCGCAGAGAAGTGAAGTTCCATTAAAACCTTTAAAAAAGGAAGACAGAAAGGAAGAGGAAAAGGAAGCAATGACGATCAAACCAGCGGTTCGTATTTCAGACGGGAAATTGATCGTTAAAGACCGGACAATATTGACTGGTGTGCCAGACAATGTGATAGCAACATCCGGTTCAACTTCAGGTCCGGTGGAGGGAGTGTTTTTAGGTGCGGTGTTTGATCAAGAAAATAGTAGACACGTGACTTCTTTGGGCGCCTTACGTGATGTCCGGTTCATGGCTTGTTTCCGGTTCAAGTTGTGGTGGATGGCTCAGAAAATGGGGGATCAAGGGAGAGATATTCCTCTAGAGACACAGTTTTTATTAGTGGAAACTAAAGATGGGTCCCACCTTGAATCAGACGGTGGAGATGAAGATAATCAGGTTGTTTACACTGTTTTTCTGCCGTTGATTGAAGGGTCATTTAGGGCTTGTTTGCAGGGGAATGTTAGCGATGAGCTTGAACTCTGTTTGGAGAGTGGTGATGCAGAGACCAAAACGTCGTCGTTTACTCACACTTTGTTCATTCATGCCGGGACCGATCCGTTTAGGACAATAACGGAGGCTGTTAGAGCCGTTAAGTTGCATCTGAAGACTTTTCGTCAACGGCATGAGAAAAGATTGCCTGGAATTATTGATCATTTTGGTTGGTGTACCTGGGATGCCTTTTATCAAGAAGTGACTCAAGAAGGGGTAGAAGCTGGGCTACAAAGTCTAGCTTCTGGTGGTACCCCGCCAAAATTCGTGATCATTGATGATGGATGGCAATCAGTTGGTGGTGACCCAGAAGAGGAAACCAATGGTCAAGATGTGAAGAAACAAGATCAGCAACCGTTGCTTAGGTTGACCGGGATTAAAGAGAACGCAAAGTTCCAAAAGAAAGATGATCCAGCAGCGGGGATCAAGAGCATAGTGAACATAGCTAAAGAAAAATACGGTTTAAAATATGTGTATGTGTGGCATGCTATTACTGGTTATTGGGGTGGGGTCCGTCCAGGAGTTAAGGAGATGGAGGAATATGGGTCAATGATGAAGTATCCAATGGTGTCAAAGGGGGTGGTGGAGAATGAGCCCATATGGAAAAACGATGCATTGACATTGCAGGGATTAGGGTTAGTGAATCCAAAAAATGTGTACAGGTTTTATAATGAGTTGCATAGTTATTTGGCAGCAGCTGGTATCGATGGGGTTAAGGTGGATGTTCAATGTATTTTGGAGACACTTGGTGCTGGTTTAGGAGGAAGGGTTGAATTGACTAGGCAATATCATCAAGCCCTTGATGCTTCTGTTGCTAGGAACTTCCTTGATAATGGTTGCATTGCTTGCATGAGCCACAACACTGATGCCTTGTACTGGTAAGTTTCCTTTTCTTCTTTAGCTTGTTTTTGTTTTTGGCAAGCTTGGGGCTTTTTCCTGATGTGATGTGGTGCGCATTGAAATGTCATGGCGCAGCTCCAAACAAACAGCAGTGGTGAGAGCATCAGATGATTTCTACCCGCGCGATCCAGTATCACACACCATTCATATAGCAGCAGTGGCATATAACAGTGTTTTCTTGGGAGAGTTCATGCAGCCTGATTGGGACATGTTCCATTCTCTACATGCAGCTGCAGAGTATCATGCTTCTGCTAGGGCTATTAGTGGTGGACCTATCTATGTCAGGTAATAAATCCTACACTTCATCATCAATCAAAATTACCATGTTAAATTAAGATATCATCAAATACTTTTGTGCTATGTCATTTGCTAAATGTTTGTGGTAACATTTTTGATGAGCAGTGATGCACCTGGGAAGCACAACTTTGAGCTATTAAAGAAGGTGGTACTTCCCGATGGGTCTATTCTTCGAGCTCGTTTGCCTGGAAGGCCCACCTCTGACTGCTTGTTCTCTGACCCTGCCCGTGATGGAGTGAGGTAAGTCTTTTTCTTCTTGATAGTTTTGTCATCTAAGCTAGCTAGCATGATGAAAATATTTTCATCTGAATTTTAGCTAATTTCTTATCCTAGAAATGTTGCATTACGGGGATTTTTCTTAAACAGTTTTTCTTTGATTGCAGCTTATTGAAAATATGGAACATGAACAAGTTCACAGGGGTCCTAGGTGTCTACAATTGCCAAGGAGCAGCTTGGAGCAGCACTGAAAGAAAGAACGCTTTCCACCAAACCACAACTGAGGCCCTAACAGGCACAATTAGGGGCCGTGATGTTCACCTCGTTGCTGAAGCTGCCACGGACCCCAACTGGGATGGCAATTGTGCTTTCTATTGTCACCGGACAGGAGAGCTAATCACCCTCCCTTACAATGCAGCATTGCCAGTGTCACTCAAAGTCCTTGAGCATGACATATTCACTGTAACACCCATCAAGGTTTTAGCACCTGGGTTCAGTTTTGCACCCCTAGGGCTAATCAACATGTTCAATGCAGGTGGAGCCATTGAGGGGCTGAAGTATGAAGTGAAAGGTGGTGCTGAATTATCAGAGCTTGATGATGGATATAGGGGTGAAAGTAGTGGTGTGACTGAAGAGAGGGTGGGGAACTATAGCGATGAATTGGTAGGGAAAGTTTGCGTAGAGGTTAAAGGGTGTGGCAAGTTTGGTGCTTATTCATCTGCTAAGCCAAGGAAGTGCATTGTGGACTCAAATGTGGTTGATTTTGTGTATGATTCGAATTCTGGGTTGGTTGGTTTTAACTTGGATAGCTTGCTTGAGGAGGGCAAACTTCGTATTGTTGAGATTGAGTTATAGGAAAATTCTATTAGAATAGAGTTAAGGGCTGCATAAGAGGTTTGGGTATTGGAGTATTTATTGTACTTGCATGTTTCCCTTTTAATTTTCTTCTCTGTATAGTTTACTAGTTCATATAATCATGTGAGGAATTGAGGAGGAATGGTCAAATAAAAATTCTGCTATATATCTGTTTAATCAATACTCTGTTTTGGGCTAAGCCCAAATAACTTAGACTCTTGCAAAAATCCATCTCCATGCCATTTCATATAATCTGAATCATTGAAAATGGTGATCATAAAAAAAAAACTAATGTTTCCTCCTTTTATTAATCAAACATAAACGAGAACAGCTGAAACCAGAAAAGAAAGGGAATACACTTCAATTGTTTCCTTCAGTGAAGCATGATTCATGGGGTATTGATAATGAAACCCATTGATTAATCCTAAGATGATTGTAACACAATAACTTGAATCCAGTGGACCAAAATAAAGCGAGAGAAAACCAATCTGAACTTTATCTGCACTTAAAATCAATAAGTATTCAATCATCAAAACCAGACATGGATGGCATTAGCAGGAAAAAAAATCTTCTTGGTACTAGAAGGGTGGGACAAGGGGCCCTAATGGAACTGGAAAAGCTAGGTTTATAGACTTCATGAGGATGCAGACCAATGGCAAAGAAGAACAATAAAAATGACTCCAATTGTTTCAAGATGCCATTCTCAACATATACTGACAAACGTTTTCTACATAGATATCCTTTTTGTGTTCTGATAATAAATTCAGTAACTTGAAAAACCTATCCAGAAAACCCATCAGCTTTCTCTTCCATAAACTGAAAAAGGTCCTGGGGATGGTCTTGAAGGGAGGTTAGAATTGCAGCAGTCTAATCACAAAATTCCACGGCATCCTCGATTGGAATGATCACCTTGCTAGATAATTATGTCCTAAACCATGGGATTCCTATTTGTCCTGGTTTTTGTAGCATAATTCCTCACCATTTTGTTTCTATATTATTATGGCTGTTTTACAGAAAGTTACAGCTCCAATTCATGATTAGATTCATCATCCTCTTCTTTTTGTTGTAGCTGTTCTTCTTCAATTAGTTGCAGTTCCAGTTGATGACTAAATTCATCACCAAAATCATCATCTTGCTGTTCATGTTTTTTGTGTTGTGGTTGCTGTTGTTGCTCATCTTTTTGAGCATGACGTTGATTCAGTCCTGTTTGCTGATAAAACACTTGCCTTTGGACATTCCAGTTCTCTGTGATCCTCTCAACTTCATCTCCAATAAATTCCCTATCATCTGATATATGCTGTATGTTTTGGACATCTACTGCCTTGTTTGCTTCTGTAAAAAAAACAAAAAAAAAAAAACAAGCAGAAGTGTGGTAAATTAAATACGTTATAGATACTGAAAGAATTTTGAAAGGGAAATATAAATTGGGAGACTCCATGATATCTGGACCAAGCATCTTTAACATGGTTTAGATATTAATAACTGATATGTGCTTCAAAGTTTATACAGCACCATAAATGATGCATATAAGAAATCACAGAGAAATTTTTGGGTTAAGTATCAAATCGACAATAAGAATAAACACAAACTGTTATGGAAATAACTAAGCAATCAAATATATTTAGAAAAACTCAACCACCCCGACCATTTATCCTAGTAAAAATTGGAGTATAACCAAAAATTCAACAATTAGATAAATTCAAAAAATCACCGACAAGTAAATGTAGCTTCTTAGTGTTAAAAAAAAGTGAATTGATAAACTAGTTTCGCATCTGGTAACAGCTAAAATCACTAGCTCTGCTAGGCAGTACAGATACAGGTATATTAAGGAAGAATACACATGTTACTTTCACGATTTGATGCTTATTCAGTCTATAACTTTTAAATACAGATATGAGATGGATAAAAGAACATACCTCTGATGGCATGTTTCTTCGCCTCTGCATATTCTGTTGACATTTTCTTGAGCATCTCTAAATCAAATTCCATACCCTGCGGATGCAGTTCAATCCACAAGCTTATTCAGGGAGAAAAAAAGAAGAGGAAAACCATGGCACCAACTGTGAGCATTGTAAAATCATTATACCTACAGGTAACTATTTTCAAAACAGGAAAAGAAGGCGGGGCCTATTTGCAACTATTGATCTAGTGGAACCTAAGTAAAACCTTCACATGAGGAGTTATGCAACATACCATGTCCATATGGAGGAACTGCTCAATCCGAGTATCATCAAATAACCTGTTATAAAGAAAGCAGTGGAGCAATAAGAGGATCCATAGAATATTTTGAAACCTGAAACCTGACTAATCATGCTATTAGATTGGAATAAATCATATCATTTTTAGGAAACATACTTCTTATATGCAACTTGCACACGAGCATCTTGCAATTCTGTGAGTTGGTTCACTGTCTCACTAACAGAACCTTCATGTAAGTCCACAAACCCAAAGAGAAACATGTTCTTTTCTAGCATCCTTTTGACCAAAGCAGGTACTACTTTTATTCCATGTTCTTTTGCATTTATAACAAGGTTCTTGAGTTTCTTCAACTCTCCTGTCAGATAACAAGAAGAAATAAGATGGTGAAAAAGAGAAGGGAAAACACAACTTCAGCTAATCATAACTTCATTATTACTATCATCACTTAATTCACCCCAACATGATCAAGCATGATCAAGAGCAATAAAATGCTTCCAAATGGGGGGGAGTTCACACAAAGAAAAACCCTTAAGCATGTTCACTTTAAACCTAAAAGTCCAACCAATGAAAAAAATTAATCACAAGCAATACAGTGCAAAAACCCTGTTTGTTCATGGCTGAATACAAGAGTGGCCCCATAAAGAAAAGAAGGCAAAGATTATTCATGACACCAATACTGATGAGTTAGAATAAGACCTGGCAGAAGTAGTTTGTCTGAGGTAACTTCCAATTTTAATAAAATATTAGTGTGCCAGAATCATTCCAAACAACCAAAAGTCACACAGTAATATGTAATCAATTAGTTCTGGTAAGAAGAATCAAAGAATTAATTTGAAAGCCAAATTGCACATCACCTGCCATTCAGATAAGCAACAAGGAAAATTAGAGCAAAAGCTTCATAATATGGCATGGCACATAGTTCAACCTCATCATAATAAACTAAACCTCAAAATTAAGTACATTAAAGATAAAGTTTATGCAGAAAGTGCAGATATACCAAGAGAGAAGTAGATTTTGAAAGGAGGCTTGAATGGTTGAGTCTCATAAAGACAGTAAAGGCAATACAGGCCTCCTAGCCTTTGTGATAAAGAAGAAGTGCTAATCATGTGACCTGCAATTGATTGCATGTTGGTTAGCAAAATTTGCATTAGAAATTGAATTAAAAAATCCTTGATTTACTTTTAAGGAGATAATCATCTAAATTCACTATGAGCATGGTAAGATTAAACAAGCTCTCGCTTAAACATGTCTCAAGAAATCTGATGAGAAAGCAACATGATCCAAAAACTATCCAGCCCCAGATGGGACTTGTCTATTATCAGAAACGGGCTTTATAAACTATAACCAGGGCAACAATTTTTAAACTGAAGAAAAACTCACAACGACAACTGGATTCTAGCAAACATTATTTGCTTCAATGACAATACAAAAATCAAGTCGGTGAGAGCTCACCAATTGTATGAGCATACAACGACTGCATAAAGAAGGCCAATTTGGTAGGAGGACTAGCCTCAAAGATGTAGGTAAACTTCCTGGAAAGCCATACTCTTTTCATATCAGCCAAAGTTGTAAACTCACCCTAACAGTTCCCGAACACCACAACTGTTAAAACAATCAAAACATAATAACCCTTCCTGAAAAACAATAGCTAAACAAAATAAAAACAGCCCAAAATAACAAATCCAAGTAAATACCTCAACAAACTCATTTATAAGCTCATCAATGTCCAACTTGAATGGAGACAGATCCATAGCGCCAGAGACTCTTCAAATATTAAAACACAAGGACAATATTAATTCCAGTAACCCTTTGGAAAAACAATATCAACAAGAAAAATAAGAACCTAAGTAACCATTGAGTTCAATTTCAAGATTTTAAACGGAGAAAGAAAGCAAGAAAGGGACTAAATTCATATCTCTAATTGAACAAGAACAAACCCATGTTAAGAATTGAATAAGCAATATCTTCGACTGAGCAAGCACTGAAATACACTTTTAGAAAGGATCAAAAAAGAGGATTTTTTGGCCATAAAGGTCCTATCTTTATTTGAATAATCTTTCTTTCTATGTTAACCCAAAAAAACAAAATTAAAACAGAGAGAAACCATAAAAAAGAAAGAAAAGAAGAGAAGGTTTTTGTGGTGCTTTGGTTTTAGATTGTTTCAAACGACGATGCTAATTTTCTCATGTGGAGTGTTTTTTACCTTACTGGTTACTGTCCCTAATTGAATGTTTTTCAATCTCCATCCTCCAAAGTGGTTGGATCCAAGCAAAGTCGAGGCGCATCTTATGCCACAACATAAAGCCGCGGTTCCCGGGGACAAGAGAAAATAGTCCAGCAAGTTTGTTTTATTGATTTTAACTTTTTTTTTTTTTTTTTGTCTTAGAATATAATATATCACGTTTAACGTAATATAAGAGGATACTAATCTTGCTTGGGCAATTTATTTTACGTAAATATGTTTTAGTAATAATCCATAAGTGAAAATAAATAAAAAATGTGGATGGTTAATGTTCTAAACAGGAGAGAATCATAGAGAAGTAAATACTAAAATCCTTCCATCTCACCTTTAGATTTGAGGTAACTATGGAGGAATGTTTTACATAATTGGTGAAAAAGATTCAAATACTTGTAGTGTATTTGCAATTTAGAATCAAAGAAAGCAAATAATAAAGAAACCCACAAACTTACGAGGAATAGTGAGACTGATTTCAAGTTGAAAATTCGAGCGTGGCCCTAATCAAATTGCGTGAAAATTTATTTTTTTATATATATTTTTAGATTATTTTAATATATTTTAAAATAAAAATAACTTTAAAAAAACTTGAAGCTTGGCGACCTTTAATTAGGGGTGATTATTTTTGATTTGATTCAATTTTTTTCTAGTTTTCTTAGTTTTTTACCTGCTATAGGTGTTTTGATTTTGTCGGTGTGGGAGAGAGCACATATTTTAAAGATCATCAATAAATAGTCAATAAAATTATGACTATATCAAATAGCATATCAGCACACTGTAAATATTATACCACTGGTTTTGTTACTGTAAAACACTGTCGCACTAGTCGCAAGGAAACTAGCCAAAAAAAAGGAAAGAAATTCTTGCATGCTCTTTATAAAGCTCACGGAGACTGTATATGTAATAATCAAAGATGATTGGGAATGACATCATCGACGTTATAAAAAAAATGAGACTGTCAAACTAAGGAAAAAAGGCTATAATTAATAATGCTTCTGCTGCAGAGCTAGACAAAATAGAGCTGGCTGATGGCAAATAGCCTGGCAGTGGCAGGTACAAGTTAGCATAAATGCTTATCCAAATGTTTGATTACTAAGAAAAATCTCCATTTTCTTCATTCTAGCTCTAAATTTTTTACCACCGCATAACTGAAAAAAGAAAAAGAACACTTAAGACAACATATGAAAAGCAAAAATGGGATTGATTGTTATGAAACGTACTCAAGAATCATGCTATACATCTCAATTCTCTTAAGAACTTTCAATTGTGACAGAAAGGTTATTACAGATTTCGATTTAAAAAATGGCATTTACTTTTTGCAAAGATTGTTCAAATTGAATTGTCCCATTAAGTTGAGGATAAAACAAACTTTTTCCCCAAAATTTACACCCTCTTGTCTAACTTATTACTCACATGAAAACTATAGAATCCATTGTTCCTCACTCATCATCGCCCATGCAATCACGACAAAGTCAAGATTCGGACAGCAACACCCTTCGAGCAAGATGAGCTTTTTCCAGTTGTTCAGTTTGGTAAATTTATTATCTTCTGAGAATTTAAGTTTTGCTTGATGATTTGAAATAGGAAAAATGACATTGCTTTTCTGTTTTTACGCTCTCTGTTCTCTCACAATTTACATTCCACGATCCACAGTCTATAAATTGAGTAACACCTTCTCCTAAAAAAATCACCAGCAAGTTTCCAAATAGCCTAAACCAAGAACAGCTTCACATATTTATAGCAACTCTATCAATTTGAAATTTTAATTGATTTAGATCAGTCCAGTTTTTTACTGGAACGAAGTAGAATTACTGGAACAATTAACAAAGGAAAAGACTTGCAAAGAAGTAGAATTACTGGAACGAATATAACAAAGGATCAAACTCAAGCAATTAAAAGTAATTGTCTATGATGATTGGTGACCATTTCTGTGTCACACACTCAAGTAAGGAGAGAAAAGAAGGAGAAAGCAAGGAATGGGACAAAGAACAACCGGGGCTAAAAATCCCTTTCCAACAAGAAAAATTCAATATAAGCAATTAAGTATTACCTGTTGATGAATAGTGATTCAGTGAAGACTGAAAAGGATGTCGTTGATGATGGGGAAAAAAGGATTGCGATGTTGATGAAGAGTGAAGACTGAAGAGAAAGCTGTTGAAGTGTTGATGACGGGAAAAAAAGGAGTGTTGTTGATGAAGAGGAAGTCGTCGATCTCACGGTGGCTGGTTAATTGTTGAATCATTAATGGCTGAGAGCCTGAGCCTGAGAATCCAACAAAACACAAAGATTAATGTCCACCCGAAATTAACAGCAAGTAATATGTTTACCAGATTTTCAATACCAGGAAGATTCCCTCTTTTTGCAAGATTAACAGCAGTTCAAGATTATTTAACTGCCACACCACCAAAAAATGATACAAGTTCAGGGAAACGGTATTTTTTTTTAAACTTTTCTCAAACTCGGTAAAATCGGACTGATTTTACTGAGTTAGTCTGATTTTAACTGATTATACTGATTTTCGAGTTTTTAACCTGATTTTACATGTTATATATAACTCATAATTTTAACAACAATGGCTAAAAGCCTGAAATACTGCAGTATAGTTTTTTTTGTTAAAATCATAAAAACGGTTCTAAACTCGCGATTTCACTTGATTTTACCCATTTTAACCATTTTCAAGTTTTTAAAATGATTTTGCATGTTAAGCATATATTGACTCATAAAATTATACTATTTTACGAGTTAACTTGCGAATTTAATAACATTGATTAGGATGTTATGGTCGATTTTTAAATTACAAATAAAACTAAAATTTATTAGTATTTTTCTATAAATTATGCACAGTATAGTTTACAAGTATAACCATTTGAAAGTAAAAAAATATATATATACACTTTGAGGTAGAATTGTATTTTCACATGTTTATTATACAATGTAATTACTCACGTGCCATTAAAAAAATAACACAATTAATGTTTGAGGGGTGTTTTTGAATTTTTACTTTTTTGTACAATATAATTACCGCATAACCCTCTGGGTTAACTTTTTTTTGCCTAAGATTAAGGGACATTTTAGGTTTTCTAACCTCAATTTTCTTAGAAATTTCCAGTGGAGTCAAGAGTGTTATGGTCTTTCTATAATTCAAAAACAAAAGTGGATGACGTGTGCAAAGCACACGCAAACTAGTGGGAGGTGTCCGCACCCTTTGGGCAAAGCGGGTGGTGCCTCCTGGTGGTTGTTGGTAGCCTTCCGCGGCGTCGACTAAAGCATCGCGCCACCCCTTTTTTTTTATTCTTTTTCTTTTTTCATTTTATTTTTCCATTTATATCCCTCATTATTTCTTTCATTAGCTTTTAAACTATATTTGGTTCTCATTATTTTAATTACTATTTGTTTTCTTTTTAATTTTTTGATGGTTAAGAAATTTATTGAATTTTTTTTTTGTTATTCTGTATGGTCATCATGGTTTCATGACCATAGTTGTTGGTTTCAAAGATTAGCCTTATTTAACTTCGGTTTTTTTTTAAAAAAATTAATTTTATCCTTTGACATTAGATTATTGAGCCTTGAACTTTTTTTTTATTTAGATTATCTATAATAATGAGATAGTCAAGTTAACTCAGATTCATTCAAGTTATTATTATTTAAATATTTTTTCTATTAAAAAAATTGACCCGTTCAGCCGTACAACAGGGGGGAATTAACTATAACTAAAATTAATCACTGTTTCACTGTAACATGAAATATTGATCACTGCGAGTGAATTCACTGTGGATTGCATTGTCCTGCACTGTAGCGCGGGGGTGCAGTAGACTGTGAATGCTTTCACTATGGACTGCACTGTTGGTGGGGGTATGTGGGGAGGCTGCAGCCTACAGGACCCAAGCGCCAGGCTGGAGGCGCGCCCGGGGTACTGCGGACACCTGGCGCTTGGCTGCCAAACAGGTGCTAGACAAGCCACGCCCGCTAGCCGCACCCTGGGCTGTAGCCACCTGGCGCTCGGTCTGCCTAGCCTTGGACGCTTAGGCTGCCAGCCGGTGAGTTGGGTAGACCAAGCGTACACATGGTGCTTAGGCTCTGCCTTAGTGCTGGGCACACCTCTGCGCGCACGTGGCGCTTGGGCTGCCTGCTTGGGGGCTGAGCACATCCCAGCGCGCACGTGGCGCTTGGGCTGCACTGGGCGTGACCCATGCCCACGCCCTACTTGGGACACCATACACTTGAGTCATGCCACTGGACCCAAAGGGAATGGGTCCGGCGTCAAGACCCACGATGAACGGGTCGAGAGTCAGGACCCAATTATTATTGGGTTCTTCATCAAGACCCCAGGTTCCTGAGTCATAGGATTCTAAATATTATTATTTGTTTTTAAAATATTATTATTGGTGTTATATTATTATTATTATTATAAGAATTCAAATTTTTAATATAAAAAATATTATTATTTGTGTTTTCAATATTCTTGGAATTAAAAATAGTATTCTTGGAATTAAAAATAGTATTATTTGTGTTATGAATATTATTATTTTTCCTATGATCAAAAGTATTAATAATAAAAATATTATCTTTGGTGTTATAAATATTATTATTTTTATAATAATGAATATTACTAATAAAATAATTACTAAATTTGAAAAAAAAAACTTATTCTTAATATTGAAAAACAACCATAAATTTGATTTGAAAGGTAAAACTAAAAATTACTATTACTATTACTATTATTATTATCATCATTAATAAATTTCAAAAAATTGTTATTATTATCGGGAAAAAAACTACGCGGGGACATGTGGTGTTTGGGTTGCTGCCTGAAGCACATACGTGACGTTTGAGTCCTGCCTCAATGCTAAGCACGCGTGGCTCTTGGGCTCCTGTTTAGGGGTTGGGCACAACCTAGCATACATGTGGCGCTTGGATTGCTCTGGGCATAACCATGTCCGCGCCCCACTTGGGGACACCTGGCACTTGGATAGTGTCGGTTGACCCAAGAAAAAAGAGTCTGCTGTCAAGACCCAAGATCAAGTGGTCTAAGTATCATGACCCAATTATTATTTGATTGCTATTGATGATTCAGACCTTTTTTTTTTCTTTTCTTTTTAATCCTTTTTCCTTTTTTTTTCTTTTCTTTTTAATCATTCAACATGACAACATAGGCAAATTCATTGCTCTCCCATGCTACCTTAACTACCTAAAAGAAAAAAAAAAACTAATTTTGAAAATCATACCAGCATTTTAATAAATGTAATTATTATTACTATTATTTTGTGCATTGGAGTGTCTGTTAAGACTTTAAATTATGTAATTTAAGGTCTCACGATATGGATTTCAATCCTCTCATGTTCTTAAAACATGACCGGTCATATTTCAAGTCTTGCCATTTTTTTAATTCATTGATGTGTTAAATGAGATAAATAAAATATTAAAACATGTTCTTAAAACATGCCATTTTTTTAATTCATTGCCAATTATTCATGATTAAGAACTAGTTTATATGTGGCTTTAATGGATTACTGGGGCCTTTAATTTGGTAGCTCATACGTTTTTTTCTTCTTCTTGTATATAAATTTGGTTTCAGATGAAAAGGCATCCAGAATCATGTGTTTGAATGTAAAAGGAGTTTGCGTCGCTGGAAATTTAAGCGGTGTTTAAAAATGTATTTTTAAAATATTTATTGCTTAAAAAATATAAAAAAAATATTTTTTTATTTTTTAAAATTTATTATTGATATTATTATATCAAAACAATTAAAAAATAAAAAAATAATTTTTTAAATTTTTTTAATAATACACAGGTTAAAATCCAATGTTATGTTGAAACTACTTAGATGATCAAGAAACTACTTTAATAAAGAAAATCCTATTAATTTAATAAAAAATAAAAATAAATTCATAACTAGATTCATTTATTTTATTTTATTTTATTTGAAAATTTGTTCTATCATAACAATGTTATGTTGTTTTGATGCTTCTTAAATTCCTTTTCTTCTAGAAATTGATCCTTCCAAATTCGTGCCTTATACAAATTGAATTTTATAATTATGCAATAATAGAAATAACACCTGATTTTTTATTGGACGCGCATTATTGAAGAGAAAGCGTTTTTGTTTTTGCGTTTTAAAAGTATTTTAGAAAAAATTTAAATTTTATTTATTTTTTTATTTGCTTTAAATGAATATGTTTTTGGTATTTTAAAATTATTTTGATACACTGATATCAAAAATAATTTTTAAAAAATAAAAAAAAATATTATTTTAATATATTACTAAAAAAAACCCTTTAATTTCTTCGTACTTTTAATTTCTACGCTCTTTGGAACATTTGCTTAGCGGTCATTTAAAATGCAACCTCGCATGACATGTTTGCGTGAAGACCACAATCAGAGAAAACTGAAATTTCAATGCCCGATTTTTATTTTTTATTTTATTCGAGTATCTAATTATATATTTTACTTATTTTAGTAATTGATCTACAAACATATTTAAGCATCAGCAGGGGAGATCGTGAACATATTTAAGCATTGCGCCTCCAATGCTTTTATGTGCAGATTACGTGATCAATTCTATTGATTTAGCTTAAAACTTTTATAGAAAAATATATTAAAAACTTAATGTTTACTAAAAAAATAAAACTATCTTAATTGAAAATATAATGATAAATTAAAATATAAAGGCTACATGATCAATTCTAAGGATTTAGCTATGCTTCGGCCAGATCATTTTTTTAAATATAAGAACAAAAATATAAAGACATCCTGGATGTGTTTAATTTCTATAAGTTAAAAAAAAAACCATGAACGCAAGATCTGTTGTATATTGAACGAAACCTTTTAGCTATTGAATTGGTGATTTATTTTTTAAATATCAAAAGGATGACATATTAAATCGACCCGAGTTAATACTTGCTAACTTGTAATTAAAACTCATAATCCTGATTATAAGATCGTAATAATCTTTAGAAATTAAATCAAACCAAATTATATAGCCCAATTCTCAATCAATACAATGTCAAAGGGAAAAAATAAAAAAAAATTAATTATTTTTAAAAAATCCAAAAAAGGGTGGCTTAAGTAAACTCAGGTAAACAAATAAGACTTGCGACCCGGGTCATAAGAACGAATAACCACATAGCAAGCAAAATGAAAATTATTTTGAAGTCCAACCTTAACCAATCCAATGATGGACGAAATAAAAAAAAATTCAACCTAAAAAATGATAAAAACAAATGATTTGAGCCAACCAGGGTTAACTTACAAAACCTTATTTTGTTTGGTGAAACTATTTTTTATTTAATTATATGATAACAAAAATAGATACTTGTATAATTAAAGACCAACCAAATATTAAAATATTTGTTTGAGACCGTGATAACCATATTCAAAGAAAACCAAAACAAATTAAGAATCACGGTTCAAAATTAACAAAATATCAAACGATGAAATTAAATTTTTTTAAAAAAATCAATGTTAAAAGATGAAATCAAGGGGAAAATAAGAGAAAAAATCAAAGAGAGAAAAAAAATAAACCACCAAAGTCAACTTAAGTTAATATTCCAAACTCACAATATAGTCATGAGATCGGGATAACTATATAAAAAGAAAAACGAAGTCTAATTCTCAATTAACTCAATTACCAATCAACACAATTTCAAATGAAGAAAATGAGAAAAAATATTTAATTTTATAAAGAAGGACCAAAAAATGGTGGCTTGAGTTAACATAAATAAACTTGTCAGACTCGCAACTCAAGTCATAAAAATAGGATGATCACATAGAAAATAAATTTAAAAACATTTCTAAGCCCAATTTCCAACCAACTGATGTTGACAAATAAAATTAAAAAAAAAGAACCAACCTTAAAGACCTAAGTTGACTCGTGCTAACCTGCAAAACTAGCGATTCAGGTTATGAGATCGGGATAACCACACATAAAGCAAATAAAAAAATAAAAAAAAACCAATTCCCAACCAACCAATTGTTGAAAGTGAAACAAAAAAAAATTAATTTTAAAAAAAAGTGCACTAAAAAAATTATCTAAGTCAATTCGGACAAACCTTCTAAACCTATGATCTAGGTTGTGAGACCAAGATAACCCATAAAATAAAAATAGCAATTATGAAGGATTAAATTGAACAAACAATCAAAATTTTAAAATCACACAAAAAAAGAAAATAATAATTAAAGAAATGAGGACCAAAACTGATATAGAAGAAAATTAACAAAGCAATACATGAAAACCAAGTGAAAGAGAGAGGAGGAGAAAAAATGTTGTTGAGAACACACCAAACCCCATCAACGCCATGCGCCACCCCAAATGGTAAACCTTGTCGAGATGATTCAAGAAAGATCGCACAAAAGCAAATTGGTGGCCAGAGGAGGTCAGACGCGCCTTGAAAGCGCTACGACTCTCCTCACTTGCTGATATACACAATTCACACCCTATCTATTCTTTCTTTACTCATTCTATTTCATCCCTGCTCTTGTTTTATTTTTAATTTTTATACCTCAAGCCTGATCAATACAATTGAATTTTATTTTATGAAATCAAGTATTAACTGCATGCTAGAATTTTTCCTTGACATCTTGATATCCCATATATAGGCAATTGAAACAAACCGCTAAGTCTAATTCCAAATAAATTCAATATAAACGGATTAAATTGAAAATAAAAAAATTGTCTAATAAAAAAACAATTGGGATGAACATTTTTTTTTGCCCGTTCAATTTTGTCCCTGGTGCTAGCAAAAAAAAGGATCTTAACATTTGTCCAATCTTCAGATTGTTTTAAATTTAGTCCCTTCAAACTTTAGTTGTTTTAATTCAATAAAAAATTATTTAATCTTAACAAACCGAGCATCAACCAACCAACAAAATCTTTCCTCAACACCATAGAATTCCCTTTCCTAACTAACCAAAACTAATCCTATATAAACACAACATCAAAGAAATAAATTGAAAAAAAAAAAGAGTGACCAAAATAAAAAAAATCAATTTTTTTTAAAGAAAGAGAAAATATTATAAAATACTATTACAATCCTCATTGTCATAGTGTTTTTTGCCATAAGCTTTAGGGTATTTTTTTATATATATAATTATAATAATTGTAATGCAATATCAAGTCACCTCGAATAACGAACCATAGGCAGAGGGTCAGTAACTATTTAAACTCAATTTTTTAAGTGATAAAGAGGAACAAAACACCCTAAGACAGTTAATCAATCTTGGTGAATTAATAGACACGTGCATCTTCCATTGACTTGTGCTCATGAGTTATCAAGCAGCAAATGTTATAATAATTTTATAAAACTGATTAATTAAGAAGAAAATTAAAGGAGCTGGCTGGCTGGCTGGCTGGCTGGCTGGCATGAGAGGAAGCAGCTAGAAATTGGGAAGGGGAAAGACAAACTTGTGGATTAAATCAAATAGACAAACCTCCTTTCCAATCGTGTCGGGCATGTGTTGTGAGTAGAGAGAAAAGAACCAGTGATATACTGACAAAAGAGAACATGCATTTCCATGCAACTGTCGCCATATATAAACATATGCTACACGTTACATCCCTTTAGCTTACTCGTAACCATTCATATTTTTATCACAATTTTTTAAAATATATTTAGTTGAATGTATGTGATGATGTGTTTTTAAAATTATTTGAAAAGAAAATTTATTCCGGAAGATACAATCAGTTTAGTGGAAGAATATATTTTATTTTGGATCAAAAACTAATTTTTACATCACTTTATTTTATGTAATTTGCAATAATAAACAAAAGAAAATAAATTTTAAAAATATAAATTATTTATTTGGGTTGCTATATGGTATTAAATATTTTTGAATAATTCAGTAATTATTCAAAAATATATTTTTAAAAAATAATCTATTAAACAAAAGTAGAAAATAATTAATATTTTAAATTAAATTAAAATATTTAAAAATATTTCTTGAATATCTGAAATTACAACACTAAAAATTATTAGTTTCTTATTATGTTTTATAAAAATTGAGAGCAATATAATTTACATGTAAAGGCTAAATCAAACTTTTTAACATTTAAAATACATTTTATACATGAATGATTATAATATGAGATTTTCAACATACCTTAAGATTGTTTAAAAATCTCCAAATGTCTCTTTACTATTAGAATTTCGTCAAATTGATCAAGCCTCTTAAAACAATTTGGTCACATTGAATTGTTTACTTTCAATTTTTGGTTACTTTAAACCTCCCATCCATTTTTATAAGTGAAAGTCAAGTGAATTATGCATAATTTAATTTAGAATATTTGATTTATTGATTTTTTTTAATTTAACTTTTTAGTAGAAAACGATTTAAAAAATCTATTTAAAAAGTTATTAATAAATACCTGTAATTCCAAAAAAAAATATCCATGAAAAAATAAAAAAAATCCATCAAAATTGAAAAGTAATTTTCAACTTTCATGTTTGGATTTTATAGTTTATTGTTAAAAAAAATTATTTTTATTTTTGAAGTCATACACAAGGCACTTACCAAGCCCTTGATTTTGTCAACTAATGTCTCAGAATTAATCTAACAGAAAAAATAGATGGGAGGTCTAAAGTAACAAAAAAAAAAGTGAAGGGTTCGATGTGACTTATTATTTAACCAAATTTTAATAAAAGAGGGATAATTGGTGTTTTTTAAAATGTTAATTAATTAACGGACGAAACCTACACAATCTAACAGAAAGACCCATTTTCAAATAGGCCGAAGTTCTTAAATGATTTGAAGTTCAAAAATAGTTCGGCCCATTTAGCCTCAAAAATATTATGAGAGTAATTAATGGCATGATGGGCATTCATCTAATTGATCTACTATTAATGAAATCCTCGTGTAATTGACTAGTAATTATTGATTCCGTTAGATTAATGGAATGATGGTTATTCATCTAATAGGATTACTTAATTATTATGGTTATCCCTGCCGACATGAATTTTAATTAAAAACACGTGTCAAAAAGTGGTGACTACATCTAAAAAAAAATCAAAATTTAATTATAGATTTACAATAATAATCTCATGAAAAATCAAAATCTATAATTTTAAAATAGTAAATTAAATCATAAGTATCAAAAACAAAAATCAAAGTTAACATACCTTCTACCATTTATAATAATATGAGAGAATCCTCAAATCTTAATTAATTTACTAAGATGATAGCTTACTAGATAGAAGATGTTGTCCAATAAATCTACAAGCTTAGGTAATTACTTAAGGTGTTAAGATATTATTTATATCAATTATATGATATGTTCTTCGCCCCGCAAGTTAGATAAAAAAAAATTAAGTAAATAAAAAAATGTTTAGACAACACAATAACATTTTTTAAAAAAAAAAAAATTAATCTCAAATGAAAAAAACCAATATCAAATTATGAAAACAAAAAAGAAAACAAGTTAAAAAAATAATGCTACCCCGTGTTAAATCATTAAACTCGTGAGTTGAGTCATTTTATCAAAAGTAATAAATTTTAAAAAAACTTAAAACGTAATATCATAATAATTAAATATTAAAAGATGAATTTAAAAAAAAATATAAAAAAACTAGCACTTGTAAGCCCAAAAAATTACATTAACCATCTAGTAGGTGATGCAGTGGTAAGAGCTTGGGACTAAGGGGTTTGCTTCTCCTGTAATCTCGTATTCGAGCTCTGTGGTTGCTGATATGATGACTACTGTAGGCTTACATGGTCGTTAACTTCAGGGCCCGTGAAATTAGTCAAGGTATACGCAAGCTGGCCCGGAGACACCCATATTAATAAAAATAAAAAATAAAAAATAAAAATTACATTAACCCGCCTCGGTCAAATGGATTATAATTTTCTGTGCATTTCGCTCCCAAACACACATCTCATGTTCTGCCATTGGATGTAGCATGGCAGCAGTAGATATTTAAAAAATTAAATAAAAGGAGGACTATCCATCTATTCATCCAACCATGGTGGGCAGGTGATTTAATTATTACTCTACCATCTAAATTAGCACATGTAAAACTTTTTTTTCTTACCTGCATTCGTACAATTTCTTGATTTTAATCGCAGTGAAATAATTAAAACTATAGCATCTATTTGTAGCTTGCCCTTCATCATGTAAACATGAAGGAGGCCAATGCCACCATTTCTCTACCAGGCAGCACAAAGAAACCATGCACCCTATAAATGTTGATCGAAAATAAAGATGGAAAACATTATTATTATAGTGTTAAATCAAATCAAATCAAATAATAGAAGGTTTTGCTGATGAAAAGATGGGGGTTAGGTTAGCAAAGTGATTGCCAGCTATATATTACATCCTTATTAGTATTTTTAATTAGAGTTGATAATGAATAGCATCTGATAAAGTTTTTACAATATTTATACTCAAATAAAAAATTATTTAATGAGCAAGAAATTTAGATATTCATACCATATTAATCAAGTTTTTAATATTTATATAAGTATTAATTATGATATTATTATCTATTATTCAATATAAAATAAAATAATAATATATTTATTTGAGGTGTATATATATTAAAACGATATGCATATGTGTGTGTATATCAGATATTTATACATATTATATCATATTCAGAAATATAAATATTATATATTTATATGATATAAATGTATATATCTTAGGTTAGATTTGGATAAATTTTTATAATATTTATACCTTACTTATTATTAACAGAATAAAATAACTCTAAAAAACCCACTCATCTGCATCAATTCAAATCAATACAAATGAAGTTCGGACGCCGACATTAATCTCACGCTAATTTAGCCAGGTATTAAAATACAGGCAGAAATGTCCAACAATACAGGCAAGGCCAGCCAACAAAGCGACCTCCGTCCCGGGAAAAATGGTGTCTTATCAGCACCCACACATGTTCCCATGGTGGGGTCACCCCCTCACATGCTTCCATGTAAACACGAACTTCATTTAAGGTTTAATTTAGGCTTAATTCAACTTTAATTTAGGGTTTCCATCAAGTCGAACTAATCCCACCTGCAATTCTGGAGTATTGAGTCTCACGCAGTTGAAATATTGAAGCCAGTTGAAAACGAATATTTTGGACCGATGCATTTATATGTTATGTTATGTCTCTTGTTTAATTGGAAAACGTTTTTAGCAACGTAAGCTTGTTTTCGACAAATTTCTCTTTAGTCCCTATAGTTTAAAGTAGTTATTTTAGGTCCCTAGTTTTATTTATTTAGATATTGATTCTTGTTTGAAATCTTGCATGGTCCTTGTATTTTCCAAAAACTAAAATTCACTCATAATAATAATAATAATAATAATAATAGTGCAATCAGATTCCTATGTGATTAATTATATATATAGTTTTTCTTTTATGTAATGTCTATTACTATTTGCGATGCGTTTTAATTTTTAATTGCAATCAATCGCTTGTAAGGTATAATTGACTCATTACCGTTACAATCATTCCGTTTTATTATAATCCTTAAAATTACACAATCATTACAATATAGGACTTAATATATTATTTATAAGACGTTGTTATTGTATAAAAAATCAACATTATCATGTATATTAATTAATGAATTCAGTCAATATCAAGCACTAATGCTACAAGAATAGTCCTAACTCCTAAGCAGATTTCATTCCATCGCTATCATGAATATATTTAGATTATAAGTCGCACATTCACATGGATGTCAATGTTAATGGTAGTTTTTTTTTTTTTTTGTTTTGAATGATATCAATACATTAATAATAATAAAAAAGATAGGGACTTACAGGTGCCTTCACATTCAGAAAATCTCAAAATTAACATTGATGAAATATTTTGTTGGTATAAATAAAATAATATTATTGGTATAAAAATTATTGAATGATTTATCAATGGAAACGTGTCATTAGAAAGTCTCTCGTCGATGATGTCATATTTGTCAATAATTTCACGGCGATTTTTACTGATGGAATTCCGATGAATACTTTTATCGGTAATATTTTCATCTCACTAATGGTTTCGCCAATAGAACAAAAATAACATATTATGTCAGTGATAATGTTGGGGTGGATCAAAACAATTAATAACTCTCTGTAATTCTTTTATGAAATGGTTGATCATTTACCGATGAAATTTTCATCGGTCTTTAATTTTTTTTTAAATGCTATAAAATAATTTTACAATGGCATCAAACTACATCAAACAACTAATTTAAATTGAAGAAAAAATTTTATATAATGTAAAAATAAATTACAAATGTTTATAAAAATCAATTAAATTGAAGAAAAAGTTTTTTTTATAATAAAATCAATAAAAAATGTATATATAAATGAATTAAAAGCTCTAGCTGTAGGTTCGTAGGGGGGAGGATAATGACTGGAAAAAGTATGCTTCATACTTCTCCGTGATGTCCTCTAGCTTTTTTTTTTTTATGTGTTTCATATTTTGTCTCCATTTCGGCCCTCAGAGCACCAAATTGTTGTTCAACTAACTTCTCAATGGTTGGTGATGGTTAACTCGAGCTGGATTATAGGGTGCCTACAGTAAAGACACTACAACCCGATCTTATATCTTAGGTCGTAGTCATAAAGATATTGTAATCTTGATTCTTATCGGGTTCACCGGTTGCTTCAACCTCTAACCACAAATCTGAATTATGTTCTGAATGAGTTGAAGGGTCCTCTCCATGCTTTGTACACATGGCGATGTTATATTGTTCCTACACCATATAAAAATAAGTAAGAGATATGGATGAAAAAACATTAGTCCAAATAATATACAAAAATGTTTCAAAATCTACTTACAATAAATACCTCAGCTCGACTATCAATAAACTATTGCACCCTTTTCCATCGATCCTCCCTCTGTATATACGTGTTTCCATATACAACTTTATTAGAATAGGCTCGCGCTCAAGATATGTAGCCTGCAAAATAAATACGTCGTCGGTTATTAGTTAAACATAAATTATAGGTACCATTTTCAGAAAAATACATGAAATTAAAACAACCTCTCTTACCAGGCGCTTTGCATGGTTTGTAAAAGAAAGCGACCCGTTGGTATGCTTGCTAATGGAGCCGTGAGTCTCTTTATTTCTTTTCTAGAACTCACTCCGTGAACGCCTTTGAAAACCTTCCGACGTATGAAACTCTAAATATCTTTCCTAATTTCTCTTAATGTTGTAGGGAGGTCTATAATTTTTCTAAACCTTAAAGTCATCTTACTCGGCTTTTCTCTTAGCATAAGTGTGTGCTTCATACCATAAATCATGCAACCTGGTTAAGAAATTCATTAAACTCAACGCTATAATGAAGCCCTTCTCCAACCAAGAACATACAGACCCTCCAAATAAGCTAAAAACTTGCATTATGACCCAAACAACTTGAAATGAGCTAAATAAAATCAAAACTACCCAGCAAAACAAGCATCTAAGAATTTAAAAAGATATATGAAACATATTGCATCTTAATAGCTTGATGTCTCAAATGGAACACTCCATGACCTCGAAGGTTAAGTTGTTAAGATTTGGAATTTCCAGACACAAAAAAATATAGAATAATTAGGATGTATTTAGGAATTATCCTTGACTTATTAATAATTGATACTCCTTGTTATAATTATGTAACAAGAATTTCTTGGCAGAATACTAATTAAATGAGGATTAAGGGACTTAACATTTTCTTATGGTAACGATGTTTGGCTTTTAATTTAATGTTTGATTTTTCTTACGTTGTTCTTTTTTTTATATCCTTTATTTATCCTCGTTAATAAAATCTACATATTCCAATTCATTAAAAAATAGTGAATTATGATGTATAAATATTTTAACGTTAATTATTAAGAGTTCAATTTCAAAACACTTGTAATTAATAGTAAGCCTTACTAAATATATGGTGTAGAAAATTCCTTAATGTAAATTATGTAGAGTTGAAAACACTTCTAATTATAATCTTTTTTAGTCTGAGTTATATATATATATATATATATATCATCATCATCATCATCATCAAGCCACAACTTTCTTGCACCGAAACAAATTTCACCATACTATATATAGGTGTTTTAGGTACTTCAAGTTTTACTGATTTTTTTTATGTAGACAAATTCTTAACCTAAATTATCAAGAGTTTAATCTTGAAAACACTTGTAATTAATAGCAAGCTTTTACTAAATTTGTGGTGCTTACACATTCTTAACTTAAATTATCAAAAGTTTAATTCTGAAAAAGACTTTTAATTAACAGTAATCGTTACTGAAATATTTACGATGCACGAAGATGCTAAAAAAGGCTTGAGATTTTAATCACAGGGCATCATTCCTCCACTACTCTCAAATCCTAAAACTGTGAAGTAGTTTTTCTTATTTCCTTTGCTGGCCATTAAAATAAGGAAAGAAACTCAGAAAATGGTAAGCTCAAGTAACCATTTAAGGCGCGTAGGGGTTAGACTTTTCTTCCAACGCATTGTGGGACCCATGTATGTGCCCTCACAAGGGTAGCCGTCACCGTCAGATCCGGCTGTTTGCATCAGAACCGCACATATATTAATGGGATTTCTTGATATTTTAATCAAAACATTTTGTTGGTAGTGAGGAGATTAGTGGGATCAAGAAAAATAGTCAGCTTTCTGTAAAAATAGTTGTGTTAGAGAATTGTTAAGAAATTAAAAAAAAAAAAACAATTAAAGGTGGAGTTTGGTGGGGTTCAGTTTTCTTAGGCCCAATATTCTTCTTGGGATTGGTGGTAAAAAGGACCTCAAATCCGCTATAAGTACCAGCCTTTCTCACCCTAAACCCACACACACAACACCTCTCTTTCATGGTCTCTCTCTCCATCTCTCTCTTTTATCCCTATATATTTTGAATCTTTTCTCTCTTAGCCCTGCTGCCCTTCCCTTCTCTTTACAAACCTTGCTAGGGTTTGTTTATGGAGGGCTTTGAAGCTCCTAAAATACTTTAATCTAAGTTTTGTGGTGGTCTATATGTGACCCTCTTGGTATTCTTCCACAGCTTTCTTGAACTGCACCTATTTGAATATTGTTGTTGATGTTGCCGTGCATGTACATATGACATTGTATTTTTGTTGCGGTTCAATAAAGCTGTGGGAAGATACAAACAGGATCAAAGAAAGTTAATGTTTCTTCATCGGGCCCTGCATCAATGATCAGTGTATAAGGTCTCTGATCTTTTTCTTTTTGCTTGATATACGATCTCTTGGATCTAGTTGATTTTAGGGTTTTTGTGAAAACAAATTGTGTGATGTTAATTGATGCTTGCAAATATTCATGATGACTTCGACAATCTCTTGTTTCTTGCAAGTTTCATGCTTTGAAGGAGAACAAGAAGGGGTGGATGAATTATCTTTCAGTCTTGCTACTCAAAGGGTTTTCCATTCTTGAATGAAAATGGCATTTCTGATCCACCTATATGGAAGGAACAAGATTTCTTTAATATTTATTCGTGTTTAAAGGGTATTTTTTGTTGATTATTCTGATTTTCTTATGTTAAAACAGATCTTACAGTGTTAATGATTATGTTTTGCACTACAGATATTCACAGAGTATCTTGGACGCATAGCTTCCTTCCAACAGTGTCCTTCCATTTGTACTTGCATCAAAAGGAGACCACACAAAGATAGATTTATTTGGCATACATATACTCTTCACGAATCATTCTTTTTTACTTCAGATTCCTGTCCCTGTTTAATAACTTTTGATGACAAGTAAGATTTTGGATTTTTTTAGTTGATTTTACAGCACAGTAGTAGTGTTTTAGATTCACTAGGTAAAAATCTTGTACTGATAATACTATTAGTTTACAAGGCCATATACTTTGATCGCCCACTATAATGTGTTTGTACCGTGTCGGTTGATGCAGTAATAGTCAATTGCAGTCTTTTTTTTTTTTTTTGTATACATCCGATCTGAAGATTCCTTTTCATGACGAGGGTGATATGTAGTCTGTTGTTGATTTGCCTCGCTGTTTTTTGTTCAAATATAAATTAAGCTTTACTGTGTATAAATCATGTTGCGCATGGCATCTTCGATCAAATTAAATTAGGCTTGCTTTTTTAGCTGTAGGATATATGGACCACACAAGGTTGCTATATTGCCTTCTCAGTATATATGGAATCAACCATCACCTACAAGCCCCCAATTTCAACACCAACTCCATTGCTAATGTTAGGTGGAGATTTAATGGAAAGCCCATAAACATAGAGAAATGAAACTTGTGTAACACTTGCTTTATTTGGATCTCTAGCTGTAAATGAAACGAACAGAATTGGAGTTGAAATAATGCCTAACGAAAGCTTGTAGAAGTTAGAAGTTAGAAATTAGTTTTTTTTTCACAAGTAAATGGCAAGGAAAAATATGATCTACGTACAGGGAACAAAACTTGCACTTTTTTAATCAGATCATAGGGTTCCTGCCTTCTCCTTTGGATGGTAGAAACAATATATCTTTCTTCTATGTACAAATGACTCTCGCATGAACAACTTTCATGAGCCATATAAATGATGACATACCTACTTCTCAGATGCAAAATTATCCGTGAATAGTACACAACAATGTAAAGAACGTGATGGTGATAAAAAAAATAAAATTGGGTCTAGTTTCTCATGAACTTAGCTGGAAAAACACATCAAATTAAGGGGAACTGAATGATCCATCCAATTGTTACAGGCCATCTTTTTTGGTTATATATATATAATTATAATTATAATTACATTTTGGGATGCATCTCTTAATGTGGCCAACTAATCCAACACATATTTTAATTAATTAATCATCAATCTTTTTTTGTTAGCTGTAAGCAATTCAATAATATAATCATATATTATAATCAATCAAGGATGACCCTTTGCTTTATCCTTTTCATTTCAATAGTGCCGTGAATTCTTAATTATATTATTACCTTCTCTTTAGAGGGGGACATGCTTATTATTTCCACTAATCATGCGCTCTTAAAGGAAAACAATTAGGATCACATACAGGATCTGGCTTGTCTTATTTAATATACATTTAGCTTTTCTTTAGAGGAGAAAGAGTTGGAAAAGCTAGATTTTCTTGTGCTTTGTGAACGTGAAGGGAGATGTGGGAATTAAAGAATATTTAACCACAAGAAAATATATAATTGTTGAAAATCGATGCACATTCTGCTTCTATGGTGCTGTAACTTTTGTCTCGGTGCTTAGATTATTTGATGAATTCGGTAGTCATTTCATTAATTATTTTAAAGGTCTAATTAATTGATAAGCTTTATTATCTCTTTTGTTTTGAGACAAGAAAGAGAATAAAAGCTGACATGCACCCTTAATTTTATTTTTTTAAGATAATCGAAAGCTGTACTTGTAGGACGATGATACCAACCAAGAAGCGGGTTTGTATTTAATTTATTTTTATATACAAGGGCACAGTCCCAAACGTGGGCAAGTGCTTGGTTTCAAGTTTTTCAGCTGTAAAATTACTTGCATGCATGCATATAGATGCCAACATTAATTTTGTTTAAAAGCAGGCAAATGGGATTTACACAAATTGGCCTGGAGGAGGTCATTAACTCAAATAAAAATAAATTAAAAAGCTTAAAGTTAATGCCTGCGATGGAATTAAGTAATTTCTCTTGATGCTCCCCATTTCTTTTATTTGCAAGGATCGAAATAGCCCCATTTGGAGAGTCAGCACAGATTATAATTTACGAGGAAATCCATCATATCCTTTCCCTGATTTAGTCAGCACACAACAAAATCTCAAAGTTAGAATCATAGTTGGCCATATAGGATAAACTGAAGTAAACTATCAGCACCGAGTGTTGCAACCATGCATAAACAGTAACATATATTCTTCTCTTTTACACGGTAGTAACTAGTAAGTACTGATCATTCATGGCTGTTGATATTTTGTTTGTACACGTTTTTTAACCAAACTTTCCCCTCTTTTACTTTCTTTTTAGGGTCAACAAAGTTTCCATTTATCGTTGTTGTTGTGCACTCTCACATCAAATAAAAAGGCGAAGCTAGCTTTTGCATTTCATATGATGCTTCATGACCAATTGTTCTAATCGTAGAGCAGCATTAGTTTTGTATCAATAGCGACGTGACTGTTCCGTTTCCCCACCACATGGAAGCAGCGATATTATTGCTTGGCTCTGCCATTTCCCTTTCATGTTGCCCGTAGTTAATTTCCAGAGTGTACTCTTTTAGTTTATGTGACAAGTTGATTTTTCTTTTCATATCAACTGAAACTGCATAGCATCTATCCTTGGTTATATACATATAATTATGCGTACACATATACATGTATTAAGTTGTAGTTCAATATCCAGATAATATTGTTGGCACATATATGGGGCAACCACGTCTGTTGTGATTGTTTCAATTGGACCATCCGTGATTCATACACAATGCTCAACCGATCTAATGGTGTCATGAGCTTGATTATGACGTTTTTGGCTGCTGCTAATGGTCCTTCATTATGTGACCTGGAGTTAAGTAACAGTTAAAAGCGAGTGAAATGGGGAATTATGGACTCCTGTATATCCAGTTAATTGATAGATTTAAATTAAAGCTAACTATTCAACAAGGGAATCTTTCGTGGCTAAATTCTTCCCAATTAGATGATATGATCTCTTACTTTTAGGGAAATATATAGGGGCCAGTTATCCCATGTTAATTAGCCATAACCCTTTTTTCTTTTTCTCAAAAGAAGTGTCGCATCTTTTTATTCGGTGCTTAAAATGTCGCATCTTCTACCAAAACAATGTTGTATATGTGATAGCTTTAGTTTTGCTTAAATACATGTCAGAAGAACAGAGAATGCATCAATTGAAATCTAATTAAGATGGATTGTGGAGATATAAATGGAAGATCGATCGCCATAGAACATCATCTAATATATATTGTGAACAATGCTCCTCAACTGTGAAACAATAAGTACAGTATATATATTTTGTTGTAAATTCTAAATTACCACCGATCGAGAACCTGATCTTGAAGCACAACTAATTACATATATGATTGTCAAAAGAGTAGTTTCATGAAGAATTATTTCACATCATTAATTATTATAGAGTACTGTTGTGCTGGGAGATCGTACCTTGGTATGATGCCCTGGCTAGCTTTCCACATCTATTCAGCTTTCAGCCTTCATATATAAAGGAGGTGATCATTGCAAACCATTAGTTCTTTTCTTTTTGTAACGTGGTTGTTTGGTTTCCTAGCTAGACATCTCCTTGGTGGCTTTCTTATGCAGAACCTTTGGAATTTTCTTGATAAGATCATTTCACACATCCAACAAAAAAAGGAGGTGATGGCAAGAAGAATAGGTCATATTCGCTAAAGAGAAAACACTTCCAAGGACATGTGAGAAGCCATTTACTTGAGAAACCAGGCTATGTACGAAAAATGGTAAAAACAGTCTTGTTCTATACCTAATGGCCAAATCAATCAGCCTGAACGCCATCCCGCTATACAAATTTGGACGATTGTCCATAGTTGGGTCAGCACTTCAGAGATTCCTTCTTGTTTTTGGAAACGAAAGCTTGCTTCAGCTTTTATCTCGAATGCTCCATGAACAACAATATTCATGCATTGCGAAAAATATATATACCAGTTCATAAATATTTGAATTATTGCTGCTCTTTTACCTTTAGCAGCCATGTTGTCTATTCGCACAAAGCTGACTTCAATAAATACTAATGGACGAGGCATATCTTGAATGCTAAATGAATGTTAATGGTCTAATATTAGAAACTATATTCAGTGCATTAACAAAATTTATCTTGAGGTGTTGATCAGGTCTGCCATGCTCCCCTGTCTGCCCTATTATAAACAAGTTTTGGTGGACCTGCCCCTTCATCAGTATTCTTTCATACTCAACATTAAAAGCAATAGGCTTTTTCATATTTCATTATTTGCATTAGGTAAAGATTCCCTTAACAAAGCTTCATTATTTTTGTCTATGGCCTTTTCCCTATTTCACTTATGATCATCCACAGTAAACATACAACCAGCCTTTGTAGTTTTAGTTCTTCCTTCAAACCAAGAACTATCCCTTGCAATGTATGAGATTTAGGAAAATTATAAAGAAAATTTGTTTCAAATCCTTCTATATCTACTATATTTGGAATAAATCAAGGGCTCGATCTAGTATTTTCAACTGTATCAAGAAATTAAATAAATAAATAAAGGTTTCATTGTTGTAATCAAATTTGATGGGATCTAATTGATTTGGGGCAGATAATTTATAAATGCTTAAGACCTAGAATGCCTAAGATAGTGAGCAGCAGTGTCTGATATTTGATCTGCAATGATGAGATTAGCTACTTGCCAGAGCAAATTATATTATCGTATAATTCTAGAAAACCAAAAATAAAAGGAAAGGAAAGGAAAGGAAAAAAAGTGGCTGAAAGAGCAAACAAATTAAGAAGTGCTAGTGAGAGGCAATTCACTTTTTATTTATTTGGCTGTAACAAGCCAATGAGATTTTTCTGCAAGTTGCAGATTGTCCTTAATTGGTTAAACCCCATCTGGTCATCATAACATGCCAAGCATCATAGTAGAAACAAAATTGGTACCATATATGCCTTGAATCATTTCTTGTAGCCTGTAATAAAATTATATGCCTTGAATCCTCGAAACAGTTTGGACGTACAAAATTGATCTAAGAGACCAAATTAAAAAGAAAAACATCCTAGAAATGAAGAGGAATTTACGTTGTATTTCGATCAAGATTGCTTGAAATTAGAAAACAAAAATACATTTTTCGTTGAAATTAAAGAAGAAAAACTAAAAGAGAGAGATAATTAGGAATCCCAACAGCCACACTCCAAGTTGCAATGATTCTCTGCAACTTAACACTGAATCAAGAATTATATAAAGAATTATGGGAATTTTCATGGACTGCAATGCAGAACCTAGTACAAAGGCTTTGAGTTGGATATCAAGATTCAAAAGAACAATAATAATTGTGTAGGTTTGTACAAGTTGAGATCATCAGCTAAATTAACAACTGAGAAATGTAATCAAAACCCAATAAATGCACAAATCTTCAACTACCAGAAAGGGGGGTGGGGGGAGAGAGAGAGTGGAGAAGAGGTAAAAAAAACACTGATGTCAGAATGTGGGAGAGTGGTTAAAAATGATGTCAACAAAGTGACAAAGTTAAACCTTTTTCACGGAAACGTAGGAGATCATGTTAGAAATAAACCAAAAAACAAACAGGAAGAACTATCATCACTAACAACAAAAAGGAAAGGTAGGGAATCTTCCCTGCGAGGAACACAAAACACAACTCTTTTTCTTTCCCCCTCACAATTTTGATTCAATGACCATTATTTATGTCAATCTTAAGGAAAGTTGAATTTCCAATTACTAAATAAGACTTCAAAATGTTCTGTTACTCTCTTCATGCATGGTTTAAATGGTTTGAAGCCTAATTTCTCCTCTCTAACAGCAAAAAGGGGGAAGTTTTGGTGGAAATATCATAGAGGATGAAACCCCGTATCATAATTCATCACAAAAACCAAATCTTTGTCAAGAATTCTCATGGATTAGAAGAGAATTTTCCTTACAAAACAAGAAAAGGAAATTAAAACCATTAAAGAAGTTATGCAAAAAAAGGGTCTAAATTACAAGAGAGTTACCATGATCCATGCAAGGAGGAAGATGATCAAAGCTTCTTGGATGCAGTCCATGGGAGAGATCTTGACCATAAAAGCAAGAAACAGATCGCCCCAAAAAATCCTGAGTTGCCATGTTCTCCCACGGCTTTCTTGAGCTTCCATGGTGCTAGCTAGCTAAATGTGTATAACTATACAGATATATAGTGATCTATACACACACACAAGTTAAGCATGGCAAGGAAGTTCAAGAAAGCTGTGGAAAAGCATGACCAGGACTTACAAAATTAAATAAAAAACCTTCAAATCTTCTCAGATCTCACATCCCTTTAATTTTGGTTTTCTTGAATTGAAAATGTAGTGAGAGAAAGAACTGAAGAGAGTGAGGGAGATGGAGCATGCCCATACAAAATATAATGGACCACTCTAGCATACATATGATCTTGCAAGCAGCTTTATAGAGAAGAAGAGTGGGGTTCCCTTCACTCACAAGAGAACATTTTACTCGCAAAAAGCCCACTTTTACTAGTGAGTGCGCAGTGGGGTACATATAAAGACTTTCTGATTGGTATATAAAAACAAAACAAAACAAGATTTTTACAATTATATAGGTGTGTGTGTGAAAATGATTGTGATGAGATTTTTTTTTTTTGGAAAAAATAATTATTAAGGTAAAAGATAAAAACTCATTCAAGTTTGAGATTTGAAGTGTGGGTTCCGAACTTTTTAATGAAGTGGCATATTTTTGTCCAATTAGTTCTATGTAAATATATGCCAAGTCTTGGTTTTGATATAAATTCGACAAAATAATCTATTTAAATCTATATGTTTGTGCAAAAGGTAATGTCTTACATAAATATTTTTATTTTTATTTCTAGACCGATAATATTTTCGATTTTGGGTGTCTAAATCACTATTTTATTCAAAAACTTAATGATAAAAAGATAAATTAAAGAATTGTTTGATATTAATTTGAGTGTTCATCTGGTCAAATTTACAATTGTGGAAATAAGAATAGATAAGTAAAAGAGGAGAATTATGGGTTGGATTTTGGAAAAAATATAATAATAATAATAATAATAATCATTAAAGGGAAATTAACAAAATTAACAAGAACATCCCATCCCCGTCACATGCAACCATGTGAGCAAGATCTCTTTTTTATTTTATTGGTAACTAAAGGTATGGGTTGTTTATGGTCCCCCAACCATTAACTTATCCTACACATTAACTTATATATAACAATTTACGTGATCATCATAAATCATTATAGTGAGAATATCCATGTTCGAGAACCTCTTTTTTAATGCAAATTTATATTGTTCTAGACATGCAACAAGATGTTAATTAATGGTTTATTTTATTGTGCTTAATTATTAGTATGATGTTTTAGGGCAATTTAAAAATGTGATATAAATTGTTTTTTACTTGAAAATACATTAAAATAATATTTTTAAAAAAATTAATTACTATAACTTCCCAGCTAGAATACTTACAAACAAAATAGGTGAAGGGTGTGGGCCAAAATAAAAATAAAAAAAGACTTCGTGTAGTTTTTACTAAAAGGTTGAAAGAAAGATTAAGTGTTTTCACGAAGGTTGAACAACAAAAATGTTGTTATTTAAAGCAATTACATCTTTGTTTAAAATAAGGTGTCCCTTCAAGCGTGATAAACAACAAAACTATCTGAACATTTGAAGATGGGTTGCTGGCGTGGGTATATTATGGAGTCTAGTTGTGTCAAGATTCCAGCAAGTATGGTAGAGATCGGCGGTGGCTAGGGTTTTATGTTTGGAAAAGAGAGGGAGAGTGTGGAGAGAGTGGCAATACCATTTTTTTAACATAGCATATGTTTTTTAATTATTAAGTGAAATAAAATGGAATTTTGTAAATGATTCCAAACTTTTTGTTGACTTTTTTTAGTAAATATAAAGTGTTTTACAACTTATAAAATATGAGATGTAAAATGAAAATTTTCAAAATACAGAAACAAAACAAAAAAAACAAAAAAACAATCAAATTATAAATTATAAGTGCTTCAATGTAATTATCTCATTAATTATATATCATTAATTATGGTGATAACTCGTGACTTGACTAATCATGCTTTTCTTTTTTTTCTTGCATGGATTTGGATCATATTTTATGGGAGATGGCTCATATGGAACAATATTGGTCTTAAATGCACATATGATATCAGAGTTAGTCAATGCACATAATTTCTATGTGTTTTAGATTAAGTTGAAAATAGTTTTTTAAATAAAAAACAAATCTTGTTTTTTCTAGTCATCCCAGTGACTGAAATCCTGTGAATTACAAACGACGTATGATTTGCTAAGGCAAACAAAACATCGTATGTGTTTCGTCAAAGCGTGTACTTTTACTCTTCAATCCAAGCTAATAATATATTGATTTTATAAAACGAGTTTAATTAGTTGGTTAAGATTATAAATTGAGTTATTGAATTATTTTTTAAAAAATATACTTGTAATGCTTGAATATTTTAATAGAAAAATACAACGGCTGAAATGAAACGCAGATGCGAGGTTGTGTGTTTGGTATTGTTGTTATGATTTGAAAAAAAATATTTTATAAAAAAATATTTTTGGTTGAGGTTGGTTTGATATTTATATATGTTTGGTTAAAATTGTGATTGAAATTAAGATTGAGCAAAAAGTAATTTAATGTGTTTGGTTAAGAATACTTTTCAAATTGAGGTTATAAAATAACTAAAAAGGATATATATTAATATTGATGGTTTTTAATTTAAATATTGTAGATTTAACTAATGTTATTACATCATGAAATAAATAATACTTTATATAAAATATTTTTTATTGTTTCATTAAACTATTTATAATTTCATTACGTACGAAATTCATTCGACAAGAACTACAGTTTTCATGATTTCTTAAGCGGTGCAACAACATCAGGTAAAATATCATCAGGAACAAAATTGGGATTGCGATCAAATTCTGCAAATGCTACGTTATCATGCGATCTCCTTCTAATTTATGTAGTGTCATTGAATAATGTTAAACACTAATTTTTCAAATAAAACACAATTAAAAATAAAAAAATTAATTTTATTTTTATTTTATTGGGTTCGACTGGAATAGTAAGGATGACAAAAAAAATAGAAAAAGAAACAGCTTCAAGCTGTTTTTGGTTGCCCTGCGTTTTAAACGCAAATTATACTAAGTTCCTTAAACAAAAATTATATTTTATCAATTACTTGTTTTTTATAATTTATTTCAAAAACAGAAATAATTACAGCAACAAGTACTCTCGACGACCATGATGCTCCACCACAGGTTTCCTTATGGCAAGGCCCATCAAGAAAGAAGCTGCTGCCTTTTTCGGACGCGTCTTAAAGCTAGCAGTTTCGTAATTTAGCATGAGCATGCAACCAAACGAACACTTTTGTCCACCCCAATGGAGCATGTGCCACATGGATGTAGGGCTTCCTAGGTCATCACGTTTCACCGATTCACGTGCACTTGCAACCAGGCAAGGGACCCACTCTAATTAAATTACTTCCACTAATACTTTCCTTCCCTGGTGTCAATAGTTATAATTATATTATTATCAAAGAAACTAATAAGCTTTACACCTTTTCCCATTCTCACTATTTACATTTATTTACATCAATAGTTATAATTTATCTGGGAATTTATTTATTCAATCAAATAATACTATTTTTTCATAATTTTTTTTTTGAAAAAGTAACATGTGATTTACTTGAATTTATTTAATTTTTAAAAATACATTATATTATTTGAATCATGGAATGATTTTTCACTATTTTAGAAAAATCTTCATAAACTAAAGAGATTTTTTAAGCCGGAAAATTTTATTTAATTGATTCTAAAATAGTTTCGGATATTAATAAGAATTTTAATATGATTAATTTCTTATTAAATCTTGAAAAATAGTATCTCAAGAAAATATGTATTGAATAACTTTTTTTAAGCAACAAAAAAAAAACTCAAGTCAAACCAAGTAAATCTGCTAACCTCATGATCATTGTTATAAGATTGAGATAAACTATATATATATAAAAGCACAAAGATCAATTTCAAATCAATAAAATGTTGAAGGATCTTGGTAGCAGAGAGAAAATTAAATGAGAATACGATAATCTCATAGAAAGTAAAATAGGAAAAATTTGAAACTTAATTCCCAAAAAATAAAATATTAAATGACTAAATCAAAGAAATAAATATAATACAAAAATGACTAAAAAAAAGCCCCAAGTCTACTCGGGTTAGCATGCAAAATCTATAATCTGGTTATGATACTAGGATAATCCAGTCGAAAGGAAATTGAATATAATATGAAGGTTAATTATCAAATAACTCAATGTTGAAGAGCTATATAACCCAGATCATTTAAAAAATTAGTGAAAAATTCAATAGAAAACAAATAAAAAAATAACATAGCCCATTCTCCAATTAAATAAGTGTTGAATGATGAAAATAAAAAAAAACCTTTAAAAAAGGAAAAAATAAAGCAAACCCGAGCAAATCTCCTAAACCTGGATCAAGCTCCCAAATTTACAACCCATGAGATCCTAGATTTAGGCTCAACCAAAAAGCTTAAATCTCAAACTAACAGGATTCAATAATAACTTGAAAACATTTCAAAACTCTACTAGAAACTAAGCATGGATAAATTAGCAATAAAATAAAATATTATTTGAAAACTTTACTTAAAAAAATGAATATGATAAAGTCAACAACAACCATAAAAATAATTTAGAACTTTACTTGAAAATAAAAAGGGATAATTTTGCAAGGAATTGAAAAATCATTTGAAACTCTTAGATAACAAATAGTATCATGTCAATAAGGACCACAAAAATAGTTTAGAACTCTACTGGAAAACAAGTAAAAACAACTGAGCAATGAATTGAAAGTGATTTGAAAACACTGCTAAAAAATGAAGCCTAAGTCCCTGTCAGCAATGATCATAAAAATAGTTAAGAACTCTGTTTAAAAATAAGTAGGAACAATCCAATAATAAATTAAAATATCATTTAAAAACTCTTCTAAGAAATGAACAAGACAAAGTCAATAATGACCATGAAAATAGTTCAGAACTCTACTTGAAAACAAGTAAAAACAATTGAGCAATGAATTGAAAGTAATTTGAAAACACTGCTAAAAAACAAAGCTCAAGTCCATGTCAGCATTGATCATAAAAATAGTTAAGAACTCTACTTAAAAATAAGTAGGAACAATCCAATAATAAATTAAAACTCTTCTAAAAAATAAACAGGACTAGGTCGACAATGATCATAAAATAATTAAGACCTTTGCTTGAGTAAAAGTAAGAACATTCCATCAATGAATTCATTTTTTTAAAAAAAAAAACCTCACCCTTAATGTGGGGAATCAAATCAACAATGATTTGAGAAATTTAAGGAATTATCCTGCAATGAGGAAAAAAAAACATTAATAATTTGAAAATTCATTTAAAAAAAACTTGACGCAATTAGGACAATAAAAAATATAATGATTTGAGAATTCATTTCAAGGAAATCAATAAAAAAATTATGTTAACAAATAAGCAACATATCAAGTATGATGACAACAACACAACAAACACAAATCCATGTCATGACCAAATTATTACGCCCTGGATAAACTAGTCGAACAAATTATAAAATTGTTCTCCTAAATCCTTCATGGAGTATTAAGGAGCAACCTTATCCCTACTTAAAATAGTTTTTGTAGCATAATACCTCTAAGGTGTCACACAACAGTGTGACTCGACACTTCATATATTTATAAAATATATAAAAAATCATAAAAATAGATAAAAAAAACATAGGGAAATAATGAAAATACCTGAATATAAGCAAAAATATTAAAAACAATCCAAAAACTCATAAGTGCATAAAGTCACAACTTGACATGGTGGTTGTTTTAGTGTTTACTTCTTTACTATTCTTCTAGTGTATGGTCGAGCATGTAGGATAGAACATGACCTACTTTCTATTATACTAAAAGTAGTGTGAATCACCGTCAACCAACGATGGTAAATTAGGTATAGATAATTTTGGTAAAGTACCCTTGACATCAAGATACATTAGCAAAGTACCCTTGACATAAGATTTTATCATTAATAATCTTTTAGGAGCCCTCCTATTTGTCTTATAAGTATCAGATGGGTACTCGTAACTCTTAATAAATGACTCCATATCATGATCTTATGGCTTTTAATTTGACCCTCGCTCTACTAAATAACATGAACACACAAGAGTAGTTCTCATCTCAATACAAGTTGGTTGGATTCTTTAATAATAATCAATCGTAGTTATCAATTCTAAAGTGGCTAAAGCATTAACAAACTAATTTTTTCCCGTCTTAACCGAGTAAATAAAATCTCTTTATATTGGACAGCTAGCTTAGTGGTGTATTATTCCTGACATGGTTTTTGTTTTTTTATATTTCTTCTACCATTCTCTTTTTACTTGATAGATTATCAATAATAATTCACCATAGGCTTCTAACTTCTTTACCTATATCTCGAATGTTTTTTTAAACCATGTATGCATGCTACATGTTTCGCTTTATTTTTAATGCAATTAAATTATAACTTGACCATCTTATTGTATTTTTTTATTATTCAGTTAAATCTAAATTAATTCAATATCATTTACAAACATATTCACAGCTCCATCAAATTCATAGGCCATATATTATCATATGGCTCTTACTCCTTTTCAAAATGGAGAAGATAATTTTCTTTTCTTCCTTCTTTGTTTTTAGTGTGTGTGTTCTTTTTTCTTCTTCCTCCCAGTGTTAGATATGTATAGATAGGATGTCTAGCTTGATTGGTTTATATATGTCGTAGAGCTTTTTAGTTAAATATTGTGGCTTACCCTTATCCTTTATAGGATATGTACGTGGATGATTTTTAGGGTAAGGTTATTTGTTATTTGAAAGGAAGTTTTTGTGTTTGGTTTAAGTGATTAGATTAAATTCTAAGTTGGATTAAGCTATTCAAAAAAGCTTATATATGAAAAATAAAATGAGAAACATGTATTTTTTTTCTCAATTTTTTCTTGTATTTTCTCAATGCACGTTTTATTAATTTTACTCATTTTTTTACTGAAAAAATGAAAATAATTTTAGAAAACCAAAGAAATCATGTAAAGGTGAAATTTTTTAGATTTGTGAATCTTAAAAATATATTAAAATAAAGACGGTAAAATATGAGTTACGACAACCAGCCTAGGACATAAACAGTGTATGGCATCAGAAACAGCTTAGGAAGGACACCAGTCGCTGACCCACCTTTCACTGTCTATCAGATCACTGTAACAGAGAAACAGTCCATGGTAGTTTCCATCACCACGTTCTTTTTTCTTTTTCTTTTTTCCTTTTTATCACGTGACTACTGGTTTATTGTCCCTGTATATATATATCGGCTAAATTGTTTCCATGTCTTTAGCTCTCACATACCTTTCGCTCGGGTACGTACTAGTGTTTTCGGTGCATGATCATACAGGAAAAGGAATCGACAAACATGGGGTCGTTTCCATTAATTTCCCGTTTCTGTTTTCAAAATTTTAAGTCTAGAACTTTAAAGTGCATAAAAAAACTTGTTCAATGAATTGTTGGAGTCCTTGCACAAACTGTACGTAGCTTGCTGTTTTATACGTATCTAAAATGGTACCCTACCCTGTAATGAAGAAACAATGTAACAATTTATGATCATGAAGGGATTGACATGTTGCGGCTTATCAAATCCAAATGGTGATCAAGAACCACTTTGGATCCTAATTTAGAATCCCTTTAGCCTTATCCTTGCTTAGCAATTAATATCCTAAGAACTCTCCCAAAATGAGGAAATTTAGGTTTCCTAATCCGATGTGTTCTTATACCGCCAATCCAACATTCGAAGAAGTAATCAAATCTCAAATGGGATCCTCCTTGCAAACAGCAAAAAGAAGATGTTGCATGTGGTAAGGATGTAAACTGAAGAAACTACAAGGTTTGGCTCGCTCCCTGATTCTCTGTCAAGACATTAATTAATCCAATGTTTATTAATGTTGAGATTTACGCATGAAAGTTTAAGTTGACAGTGGAGAAGGAATGAGTAGATGTTTCTGCTATGATTGTAGCATAGTGCGTAATAATTAATTGATAAGGACCCACATGAAAAGCTAGCTTCCAAACCATCAGTGAGTTTTTGCAGAATGCCATGCCATTCATGATTTTTGACAAGTCAAGTTGCACGAGCGACCACAGCTTCTGATGATCTGCAGCGGTACGGTTTCGAGTGATATCCTTATTTTTATAAATTGAAAGAATCTTTATTTTTCCTCTACCTCCAAAAGAATTCTCATGTTTTTTTTTCTTTTTTTAGTTATCTAACTTGCAACCAAACCAAATTACACCTTAGACAATATATTCACAGTAAAAATTAAAAATAAAGAAACGATAGGAGAAGATAAACAGATGAGGTTCACTATTTTTTTGGCTATTTTGCGAATCTAACCTTTAACTTGTTTTTTATTAGGCCGGATTTATCAGTCAAAACAAATTAATTTTGACTTGTTTTTTTTTACGGTGCCCAGCTCGAAAGAAGATTCAATAAATCTCGAATCAAGCCAAGCAAATTTAATAACAATACGTATAAGTTCAACTCTTTTCATCAAATTTCCAACCTTCTTCCATGTCTTCAACAGCATTTTCACAGCTATAAGCAATAAGCTGGGCATACCACATCAAAACCATGGAAGAATTTTCCAAAACATACAAGAACCATCACTCACAATTCGTTATTTTTCAATAAATTATATAACTGAATCACAGATCCGAGTAGTTTTATCGTAAAATATATGTATGATCTTCTCTCTAGGAAAACGACAATTAATACCAACACTCCCTCATCCTTTTCTTCTTTTTTTTCAGAGATGCCATAGGCGAGAGGGATTCCATCTCTACCCCGTAATATAAATGTAAAAAGGACAGTTCTTGACGGGACCATACTAATAATGCATTACTAACAGGACCATGTGAATACCTTCTAATGAGAATTATAAAGAAAGGTTAAGTTGTAACCAAAATAGGCCAGCCAGCCCTCATCAATTATGATCCATCACATGCTCTCAAATTTTTAATCAAAAAGTAACAATAGGAGAAGATAAACAGATGAGGTTCACTATTTTTTGGCTATTTTGCGAATCTCCAACCCCCCCCCCCCCCCTCTCGTACAGGGTTTGAAATGCTTGTGGGTTGTGGGTCTAACCTAAAAACTGCAGTCAGCTAACTCCAAGAACACATAAATGAAGCACATCACTTTTGAATGGTACTCTTGATCTATACAATTATATTCTAGGCTCAGTTCTGATCATTTATTCTAAAATTTACTTTTCCAATTCAGCTAAAAGCAAGGCCTTTTTAATTATGGGATTTATGAGAATTTTAATTTATATATACTTTCATTTGAGGTTGGAATTTGAATAGACACAAAGAAAGTGTATTTTTTTTTAACCATTCAGTCAGTCTCCTTAAATTATAAATAGATTTAGATATTATAGATAGTAAAACTATTGAATATCGTAGGACGAAAAAAGGTTTTTTTGAATAATTCTTTGTAGTCTAACCATTTATTATTCAATCCTAAGCATCTTTTTATTTTGGGCCTCAAAATCATTGAGAACTTTATTTTATTTTTTATTTTTAGTTTCATTCTTCAACATCGAGTTTATTGAGTATTGAATTTATAATTTATTTCAATTTGTTTTCTATAAAGTTTTCTCAGTCTAACTAGAATTGATCTGAGTCGATTTAATATATTGTCGTTTTAATATTTTTAAAAATATTGTTTGTATATATCAAGTTAACCATGTCATATTATATCAAACTTCATATCGTTAAAAAAATCCTCTAAAAAACACATTAATAGTACCTAAATATTTTTTTATGTCCAGAAAAATTTGATCCGACCTATAACATAACACATGAATGATCTGGTAGTTGCTAAATTGTTGCCATAATTTTAAAAATTGAACCAATTAATTTCTCAACTTAAAGTTCAATTGAGAAGATTGCAGATTTGTCCACTGGTTGAAACTATGAAGCATCTTCTTGAATTTCTATAGGCCTCTTTCGGCGTATCAAATTTTATGATGGTGGACCTCTTCCTGTTACTTGGAAGACGTTGGGGGCCCTTGCTAGAACATATGCTTTCTTGTATTGTTTTCATTTTGGTATCAAAATCACAAGTTTAATTTCTGAAGAAAAAAATCCAAAATAAAGGAGAAAAAACCTCGAGCTCGAGTCTAAATTATTTAACTCCCATTTGATATCATCTAGGGCTGGGCCTGGTATGCACGAACGAAGCATGTAACAATATATAATGATTCATTAACTAAAGAAAAATGGTCTAGAAAGCCCAAGTTACTCCCCTGCATTCAAATTTCATGCATGTTTGTTTTTGTGGTAAAATGGTGTTTTTAAAATTTTAGTTTTTTTAAAGTTAATTTTATTTTTATTTTTTAGATTGTTTTGATATTAAAAATAAATTTTTAAAAATTATTTTAATATATTTCTAAATAAAAAATACTTTAAAAAATAATCATTCTAGACTTTTACTCCTTCCATTTTTTATTTATAAGGAACTCATGACACATTCTTAATTATGTTTTTTCTTTGTCCCCTCGAGCTTAGCTTATCAATTCTTTAATTAAAAAAGGAAGGAATCTCGAGGGAATTTCTTCAACTTTGGCTTAAATTGGCAACAAAAAGCTCGGTATCCGAGGCTGTAAATCGTGTAAATGTGCCCCATCATCCTCGGCACCAAGTACATTTACAATCCTCCTATACAATCGTGTATAAAAAATTATCTTTACGAGAAAAATTCAAAACTACTGTAATTTCGTGTTTAATAATAACAACAAAGAATTTCCTGAGATCTAAATATTTTTCATGTTTAAAAAATCTTGGTCTCTTGGTAGCATATTGAGCATACAAATTAATATTACTCTACATTACAATAAAGTTAAAGATATCACATTTATAATCTTAATCTTGAGGGGTGTAACTCAACTGGTCAGGTTCTAAATTTGCTCCTTAGAGGTCACCAGTTCGAGTCCCACAAATCTCAGGGCCACTGGAGATTTACATGATTGTTAACTTCAGGGCCCGTGAGATTAATCGAGGTACGCGCAAGCTGGCCCGACCATCATTAATAATAATAATAAAAATATCACATTCATAACCTTATCAACTATTATGTTATCTTCCCAAATAAATTTTAAATTATGTTATTTTACCAAAAACTCTATACAGTAAATCCTTAATATTGTTAATACAGTACTTTAGGGTACGTACAAGATACAAAAATTACAACAAGACAAATGAAAAAAGTGTAATCTAAATTTTGTTTGTGCTAGCTGTCCTTTTCTTTTGCAGTAGACTTTTTAGCAGTTTGTTTTTTCCAAATTAAGTGAAGCTGCGATGAGATGGATGCTGGCTAGCTGCTTCAATCTATTGTCAAACTGAAGATAAAAATAAATTAATTTATTATGTGTTCCATCATGAAATGAATCTCTATCTCTTGTATTGATTTCTCGGAGATTCCCATCTTAGCACTTAGCAGGAAAAGCATTCAGTTCTCTTTGCTTTCCATGGATATATAAATACAAGGAAAATTTGCAGTCCCCTAAAACATCTTTCTTCGGATAGAGATATTGGAGAGTCTAAAAAGTCAATCACGTGTTTACCCCCTTAGATATTGTGTATTTTTTTACTAGAAATTTTTTTTAAATCATGCAAGAGAGAGTTTGGCTCGATGTAGCTAGATTGATTTTGTAAATCCACAAGGAACTTATATAATTTATAAAATTATAATTTAACTAAAATAAATTCAAGATGATATTTTTTAATATTAAAATAACACATATTGGATTGACTTTGGTAAACTCAGATTAATATATCAAATATGCAACCCTGATTATGAGATTATGATAACTTAATAGAAAGCAAATCAAAATAAATTATGAAGTATAATTCCTATTCGATCCAATTTTAAAATATAAAACTGCAAAAAAAAACAATTAAAAAAATCATGAAGTTTAATTCTCAATCAACTCAACATTAAATAATAAAATTTTAAAAAAAAGTTAATTAAGAAACAAAAACTCGAGTCAATCGAGTTAAACCCGCCAAACCCACAATCCAGGTCATGAGAATATAATAACTCAATAAAAAAAAAAATTTAATATTAAAAGATAAAAAAAAATCAAAGAAAAAAAAACATTTTGAATAGTGATTCAAAAGGGATACAATAAAACCCCTCATCTTTTAGTTTATAGCTAATAATAGATAATGTAAGCTAAGCCTAAATGAAGTGTATGGTGTGCTAAAGTGGGAGCAAGTAGTAGTTGGCATGGTAACTTTGCATCAAATCTTATGCTCCTAAAGAACATGAAGTATCAATGCTTATGTTGTGAGTTAGCTTCCAATCATAATTACCAAGTGCACAGATGATTCATACAACCACAATTGTGCACGGAACACGCCCCAAATTGAGAATGGGGTGCTATAATTGCCTTTATGACCTCTTCTAGTGGAATAAGCATTTCATTTTTTTTTCCAACTTTTTATCCGATAGAAACTCAACAGGTGTCTCAACGAATTCCCAATAGCATAAAATTTCAATGCCACCAAGTTCTGATTAGCCAGTTTGTTTACTGTTATTGCAAATGACGCGGTTTGTGGGATCGAAAGCACACCAAATAACGCGTCTCTTCTTCAATACCCATGGCCTTTTTCAACTCCTGAGCTTGAACAAATCAAGACCAACCTGTTTACTCTTTGTCCATTTGCTGCTCCTCTTCTTTTTTTATTAGCCTTTTGTTCTTTGATTCCTGTTGTGTGTGAACAAGAAAACCAAACGAAAACAAGATATGATGATGATCATTACCATCTTGTTACTAGTAGTTTTGTTCCTGGCTGGCCTCATTAACATTTACTTCTATTTACCTTCCAAGAAATTGTACGCATGGCTCCAATCCTTTGCCTCTAAAAACCCTCCAACAGCCATCACTCCCCAAGTTTCTCACAAAGAAAGGAGTATTACTACTAGTAGTCTTAGTATCAGTAGTAGTAGTGGTAGTCCTGCTTATGACGAAGCTGAGCTAAAGAGCGTTTTTGCTACCTTTGACAAGAATGGAGATGGGTTTATAACAAAGCAAGAGTTGAGAGAGTCATTCAAGAACATAAGAATATTTATGACAGAGAAAGAAGTGGAAGAAATGGTGGTGAAAGTGGATACTAATGGAGATGGTTTGATAGATTTTGAAGAGTTCTGTATCCTGTGCAAGGCAATTGGGGTTCGAGATCAAGGAGGAGATGATGAGAAAGAAGGTCAACAAGATGGTGGAGAAGGGGATTTGAAGGAGGCTTTTGATGTTTTTGATAAAGATAAAGATGGGTTGATATCAGTTGAAGAGCTTGGTTTGATGTTGTGTTCTTTGGGGTTAAAGGAAGGTGGAAGAGTGGAGGATTGCAAGGAGATGATCAGGAAGGTCGATATGGATGGTGATGGGATGGTTAATTTTGATGAGTTTAAGAGGATGATGATGAGAGGTGGAAGCAAGCTTGTTTCTGTCTTCTAAACCACTCCTCCCTCAATACAAATTTTCTTCGTTTAAGCACTTGTAAGATTTCTATATACTTGATCTTTGTCACCCATACAACGACAGAGAAATTTCAATGAAACAGGAGCTTATTCCTTGCCTATCAAACTTCTGAGTGTTTTGAGTGTAGAGGCAAGAGAACAGGCCATCTCTCTGATTTAATCTAACCTCAAGAGAATAAATCAAATTTGGCTAGAATACTTGTTGGTTTGTATTAATATCTGTAAGAAGATTTGAACTTGTTACTAGCTAGCTAGTCTGTATTTTGCTGTAGTAGCATGTACATAGATAAAAGCAGATCCTTTTCTTCTGTATGCTAAAGCCAAATTAAAGAAGTTTGTGCATGCCATGTTCAGCTCTTTCAGAGTAAAGCAACTGAAATAATCTTCCCAACACTCTGTTAGCAAATTAAACTCTCTCTCTGATTGCTGAGTCATGTAAATATATTATCTAGTCTTGCTTTTAATTTCTCCAAACAAAACCGAAAGGAAATCCCGACTGAACTGGCTGGTATCAATGGCATGCTTATGCATGTATCAAGCAGGAGCAGTATCGTGTTTCACTTAATATACAAACCTGGTTTTTCAAGAGACGGGAAAGCAAAGGTATAATTACTCTATACTTGGAACATGTTCTCCTCCTTTCCTTGCAGCAGTTTAGAAGATGCCAATCTTAAGACTTGTAGACAGATCAATCAGATATTGTAAAAAGAGGGGAAAGAATTCAACCAAGTTAGCCAAAACTAGGTAGGAAGGAACTAAAGATAGACTAAGACAACCAGCCTAAGTTACCTGCAACCAAATACAAGGGAATTACTCCATCCATACGAAAAGTACAGATCCAACAGAGAAGGTGTTTTCCTGATAATAAATGAAGAAAGCAACATAAGAGCAGTGGGGAAAATGAAAACTTTGCGTCTGTGAAAACAGAAGTCCCAATTCCACAAAGGCGCCAAAGCTGAAGTTGCTGGGTGCTTATTGTGGTGGCATGAATAAGCATGGAACCCACTGGAAAAAGCACTCTTAACTTCTTTCCTAATTCAACCATTTAATACGAGACTTTCAGCCTCTTTTCTCTTTTCTTTTTTGGACAACTATTAAAGCATTCCTACGCAGGATGGCTGCTAATAAAGAGGTTCTAGCCGTTGCCCTTTAACACGAGACTCTAAAAGTAAATGCCAAAAGTGATGAAAACCGATTCGTAACTTTTGGGAACAAGTAGAAATTTCCAAAAATTATTGCTGGCATTCTGTATAGTTACAAAACCATATGTTCCTAGATGTTAAGTTGCATCTAAGAAATCTCTCCATATATCAGGAATTTGGGATAAGAAATCTTAGCTAACATAAACGGTTCCTTGGTTCTGATAAGGAAGAAGCTGTTTGCTTTCTAGGTTGATTACCGAGCCGGTTCCAGATGCACCGGAGCTATCTATGAATTTATGATAGAACATAGCTCGCTTTACCTCTAGGCTGGGAACAGAAAGCGTCATATCAACTTCATAGAAGGGCTGAGTAGCTCCCAAGGATAAACTTTCATCTACTGGGAATCCAAGACTCACCTAACCAAATTACCCAATCACATCAGAAGAAGATTCTACATGGACAATGAATTATAAGTTTCTTCGCATTGTAATGGTCGATTTGCATGGCAGCCGCCCTTCCGCCCTGCAAAGGCCAATCACAATTTTTTCTCTCTCAAATAAACATTGTTGTGGCGTCGATTGATGCCGGTAGGGGTGCCATATAAGAGAAAATATAATGTCATTCAGCCGCCCTGCAAATGCCCTGTCTCATAGGTGCAAATCAATACCGATCATATATATAAAAATTATTATTGATAAATCTGGTCATGCAATATAAAACCACAAGCATTTCTGCCTGACATAATTCATTCCAAGGACGGATAACTCCATGACTTTCAAGCTACATTTGTCTTTTGATCATGGCGTACCCTTTGGACATGTAAAGAAAAAAAAACGTGCAGTCAAGCTCCATATGATAGCTCATACTAGGACTGCCTTGAGATCCAGGCCTACTTGCTTATATTTTATCCATAGAGCCATAGAAGTTTATTAGAAGACATCAGGGTGGAAACGTCCTGGGATGGAGCTGCTTTGTTGAGCCTGCTTCAGATGCAACGTCAATGCATAGTTGTTTACCTGGCAGAGCATTACATAAAAAAAAGGTCAGAAAATTGGAAAGCAGCAATGGAATTTTTTTAAAACGAGGGCAGTAGCACAGAATATCATCACAGATAGCTCTGTTGTTAACATGGAAAGGGAAGTGCGAAAATTCCACCAAAATGCTAAATCATGCAAATATTTCATCGGTTAATTAACATGGAAAGGGAAGAAGTGTGAAAATTCCACCAAAATGCTAAATCATGCAAATATTTCATCGGTTAATGAGCTCAACCTCCAAGGTTCTCAACTGGTCCTGGTATTGGGACACCAATTGCTTCAGCTGCTGCAACTCCTGGCTACTTTCTTCAAACTCTTTTTGACGCTCATGCTGAATAGATACAGCCCGCTTGAGAATTGTATTTTCCTGAATCAATGCTTGCATTTGTTCCTTCAACATCATGTTTTCCTAATGCAATGGAAGACGAGCAGAAAAAACTCTCAAAACAAACCCAACAAGAATATCTCATCTATAGAAGTCGCTGAACACAGGCAGGGAATACAGAAAGAAAACACTGATAGAAGCAATAAAACACCTGGTGAAAGCTTTTGGCTGCCTCTGCTCCTGCACGCGTACAAATGGACTTCTCAAGAGCTTCTAGTGCTCTTGAAGCACGTGCTCTGGCATCATCAATATTGGAGGCACTCATCATTTCTCTAACAAAGAGCTCTACCCACTCCATACCATCCATTGATAGGAGTGCTGATGCTGATGGATCTTCAGTAGGAGCCTCAGCATCTGTCGGTGCCAACCCTACAACAAAATATTGCTTTCCATCAAGACACCATCAACGCCAAAAAAAGACCAACATCCCAAGGTCCAGATTCTTGATCCATAAAGTAAAAATTATTATTTTACTTTTATCTTTCTGAATTGGAACAGTGGTTCACATGCTTATAATGTTTCATTCAATTGGTTATTCACAGGATTGATGTGACCCAGACAAGCATGAAGAGGAAAGTCATTGTATAATACATGTGTGCTCAGGATGAAAATGATAACCATGACTAGGTGACTGCTAATCTTTGTTTGATCAAAATAAAGGACATTTAAATCCACCACCTTAGCTTTCCTTCTAATTACAAATGGATGTCAACAACGATTCAAGAGAAGTCTATTTGAAGAAATTTCCAACGATTTAATATGCTACATGCAGTTTGTTCTGTTATGAAAACAGATGTTCATTCCCTTTGATCACATAGATTTTCTTGCATGGGCTTTATTCTTCTGATGATCAAAAGAAGGATATACAGATACCTAGGAGAATAAGAATGCAAAAGGAGAAAAATATACAGTATAACTAGGAGAATATACAAGATGAAAAAGGAAGCAAAAAATATCAATACAAGAAGCACTCTATTCATTCTGCATGTTAGCTAATGAAACTCCTTCAGAATCCTCTGGAGAATTTCACCATAAAGATGCTTAAACACTGAGCAACAATGAAAAAACTGCCTCAAATTGCAAGGATCCTTGAAGATTCTTAAATTTCTCTCCGCTGAATGGTCCAAAACAATGACAAACACAGAATATCTCCATAAGATCTTGCAGTCTTCCATCCCATCAAAGTGAAAAGAAATCAACTACAAGTTCTCCATGGTATTCCAAAGCACCCAAGATTCACCACAAATAGCAAAAAGTCAGACACATACTATAAATCCACTGGAAAATGAGACGATCTTTCCCTGCTATTAAAACATGACATGTATATAAGGAGATAAGGCTTCATGGCCAGCTAATATGCAGCCAGTTATTAGTAGTGTTAATTTTCCAAAATTCTAACTAACAAAACAATTTGTTGTAGCTTAATTCTCTAAAGAATCAAGAGACCACCTCTTGTTTGTCACAAGTCATGCTACAGCTCCATCAACTCATTCCTTTCAACTCATAATGAGTTAAGGGACCAACTCTTGCAGCCTTCATATAGTCAACTTCTTGTTTTTATTTTCACTCCCTCCCCCTCTGTCGACACCCCTCCTCTCTGACTGTTATGATTAGACTAAAGATCTGTGATACCACAGACCATTTCCTCTATAAACATCGACACATCATTCTCCTTAGCTTTTTTCTATGTCAAATTTAATGATCACTCTCTCAGTTAATTAGTTTGGCAAGTATTCCATATTCAACAACTGAACATGGGTTAATGTGCAACCAGTTGATTAATCAAACATGTTGATTAAAGCCATAGTCAATAAACTATCTGCACCTTGTTCCATAATCTCTGAATAGCAGTTCAACATTATCAATGCATCCAACTAGTCCTAAGCATACAGGTCCGCCACATGACTTTGAACTGGTAGCATTTTATAAATCTCCATCAATACTGGTTTCTGTAGAAAAAGAAACTAAAAGAGTCTGCAGGGGATGCACCTAGATGCAAAATCATAGAGTAAAGCTATCGTCTTAGGATTGCCATCATTATGTTCCAAACATGTAGCAAAATCCTCTCAGCCAATCCAAGGCAAGCTCAAAACTTTCACGAAATATTTTATACCAAAAAGTTTCCCACGTGTACCTTGTGGTGGAACATTAGCCTTGTCCATTACATCAGACTTAACTGCAGCTGCGCTGAAATTTTCAACAGATGCTAAACGAAGCTCATTCAAACTTCTGATAGCTAAATCCAAATCGTCGCCACATTCTTCAAGCGCTTTCTCAAGAAGCTAGAATGATAAAGAGTAAGAAAAAAGTCAACAAAATACCCATAACAGATGTATCACTGAAATCCAATAAGCAATCATTACAGCCGAACCATCTGATTTCTAAAAAAAAAATGACCCTCTCACACGGAAAATAGTAGAACAAATTACATACAGTATATCATCGACAATTAAGCATTACTGTTATTAATATAAACAAATAACATCCAAAGAAAATTGCTTTCATTTTGATTAAAACACCAGTAAATCAGCCACAAAACAAGCTCATTTTAATCGGAAACTGATACGGGTACACATCCACCTTCATTCACAACTCACTCCAAACAAGACCAACCATTTTAACAGACCATAACAAAAACAACAATCAAAATCAATTGTTTATAAATTCCCAGAACTTTCTATCATCAATTACAGTATAAAAACGGTTTAATCAGATGGATCCACAAAACCATAAAAACAAACACTTTCTCATGTCCCGCTATTAGAAGAATTGATTGATTATCATTTCCAATCTCCCAAACACTTTAATTAGATGGATTCACAATCCAAATTAAACAAAAACCCAACCAATCAACTATTAAATTACAAAGATTCAATCAGCAATAAAAAATTAATCAATCATTTTGTGTTTTGTAATAAAACAAAAGGAGCAAACCTGCTTGTCCATATCAGGGAAAATGGCGGCGAGCTGTTCGACAAAAGCCGAAGAAGAGGAAGAAGAAGAAGAGAAATTAAAGGAGGCCGGGTTGGAAGCAATGGTATTCGATCTGGGAGGAGAGAAACGAACAGGAGAAGAAGAAGAACAACGGATTCTTTTTGACACAGGCGGGCTAGTAACTGTCAATTCTTCAAAGAAAGATCTCTTCCCGCACACTATTGCAGACATAGTGTTCTTTCCTCCTAATCAAAACTAAAAAAAAAAATCTCTCCTTCTCTCTCTCTATATATCTATCTATCTACTCCAACCACTGATTTCTTGTTTATACAGCACCAAATTTCAATCAAATCCTCAAAATTGAGACCGGTTTCGATGAATTCGATTGATTCCGATCTCTAATTTTTTTATTGAGGGTTTGATTGATCGATTTTGGGGATTCGATGGTAATTAGGGTTTCTCTTCTTTAATCTACCTAATCTGCATCTGTTTGTCTTTTCATTACTGCTGCTTCATATTTCATGGCGAAAGCCAAAGGTGGAAGGTGACGTGTTTTTTGGGTTAGTTTATAAAAAAAAAAAAAAAAAAAAAAAAAAGAGGAAAGGGTAAACTTCATTGTTACCCCTGTAGGTTCATAACTGTTCTATTTCTACCCTTATATTTTGAATTTCATAATTTTACCGTTCTACCTTCCTAAAGGCATTGTTCTTGTCATTAAATAACTTTGAAGTTAACTTTTGAGTTTTTTTTCTTAAGGTATTTAATTTTATTATGAGATATTATTTTTTACCATGGATATATAAGGAAAAAAAAATTATAATCTAAAAGAATTCTTTAAAGTCAAACTCGAAATTAATCTTGATGATATGATTAAGGATGAGGAATAGAAAACAAAATATTGATGTGATATTAAGAGGAAATTATGAGAGTAAAATAATGAGAAATGAAATTAATAACATAGTCATTTTTCCTGTAATTATTCCAAAGTGATAAGAAAAGGGGGAGATTTACAATTTTTCGAATATTAGGGAGTTAACATTGAGTAATTGTAAACTAAGAGGGTAGAAGTGCAGACCTGGATGAATTTACATAGGCAAATAAGTTTGGGCAAAGGAAAGACATACGCAAGGGATATGTGGAGACGAGGGAGTGGGTAACGTGGCCTAAACGCCGGTTTGATGATGTGGTTAGATCTGTGTTTTAAATAATTTTTAATTAAATAATATTAAAATAATTTTTTTAATTTTTTTATAGTTTTAAATTACTGATATATATATATATATAAACATTTTTTAAAAAATATATTACATCTTATTACTAAACCCATAGTATTAAGATATTTAAGCGAAAATAAATTAGTATTTGGTAATGTGTTTGAAATTTGTTTTTAGTGTTTCAAAAATTTATTTGTTTAAAAAATATTAATTATTATTTTTAAATAATTTAATATATTAATATTAAAAAAATATTTTAATATATTTTAAATAAAAAATATTATACATTGTAATACAACAGATGATAGCTATCACATAGTTTTATCGTGGGCCCGTGGAGCAAAGATTAATCTGTTCCCTTAATGGTATTCTAAAGTGGGCCGAGCAATTATCTGGGAAGAGCCTGCAACGTATCTTGAATCTGCACTGCCGAGCCTCGAGACTAGAGTCCGTATCCATTTCTAATTGGGTAAGGACTTCAAGATTCAGACAGACTTCGGCCATAAGAGGCCACCTTTAGGCACAAAGCATTCTGTATATTTTTGGGCATTTCACGGTCTAGTTTGGTCTGGGCGGCAGTGTGTGTGTATATATATATATATATATATATATATATATATATATAGAGAGAGAGAGAGAGAGAGAGTTGATTGAATTTATATTTATATTTATATTTTAGATTTAGTTGGCATGAAAATATCTAATAAAATCATAAATTAAAATATGACTTGAAATGTAAAGACAAATTAAAGCAACCAGGCTTTTAGAACACATTACATACTAAGTTCACTTATTGAATTGCGCTAGCTTTTTTTACAAAAAAAAAAAAAAATCGAATTTTTCTTGCCCATTATTGTACTAGGCATGAGGTGGAGAGCCTCATTCACGTGATTGGTTCTTTTAAAGTTTATATGTGACCATTTCTTTTGGATTAAAAAAATAATTATAAAAACTCTTCTATCTAAATTTTACTTTCTTTGCATATTTTTATAAATAACACTTTACATTGATATTAAACAATAAATAAATAAATAAAATGCATCGTTAAGAATGTAAACTGTTATTAAACATATAAATTGTAGAATAAAAAATGTAATTTATAAAAATATAGATGAGAAGTGAATTCATATCAAACTATAAGAGAGTTTTTGTAATTATTCCTTAAAAAAAAAAGTTATGTTGATAGAAAACTTGCATCTATGCTTTTTCTTTTTTTTTAACGAATGTATTTGGGAATATAGTTGAACAATGCTTATGAAAGATTTTGAATTTTTTTTATGTTTTTAAATCTTTTTGATATGCTGATATCAAAAATAAATTTTTTTAAAAATAAAAATATATATATTATTTTTAATATATTTCTGAACAAAAAACACTTTGAAACGGGACCTCTACTATATTCCCTGTGTGATGAAGGTTCTTTTGTGTCTGTTTCAATTAAAAGGACATTGCAACTTAAAATTGAAGTTTTTAAGTTAATTGATTTGAACTCTGGATTTAATCTTAGATCTACTCATGTAATTTCAAAATTGTATTGCAGAGTTACATAAGTATTAATATAATTAAATCCACTCCAACACAAACAATAGTTCAACTAAAAAAATAACCAAATAATTAAAACAACTTGAATATAAAATAAACTTAATAACTTAGAAAATTAATACTTACATCCATAGAGTGAATTATAATTTAATTACAATATCTTTTTGGTTTTTTTGGTTTATGGAATTAAAACTTTTGGTTTTTTTGGTTTATGAAATTAAAACTGCAAGTTTACTGATTACAAAAAAAATCAAAAACTTACTTGACTATCGCCTACAAAGTTATCATCTACGAAATTATTGTCTACAAGTTATCATCTACTAGTTATCAACTTACAATTAGATGCCTACTTGATAAACAGGTTTTGAAAATCCTGTAAACTTGATTGAATTGCAATGTAGTTATTGTTGTTTTGTTAAATTGTGTCCTCTTTAGTTGTCTTGCCTCCTTCTTTAAATAGGAAAATTCAAGAAAATCACCATAACTACCCACTCATCTTATTCAAGATAAATTATGGTAATTATCCACTCACCTTATTCAATATAACCACCCGTACATTTCTTGTTTTAAAGATCTTCTTCCATGTAAACTCTTTATATCTTCAATTCACTATTCACGTTCAAGTTTGCCATATTTTTTCTCATTAGACTTTATAATTTATTGATTAATCTTAATGTATAACACTCTCATATAGGCTGTATGAGTGATTTGAATTTCAATTTACTCTCTTGTTTCCTAAAGAAATCCTAATTTACTATTCGGTTTTATACGAGTTTCTTTTTCTTTTTCTTTTGTGTTCTTTTCCTTGACTTGTTTAACGAGTTTCTCTTTTTTTCATATCTTAAATATAATTTTCATCTTCCGGTCTTGGTTTCCTGTCTGAGTTTGTTAATTTGAGTCGTTGTTTTCTTAGTTTGAAATGAAAGATACCACCTATTTTAGTAGTCTACGCATGCATTTCAATTTTAATCCCTTTCTTAATCCAACAACTCAAAAGCCTCACTCAAATCTAGAGATCAACTAAATCATTAATTTTTCTATAATCATGACTTATAAGATTATTAACGAAACACTAAAAAGTAAGGTTAGAATTAGCTACATTCACAAAATTGTATTTATTAAAATAATTATTTTTTTAATTTAATCCTTCAAATAATATAATTTTTTTAGATTTATTTTTTTCATCATTTAATATTGAATTATTTTAAAAATTATACCTTTTATTTTCATTATTTTTTTATGTTAGATTATATATCGGTCTCATGGATTTGGCTTTTTTTTTCTCAAGCTTCAACATTTGATATGTTAGAACTCTGACTTCATAATTTTTTTTGTTTGATCTTTATAAATTTATTGTAATCTCATGATCCAGAAACAGGTTCAACATGTTCAATACTCTTTCTATATATTCAATTTCACCCTCCAACAACTCATTCTTCTTTTTAATTTTAAATTATTTTCATCTTTTTATAAATTTGACTTCATGATTTTTTTTTAATTTGCTTTTTGTAAAGTAATCTCATTCTCATAGATTTTTTCTCGATTTCAACCTTTAACATTGGATTTATTGAAAATAAAACTTTGTAATTTTTTTTTTTATTTTTCTTATGATCCAAGTTGCAACTTTAACATGTTAGTTTGAGTTGATTTGGATTGTGTTTTTTTTCTTGTTTTTAATTGATTTTTTTATGTCATCCTTCAATATCAAATTAGTTTTTCAAAATACTTTTCAAAACTCGCTTGAAAAAAATATCAAATTATATTTAATATTTTTTAAAAAAGTTTTTAGATATTAATCAAATTGTATTTGATTAGGAGGCATCATGAAGTCATTTGCAAGTTACGTTCGTAGCAAGAGGTGGGAGATATTTCAATACGTTAATGTTGCTAGCACATCTGACTATAGAGGTTTTTCTACTAATATAAATAATGGATGTAGCATAACATATATGTATTAAACAGTATATTAAACACAAAAAAAATAAGTGAGTGGTTTTAACTCACCCGCTTCACTCCCCTCACCCCTCTCTTTTTTTCCTTCTTTTTTCGCTTTCATTTTCGTCTCTTTTTTTTCTTTAATTTTTTTATTTCAATTTTATTTCTTAATATTCATTTTATATTAATTTTTTTATTGTGTTTCTAAATATATTTTTTAATATTTAGTTACTTTTAAATTGATCTTTATAATTTATTTTAGTTTGTTTTGTACGAGGTTATCATAATATTAAACAAACATTTTAACATTTAGTTTATGCTTGATTTTATAGAAGTTTATTTTTGTTATCGTATAATTAAGTAAGAAATAGTTTTAAATAATAAAGTTATCAAAAATAGTTTTGGTTTATTAAGCAATGAAACTTAGGTCAATTTAATATGTCGTCTTCTCAATATTAAAAAAATATCATCTTGAAATATTTTTTAAAGTCAAACCATACATTTTACCTATCATCCAGGTTGCTTTTGAACCTGTCAACTGATTGAGTCATATCAAGAAAATTCTTATGCGGTCTATTTTTAAACTCGAGGTAGGTTAAGAGTCAAGTTAGGAGGTTTCAAGGTTGACCTATTAATGACCGGGTTTAAAGTTCATTACCAAGGCTCCAGGTTTGACAGGTTAAACCTGAATGAATCTAATATGTCACATTCTAAATATTCAAAAAAAAATCATTTTGAAATTTTTTCCCAAGTCAAACCACGTTTTTTACCAATCGTTCAGCTTGCATTTGAATATGTCAGTTAAATGTTCACGTCAAGACAACTTTTATGTGGTCTAATTTTAAACTCCAGTTAGGCTAAGATTCAGGTCATGAGGTTTCAAGGTTTAAAGTTTATGACTAGGGTTATGGGTTTGGAGTTCATGACCAGGATCATGAATTTGGTGAATTAAGCAGTAAAGCCTCGGTTTATCCAATATATTATCGTCTTAATATTTGTTATTTAAAAAAAAAAAATGAAAGCCAAATTAGGATCAACCCGTGACCCATGAGTGGAACACAATCAGTGATTCATACCTTGAGCCGAATAATGAACTGGGCTGGGTTCTGTAGTATTTATTTTTAGCTCAATCGGAACTATGATATATAATATTCAATGATATGATCCAATCTTTGACCAACCAAAAAGTTAAGGAATTTTGTTTGCCTTGGTAGTATCCATTTTATGATGATCACATGTTATAACTCACACCTAGGCCACCAACTGTGTTGCTACTTGCTACTACTAGAAAGAGATAAGGATCACCGAAAGTAGCAGATATTTGAATTACATTTTAAAAAAATGAATTAAGGATAGGAGGACATGTATAACTTCAACGAAAACACCCATTTCCCCTGCATTAAACCGATAATACACTCTTCTTAGCCAGTTCAAAACTGATTTTCTTGGCTTCCAAAGTTGAGTGCAAGAACCAGTCAACAAGCATCTTCATATATAACAATCACTCGGTTTGGTTCCCTTTCTAGCCATATATCCATATTCCACCAATGAATCCTCATAAGATAAAATGGTTTCAAGCACCATGCATGATGATGATACCTAGCAAAGAAACATGTTGCGCAAGTGGTTTTCAGACTTGTGTATATCAAGAAGAAATAAAAACTCCCATGCCAAACCATCAATGCTAGTTCAAAATACAGTGCACTCCTCTTTACATGGAGCTCGTTTGAGATGGGGTATCGACGCCTCGATCGGTGGCTTAATGGGTGGGGGTTTTGATCTTGTTCGGGCCCTAGCTAGATGACGCTCAAAACATGAAATGGTCCATCTCAAAAAAGGATGCATGGTGAATTGTTTTGCAGCGCAACATCTCCCTCTGAAAATATATGTGCATCTGGACCTTTCTCCTGCGCCAATCATATGGTTTGTAACTTTATACCTTGAAGAATAGGGTATCTTGTTTGCCCATATGATCATCTTGAGTGGGCTACACAAGGAAGTGTGTTCTTAGAGCCTCTCTCTATCTCTTATATGTGCCTCAAATTAATGCATGTGGCGGGGTCCTGAGCGGGTCCGCACACGTAGTGGGGGCAATGGGTATCTCTTCTTTCCAAAGTTGCAAGCACAGTGTCGAAAAAAGAATAGGATCTCATCACAGAGATTGCTTTTCTTCATCCTAAGCATCATAGAATACCATTTTGTTAATGGTTGTTGCTGAAATGACCTCTCAACAAGCCACCTCCTCCCTTCCTCCCCGTTCCCCCCTCTCCTTTTAGAACACTACCCTCAACAGAAACCCATCTATGACAAGCCTCCCGTCGTCCTCAGTTCCCATCAACACAGGAATAAATATCTACAGTTCCATGGCCTAGAGAGAGAGTGTCTGTTTGTGATGGGATTGCACTCAAATATGCTCTTTGACTGTCTCTCCTCGGCTTTGACCAGACAATAATTCAAGGAAGAATTTTTTAATTAATGAAACTCTCTGGGAAAACATCTTTAAGCTCATGTTTTATTAAACACACTCAGTTTGTTATACAAAAGAAGTATATTGTACTCGAGAGCTAAGGAATTAATGTTGTGGTGACCCCAGGCCGTATGCTTAGGTTTTACATTAATGCCGCCCACGCATTAATTATATTGGACAAAACAATTTATACCGTTTTATGTTAAGATTTTATTACAAAAGACTTAATTTTAATTCCGAGGTATGAAAACTAATTCAAGAGTATATTATGTTTTTGTGTGGTAACCTTCTTTTTAAAATGTTTTTAAAATTATTTTTATATTATAACTTTTCATCTTAAAAAATACCAATTATATTTTTTTTTCTGGTTTTGATGTGTTAATTTAAATTATTCTTTTTAAAAAATATTATTTAAATATATTTTTAATTGAAAAATAGTCTAACATAAAATAAAATAAAAACACAATTCCTTTTTTGTCACTCTTCTTCCCAGTCAGGTCCTCATTTCAGCATGGACTTTATTCGATGCTTATTCCCTAGTTATTTATAATTTCTTTTGTGATTCAAAGTGTAAAACATCAGCTCTTCAGACAGAAGTGTAGTTTTTTAGCTGCCAGTTTTGAGTCCACTGGGAACATGATCATTGGTTTACTCTCTCCCCCTCTCTCTCACTCCGGTCATTAGCTTACTGGTCAAATTACAATTCCAGTCACATCCATACGATACATCAGATACCAGATTGTAGGCCGAGATTAGATTTTTTTTTAATATAAAAAAATATTTAAACTTTGTTAATATTTTTATAATAGTTAAAAAATTTAAACCATGCAATAAATAATTCAGTTCATTTGAGATATTTAAAGATAACTTAAATAATTAAAAAAAACATAATTTGATTAAAAAAATAAAATAATATAATTTCTTAAAAATATCAAGATAATAAAATATTGTATTAACTTGAGTCAACTCGGGTTAATCTGTCGAATTCATGACATGGCTTATTGGACCATAATAACCCCATATAATACAAATCAAAACAAATTAGAAGCCTAATTATTAATCAACTCAATATTTGAAAAAAAAATTAAAAAATGACATGAGTCAACCCGAGTTAACTTGTTAAATTCATAACCTGAGTCATGAGACCATAATAATCTCATTAAAAGTAAATCAAAATAAATTATGAAACTCAACTCCCAATCAATTCAATGTTAAATGATGAAATTGAAAAACAAATCAATGAAAAAAAACACAAAAAAATAACCTAAGTTGATCCTGGTTAACCCGCCAAACCAATGATATGGGTCATGAGACCGATATATCTTCATAAAAAACAAGTAAAAAAAATAAAATGGGTAAACTCGGGTTACAAACCCACGACTCGGGGTCATGAGATTGAGATAACTTCATATAAAATAAATTAAAACAGATTGTAAAATACAATTCTCAATCAATCTACTCCTGGATAATGAAAATGAAAAAAAATTCAATTTAAAAAAAGAACAATATAAAATAAGTTGAATCAACTTAGGTTAACTCGCAAAACTTGTGATCCAGATCGTGAGATCATGATAACCTGATAAAAAGTAAATAAAAAGAAATCACAATGCTTAATTTCTAATCAACCTAATGCTAAGTGGTGAAATTTAGAAAAATAAAAATTAAGAAGGAAAAAAGAAATCTGAATCAACTAGGGTAACTTGCAACATGGATCATAAGAACATGATGAACATATAGAAAATAAACCATAACAAATTATAAAACTCAATTTCTAATATACAAAATGTTGAAGGATAAAATAAAATAATATATATGTGTGTATAAATAATGTTTTGTAGGGTGGTGAAAAACAACACCACTTTTAGGTTTTTTTTGTTAGTAATAATAATAATAGTATATAAAAAATACTTTCACATAATATTAACCACTAACACGAGACAAAAGATAAAATTAGATTTTTTCGGGTTAATTAGATGCTGCAAATACATGTTAAAATCACATTATTATATAATTATACAATACAACTAATAGAAAATTCCTAATGAATAATACCTTTTTTTTATTCTAGTCAATAAACTTTCTTTTTTAAATTTAATCTTTACGTGATATTGCATGTGTTGATATTTTCTTCTCTCTACATATTTTCAAGAATTAAAGGTGTTTGATTAAATTGTAGAATTAAATCAAACCCAATTAATAAAATATAATTTAATTTTGTAATATAAAAAAATTACAAGAAAAATGATCAAGTAAAAAACAACCGGTCTTTTATCAGACATGTAAGAAAATAAATTACTTTCACCTAGCAATTTACTGTTTTTTCATTTTTAATTCTTTTAGTTTTAAGATTTTATGTTTTGATTCTAAACTTAATTTTATTTACATTTCAATTCTTGAGTTTAATAGATAAGAAAGAAAGTTATTAAAAATTAAAAAAGAAAGAAAGTGATTAGTTGACCATATTTTTTAAATAAAAAAAATTAATTTTTGTGTATATATGTTTCCCTTGACAAGAGGAGTCTCATTAAGATATTTTTAAACTTTCATCCTACTTGAAAAGATCGATCAGGCTATGAATTTTTTTTATGGTTTAATTTTGGGATTTTTCACCAATTAAATATGTTTTGAGGTTAGAAATTGGTTTGTTAAGGTATTTAGGGTTCTTCTTAAATGTTTTTAGATGAGAAAAAGATTGAAAAATAGATTTTAAAATCTAAAAACTTCAACCCTGATTTTCTAACCACTTTCAATGCCCAAAATCTTTACCAGGAGACAACACGTTGGTTGCTTTGTTTTATTTTCATGTCCGCCCTATTAAACAAGAGGAAGAAGACCAGGTGCACGACCTCGTCTTATATGCCCCCTCACCCTTGAGATTTTTTGTATTGGTATAGGTGCGCTGCCAGGTAGGCCCATCCACTTATCTCTTTTTATATAGTTCTATTTTTTTTTGAATTATTTTTTGAATTTTTAATTAAAATTCATTATAAATAAATCAATTATATTATATTTAAAATATTATTCCATTAAATAACATTTAATTTTGCCTTTATTCTAAAAAAAGATTATGATTGTTTTTACAATATTAATAATCATTTCATTAATTATTATATATAAAAAATATTTTTTTTCATGAATATTTAATGAGAAATAAAATTTATTTTTTTATTATAAATATTTTACATAATTTTCTCAGATTACTATGCATGGAAATGGTATATGCTCTAAAAGGAAAATTCATTGATTAACAAATACAAACCAGTTATTATAGTCTTATAAAGACAATGAATGATAATTTCCCCTCCCTGCTTTCTAGTAATTCTACTGATATATAAGATAAAAAAACTATATGAGTGGACAAAATTTATTTTTTATTGAATGTTGGTGCACCCGCTAGATTGAAATGATTATTGGCAAACCTCATCCTTGAACCAATGAGATAGTATCAATTTTACATACAAACTATTTTTTCTATTAAATCTATTCTAATTAAATACTTTTGGTACAATTATTTAATGAAAAACGTTAAGTTTCTTATAAAATGATAAATTTTTCTATAAAAATAGCACAATTTAAAAAAAATAGATTAAAAGCTTTAAAAATCGATGAAAGTTTTTAGCCGAGAAGCTTTAAAAATATGATTGTAGAATTGATACAAATTATTAATTTTTAATTTGGAGAATTATTTTTATCAAATTCCATCTACTCTGATATCTGTACTTTCATTATGATGTATTATATTTATCCTTTTGCTTATAAAATAAGAGTTAAAAATCAAGGGTCTGTTTAGGTAAGACACATTTGCAGAGTGGTGAATTCCGAAACTCATTTGTGACTGTTTCGGTATTATTATTTTTTAAAATGTTTTTTTTTAATGTATTAAAATATGTTTTTTAATTTTTAAAATATTGATGTGACTGTTTCGATATTATTGTTTTTTAAAATGTTTTTTTAATGTATTAAAATATGTTTTTTAATTTTTAAAATATATTATTGATATCAACGTATTAAAATAATTCAAAAACTTAAAAAAATTAATTTGAAACTAAAAAGATTTTAAAATTTTTTAGAAACACGATAAGACTTTACTTTTAAACACACCCTTCAATGTAAATGATTAACTAAAAATCTAAACTGTATGGATGTTTCATTGTAACCCAATCCATACTAAAATATGACTTGGGTTACAATAAAATTATCATTTTACCCTTCACTGTTTTATTTATAAGGCTTTGCTTGGGAGGTAAAATGATATTTGCATACAATTAATTTGTCACTTTTTATTTGTTTGGAATCAACAATGTATTTTTATTTTTTATAAGTACAATAAAAGTTAATAAAAGAACCTTTAATGCAAGGGCCATATAGTAATTTTGATTTTTTAATGAACAATTAAATTAACTCATTACCCTTACCATTAAAATTTATTAGAATTGGTTTTAGGGGCTTAATTATAATTTTATAATAGTTTTTATTGTTGTTATTGTTGTTGTTGTTTAGCCCTAAGATCATTTTTATTTTTTACAAATTAATGAACAGCGTGATTACTCCATTACCCTTGTCGTTCAAATTTTTTAGCCCTAGTTTCAAGGGCTTAGTTGTAATTTCATAATGATTTTTTTGTTATTATTGTTTGGCACTAGGGACATTTTTGTTTCTATACAAATAAAAAAAAGAGAAAAAACTATTGTCGCTTACCTCACATGCATTAGTGGCTCCGCCACCATTAGGCGGCTGACCCTAGTGGTTTGAATCGTGATTTAGCTGCATCATTGGATTTGTCTCGACGTTCTATTTCTCTCTGGATGGCGCATGTATGGTGGTTGAATCTGGTTTGACGCCTATTTGCTTTTCCTTTATTCATTTCTTTTCCTTCTTTTTTGTTCTCATATTACATGTTTACCATGCAAAATATTATACCAACCCTTCAATTCCTTTTTTTTTATTCAGTCTTTCTTCTCTTAATTGCAATTGTTTTATTTACATTGATTATTTCTAATTAGATTTTATTTTCTATTTGGTGCTTCGATTTTGTTATTTTTTTATTAAATTCGATTCTTATTCTTTTAATTGCTATTTCTTTTTGTTTTGAATCGTTTTCTTGATCGATTTGTTTTTTTTTTCAATTCCATCTCTAAATATTTATTTTCATTTAGCTTTTATGTCAAATTTGATCATAATTCTTTTAATTGCTATTTTTTAATCATTTTTCTTAATTAGTTTTTTTTTTTCAATTCCATCTCTAAACATTTAATTTCATTTAATTTTGATGTCAAATTTAGTCCTAATTCTTTTAATTGCCATTTGTGTAAGCATTGTTTTTATGATTGATTTTTTTTTTTGCTTTCAATTTCATCATTCAATATTTGTTTGATTAAGAATCTTGCTTCTTGGTTGTTTGGGTTCACCTTTAATGAGATCATCCCGGTCTCATGACTTGGGTCATATATCTAAAAAATTAGCCCAAGTCAACTTTGGTTTTTCTTAAAAGCATTTTTTTTCAAAAAATTTTTGGTTTCCTATATACGGGGTCATCCCAATTTCATGTCCCATATCATATATTTGATTTGTTGACTTGGTTTGACTGTCGGATTCGCTTGAGACTTTTTTTTTTCCTTCATCTTTCCATTATACTGGCAGGTGTCCATTTCTTACATTTTGCTAATGTGTTCGGTCTCGCGTAATTTTTTTATGGTGTGAGTTTATTTAATCAGTTTCATTTGTATTTATCATTTAAGTCATGAGTTTTTTAAGGTGAATTTATCTTTTATTTATTTAAATAAATAAGTTTAGTAAATACAATCGGGTGAATGTCTTATTTTTATAATTTGTTTCTTGGTTATTGTTAGCGATTTTTTTTATTTATATAAATGGTTATCGATTTATTTAGTTAGATAATTGCATAGACTTTTTAATTTATATTTTGAATTTTTCATATAAAAAAAACTTTATAATAACTTGGTCGAAATATATATAAACTACCAGATTATCCACGATTTAAAAAAATTAGAAGCCAAATGTTTGCGAAAATCTTTGATGGGCATAGCCGAAGTTAGCAATACTTTGTTACGCAGGGTGATTTTTGGTAATTTTGCTAAGTTAAATCGAGGGGGAGAGAGAGAGAGAGGGAATTCCCATCCCCCACGCCAAAAGGTGGTGGAAAAAAGTTCTTTTTGTACACACTGCGATGATGGTGATGATGATGCCTGCGATCTTTAACAGCAGCAGCAACACCAACAAGACCAACAAGACCAACACTAACGCAAACAACAACATTAACATTTTTCAATTCCTCTCTCTCTCACACACTCACTTTCTTTTTCTTCTTCATCAGTTCACTCATAACAAAACATAACATAACCCAACCATGACCAATCTCTACTCACCTGTCTATCACATCCCATGCAATCATAGTGACAACCCATGATATAAAATTAGAAAACAAGAACCCAAAAAGAAAACTAAACAAAGTTATGGATAGCAAGTGTGGTTGCTGGGCTGTCTTAAAACGTGGAGTTAGAGGTTCTTGCAAGTCCTCTGCCTCTAGAGATTCTGCTAACGCGATCCCTCGTACTAGTCTTGTTTACGATGCAGGTGCGTCTAATTATATTGTAGTTTTTTTCATCTCTTTTGTGATTTGGAGCTCAAATTGTTAATTCTAGTTGTGTATCAAGGTGTTCCATGCTTATTTGCTTAAGGGCCTCCTCTGTTTTTATTGTATGATATTGATTTACTATGCTATTTAAGTGTTGAAAGTTGGCTTCTTTTTGTTAAAGTTTTGAAATTTGAGCTTAAGACAATCTCATCTGTCTCTCTTGTATCCTGTCGAAGGTGGTAAACTTGACATTAAGAGAACAGATCTCAAGATGGGGTTGTGTTGATTCTTTTACAAAGATCAACTTCTTGATTTGCAGGAACTGGGAAATGCAAGTTCTATTTCAGTTTACAAGGTTATCATGGTAATAGAAAACTTGACCGAAAAATATCATCTTTTTCAAGTCAGAAAACAGAATTGATTGCTGATCCAACTTGCCTACTAGTGCTAAATTTGAGTTTCTCTTTCTTTGCTCAAGATGAACTTTGTGTTTCAATTGGCAATAAAGTATGTAACTTGTGGATGAAAGAGGGGTCTCACTTGATTCTGTCGATGCAGCTACTGAAACAAGATACCTAAATGCAAGCAATCGAGAGTTATGTGCTCATAATGAAGCACAACTATCTTCTGATAATCCTGATCCACAAGATAAGAAATCTCCATGCCAGTTGCTGCAGTTTACCTTTCAAGAACTAAAATCATCAACGGGGAATTTTAGGCCTGATAGCATTCTTGGAGAGGGCGGATTTGGATATGTGTTTAAAGGATGGATAGAGGAAAATGGAACAGCACCAGCAAAACCTGGGTCGGGAATCACAGTCGCGGTGAAGAGCTTAAAGCCAGATGGTCTTCAAGGCCATAGAGAATGGGTGGTTAGTAGAATATCTGCTTTTCTTGGGTTAGTAGATTGATGTCAAAAGTGATGGCTGGATGGAGGATTAGAAGTAAGAGTGTGACATTATGATAATTTACCTTATTGCAGGCTGAAGTTGATTTTCTTGGACAGCTTCACCATCCTAATCTCGTTAAGCTTATTGGTTACTGCATCGAGGATGATCAACGGCTTCTTGTTTATGAATTTATGACGCGAGGGAGTCTTGAAAATCATCTTTTTAGAAGTAAGTTTTAACAATTTTATTGCCTTTTCTTTGTTCTCTTGTTGCTATTGAAGATCCATATTTCTATTTGAGAAGCATCCTACTAAATGACTACTAGATTTACATATTTTTCCATCACTTGATACAAGGAGAACTGTTCTCTTCTTTGAAATTCAATTCTCCTTGTTCTTTCTGCCATTTTTCTCTCCTAATTATTATGGCTAAACTAGCTAATAATGTCGAGATGTGAATAGACTTGTTTCTTAGCCTCGAAAATTTTCCATTTTCTTTTTTTCCCCTTAGGACTGTGTACCTTCTAGGTCTCTTCTACTATTCTTAATGATGAAAGGTTGCTTCTGCATCTTTTTATTTGATTGAGTTTATTGTCGCAGTTTTCATCAGTGTTTTTTTTTTTTTTTTTTTGTCATGGAAATTGGGAAAGATACACAAGAGACAAAGCTGGTCTAAATTTCTCCCCTAGTGAGCTTCATGATTTACTAAATCAACAGGCAAAGAGTGAGCTGAGAATGTGGATTAGCTACTAGCCAGCTATATCAAATTGTTTGAAATTTCTTTGAAATTGAAGTTATCGATGCTCTGAAGATTTTCAATGTGTTTTTTATTTTTTAATCATGCTTGTACATTTTCTAGTTGTATGAAGCAAATTCTGATGCTGATATAACTTTTGAAGGGACAATACCTCTTCCATGGTCCAACAGGATTAAGATTGCACTTGGGGCAGCAAAAGGATTGGCCTTTCTCCATGGTGGCCCTGAACCAGTTATTTACAGAGATTTTAAGACGTCAAACATTTTGCTTGACTCGGTATGTGGTGACTCATATCAATGAATGATAGCGTCAAATCTTTTGCTTGATTGAAGTCTTAACAAGGAAATTCGTTTACAGGAATATAATGCTAAGCTTTCAGATTTTGGTCTAGCAAAAGCTGGGCCTCAAGGGGACAAAACTCATGTTTCTACAAGGGTTGTTGGGACATACGGCTATGCTGCTCCAGAGTATGTGATGACAGGTATGGAAGTTGTAATAGATAGGTAGGAGTAAACTGCTTTGAAATTATCACCTGCTGGTCCTGCATTTCATGAGGAAATATAATCAACTAGAAAAACAAGTTTTACTTTCTATAGAAAAGAGGAATAGCGTCAACTAAAGAGTAAACCTTTTGTCCAAGCATCTACATTTCTATTTTAAACCTGAAGTGAATCATCCAATTGGGGGTTTAAATACAGTACCTGATAGTACATGTTGATCTGACTATAACAAACACTTGCATTGACTTCTACTAGAAACCAACCAAGACTCTCATTTCATCCAGTTTAGCTGCTATGAAATACGTTTCAAGACTGGGATCCAGAGCCTGTCCTTGATGGGGATCTAACAAAATTGCACATTTGGCTCCTCCTTTTACAGGACACCTGACATCTAAGAGTGATGTTTACAGCTTCGGAGTTGTGCTGCTTGAGATTTTGACAGGCAGAAGATCAATGGACAAGAAGCGACCTAGTGGTGAACAGAATCTAGTTGCATGGGCACGACCTTATTTAGCTGACAAGAGAAAGATGTACCAGCTAGTGGATCCCAGGTTGGAGCTGAATTACTCCCTTAAAGCGGTCCAGAAAGTTTCTCAATTGGCTTACAGCTGCCTCAGTAGGGATTCAAAGTCCCGTCCTACAATGGATGAAGTTGTGAAAGTTCTCACTCCATTGCAAGATCTAAACGACCTTGCCATTTTATCTTATCACTCTCGCTTGTCTCAACAAGGGAAGCGCAAGAAGAAAAGTGAAGGAGCGCAGCAGCACGCAAATGTATCTTCCAAAAGCATCAGAGATTCTCCCTTGAATACTGGCAAGCAGCGTTATAGATGAGGGCAATCGATTCAATCTCCTTGATTGATTCAAGTATCAAGAAAAACAAAGGTTGGTATTCTGCCTTCGTATTCGTTGGCTATTCTGAAGGGAATATTTCAAGCTTGTTTTATGACGTTTGGGTGTTCTAAGATTTTCTGGATCCAGAAAAACATCTGAAGAAGAAAGGTAAATCAGCTTCTATGAAAACTTACACTAGAGAGCTAACCATCAATTCAGACCTTGCCTGTGATTTGCTGTTATTGTAATTGAGATATAGCTTGTAATTAGATGAAACCTTCCATTTCTAAGATTGCTACATGTCGCTATCTGAATGTCAATTGCTTTGAGGTTTTGGAGTTGCATTTTGACTTCGTCATGAGCATGTCACTACTGTATCTTTCATTGATACAGAATTCATCTCGCAAAACTAAAATTTCAATCCCAGCCAGGTTTAGACCTTGCATCAGTTGAGAACCGCAAAAGACCTTTGTATTGAATAACATTCTGCACTTACACAATGAAAGTTAAACTGACGTAAACCAAAATTTTTCGTTCAGCTCCTGCTTAGAGTTTACACCAAGCATGGTCCAGATTCAAAAGTTGAGGACTTCGTATCAGTTCTTTATAATGGGTGCACTGTGCAGGCTCTGGCCGCGTTTGACCATAGAAGCTTAGCATCGTAGTCATGTCCAAGACAAGCCACTGATATGTTTCCAGCAAAATCAGCACTTATGCTATCAACAAAGATACGAGGGGTGTGTATATATATATATATATATATATATATATATATATATGAGTTGAGCATAAGAATCTTTGAAATAAGCACTTTAAATATCAGTTGCATGCATCTCATATTCAAACTAGAATCTCATTTTGCTTCAACCTACTCTCCAAGTTATTCACAGTAAAGGTTTCTAATGACAGATGCATCTCATCATGTATGCATTCACATTAGAATCATATTTTGCTTTAATTTATAATGCCAATCATTTCTGAAAAGGGTACAGTAAAAATTATTCTCTTGTTGCGTATGAGAATTGTTAAATGAAGAGTACAGCAGCATCTCCTTTTTAGAATATGCTTGCCATCCGCAACGAACACTATGGCTCTGCCTCCCAAGTTGTCCATCTCTTTTCCTGTATGAGAGCACTAAGGCCCTTTTTAAGGCTCTAACTTTCTTACTAATAGTAATAACCCGCACTGTAAAAGTAATTACTCAAATAGAATGTATTCGACATGTCATTTTGAAGCCAGCTAGGATAAACATCGAGGGACATAAAGGATGCGTTTGATACATTAGACAGTGACATATCCTAAAGCTTGAGCCACTGTAGAAGACATCTTGGAGGTGGTTATGGCTTTGAGATTATGAAAGGAAACCAGTCTATGATTAGAGAGGACATAACAGCAAGCCCTGGTGTTTAGTTTCGACCAAAAAATCTGAAAGTACTTATTCTCTTCGAATAAATTTTTAAGTCTATGGTTGCATTGATCAATCAAATTCCATGCTCAAGCAAACTTCAAAATCAAACATGTTGCCTCATATCAAACTGTAAAATAGGAAGTCTATGAATTCGAGACAAAATAAAGTTTACCACAGCAAGCAGACAGCCGAATGTACAGCAAATTTTAATTTTACTAATCGAACTCATGCAATCTTTTCATTTGCAGATGCATGTTACAAGCTATTTATTTATTTGTCATTTATGCATGACTGTCTATATAGATGTGATTAGTTTGGAGATATATAAATGTATCCAATAATCAACTTGCTAACAATATCTTTCCACTATAGTCCTATATATACATGATTGAAAGGCAATTTTGCACCTGTGTTTTCACCGATTCTTCAAGTGAAAGGCAAAGAAAAGAAACAAGCAAAATACTCGCTGACATTAGATTGAGAGATTCTAAAATACAACACTTGGTTAATTTGATATTGATTTCAAAGAATCGATCTATCTTCATAATTGTCACTCGAATTCATGATAACACCATCAGAAAAGAAGGTGGCATCTTCATCAAATTCATTCGACACTGCTGGAGCCCTGCCATGCGACCCTTCACTTACTTTTTGGAAAATACGTTGTATGTAACATTGCTGAAGGTGGTAATAGTTTGTCGCATGTACTTAACCTGCAGATGGAAATTTAATCTATAATGCCAATTTCTAATGAGGTTACAGTAAAACTTTTCTTGTTGCATATGAGAATTGCGAAATGACTAGCACAGCACATGTTGTAACCTCCTTGTAAAATCATGGCTCAGCTCGATATTCTACTAGCCACCCATTCTCTATGGCCTTAAAGACCATCTGGCTTTAAACTCTTCACAGCAACTGTGATTCCAGACCCAGATTTAATTTGCTAGTGACGTCCCATTCTCCCCTATCCATCCTTTAAACACGTATCCGAGCCCGCCCTCTCTAAGAATATTGCTGTCAGGCCTAAAATTCGCAGTTGCTGATTTTAGTTCTTGAAGGGTAAACTGAAGCAATTGGCATCGAGATTTATTGTTGTTGGTGCATATGACACTACCAAAAAAATCGAAGAATGCCAACGGAATATTCCGTTAATATTTAGAAAAAAATCCACCAGTATTATAACTTATTGACTGCATTGCTGATGGAATACCACCATTGAAAAATTGCTCGTCGACTTTTTTATTCTGTTAACAATTTCTAATATTGAAGGAATCATTAACGAAATATTTTGTTAGTTTTAGAAATTGTGATGGAATTAAAAATTCTAAAAATAGGAATTGTAGACAAAATATTCATTTCGTCACAGATTCTGTGGGTGATTTTTTTCTCTTGAGAAATAGTGTTAAAAAGTCTCGATTAAAAGAGATAAAAATAAAATTACTATCCCACTCACTCATTCAATGTTTGGTCCAATTTTTTTGATAGGATGATTTATTAAATTAAAACACAAGCTACTAGTCATACAATTGGGTAATTTCATTGAAAATTTTCAAGGATGAAGATTTCAATTTCAATAACAACTCCTTAATTTAAGTATGCTTTTCCTTTTTCTTATAAGCATATAAATATATTTAAAAAAATATTAGAAAAAATAAATGATGTAGTAGTCATTAATTAATTAAATTATAAGAAATAAATATAATCTAAGTTACAAATAAATATGTCATGGATCATAGTAGCTCAACCTAAGGAGTTGTTCCAGTGATTAAAGAGGTTTGCTCTTTTTTTTAATTTTTTAGATTTGAATCTTGAAGCTAACATCTATTAAATTCTACTAAATACATAGGATTAATATGGAAAGTGTGACCTTAAACATCATTAAAAAAAAATAAAAACAATTTAATCTTAGTTAACGTTCAAGTTAACACACACACATTGATATTTCTAACTCGAACTAATTAAATGAATGACTAGCTATATGTCAAATTAGAAACTCCATTAGAAACTCCAAATTTACATTTCCACAAATAAAGAGTATTAAGCTATGTTTTTTTCTCGGAATTCACTTTCCGAGAAATTACTTTTCAAACTTTTCTGTGTTTGTTTGCCATTAAAAAAGTTAGTCAACGGAAAACACTTTCCAGTTAAAGGAAAATTTGGCTTGGTTTTCAGGAAAGTGTTTTCCTGAAAAATTTAGGCGGAAAACACTTTCCAAAATTTGTGAAAAAAATAGAAATGTCATATTATTTGCTGATTATATCAAATTTGATCCTCAAACTTTTGATTATTATATATATTTTGTTTTGAATAATTATTTTTCAATTTCATCTCTTAAAATTTAATTTTTATATTACCTCATTTTTATAATTGTTATTTGCTTTTCCCTTATCATTTTTTTATTGAAATTTTTTATGTATCAAATTTGGTTTTCATTCTTTTGATTGCTACTTATTTTATTTGAAATAATTTATGAAATGTTAATTATTATTATTTTAATTTCTTCATCTTTCATTTTTATTTTATTTTTTAGATATGATTTCTATTATTTTGATTATTATTTATTTTATTTGAGATAATTTATGAAATTATATTTTTTTTCAATTTCATTCTCATTCAACTTTTTAATTTGTAAGATTTGTTCATCATTATTTTAATAAACTTGAGAAAAATAAAATATTAATAAGTTATTTTCCAACTCATTTTCCATGACATAACCAAACACTGGAAAGTGTTTTCCAACTTATTTTACATTACACTACCAAACATCAGAAAATAATTCACTTTTCCGGAATTCACTTTCCAAAAAAAAAACTATTTTCCAGCAAACAAACTGAACTTAATTTAATACTCCAGAAATGAGGAACATTGATTTATATTTCCACATATCGTCTTTGAAAGTTCACAACCTTCACCATGTATTAAAAAATACCTTGCAGAATATGTTTTTTCATTTATAAAATATGTTCAGACAACACATAAATAACATGACAATCTTATAATATAAAACCGCCTGCTAGCCTACCAGTTGCTGGTATGGGTAATCGACTAATGTAAACAATAAAACTATATCTATATAATTTCATTATTTTTTTTATATAAATTCTGATTTCAATAAAAAGAAAACACTAAAAGATTGTAAGAAAGCGTTGAACGAGCATTAAATGGACAATTTAAAAAGTAGTAAGGAAGTGTTTGCAATGAGAACACAGCCAGAACAATGGTCAGACTTCCCCTACAGTTGCTTAAGCAAACCAAGGATATCTAGCCACATATATAGTTAATGATAATCAGTAAAATATACCCACAACTTGTATTTTCAATCACAATTATTAAATTCGGGTTGATAGATAAGTTTATTTATCTAGGACATGGCTAACCTACCTCTTAAATCAGGTTAAATATATAAAAAAAAAAATTTAAAATTTAGTCAGATGACATGATTGATATCGTTTTAATTAATTGGGTTAAAAATGGTATCCCATGTCTTGCTATACTTTCAAAACATTTAGAACAATTAGATCACTCTAAGTTGATGATTTCAAAAAGTTAACATTTTATGATCCAAACATTCACACAAGAGAATCATTACACCAGTCTTAGAAATTGATGCTTTCAAGAGCTGACACCATCAGAAGATGTAGAAGAAGGGTGGTCCTAATCTGTTGTCTAGCTCTGAATCTGTCACGTACGCATCTAGACGATGTTTCTTCCATATAAACCTTTTATCGAAGCCATTACAACTTCTTCTTTTTTTTACTTTTTTTCTTACATATTACTAAGATTAATATTTTCTACGTAGTTAATGGTTTTGCAAACCTGATTCCAGTTCCACTCCTCCCTCAAAGGGCACTTCTGTTCGTGTGAGCGTAAAGTGGGTGACTCCAGTTCCAGTTCCACTCTCTTTTTTCACGAGGACACTAGTTCACCATGAGTAATGTTGCTAGAGTTCTCAAGTAGCACTTAATTTCCTGATTACTCATGAGGTATCAAGTACCATTTCCATGGCTATAAGCATGGTGATTAACCGCATGAGTTCGAAAAGCTTTCTTCTTCACGATGATTAAAAATATCAACAGAAATTAAATCATATTCTTGGAGCACAAGATCGATCTCTTGCATATTAGCTTGCTTCAAGGTTTAAACTCAAGAAATTAAGAGAGGGCATACCTAGTCTACAACATGGGATTACATGGTAGAAATGTTGGCACCTTGTTAATTACCTAAGGATCCAAGAAATATAAGGTTGAATCAAAGGAATATATAGGTGATGATTCATGGCCTTAAATCTCTTAAAATGAAACAATAAAGAGCATGTACTGCTGGATCTAGAAAATTCCATAGTACATTCTAGAAATTAATCAATCTGCAATAATTTGTATTTAGCTGGACAAAAACTAACCCAAAAGATAATGGACATTGAAAAATAATGCTAGCTAGCTAGGAAGGACCCAAAACAGGGTGAAGTTTTGCACTAGTAGAGCTAGAAAGTTGGGAAAAAATGTAACAGTGATCACTATTGACAAATGACAATCTGCCGACAGAAACCAAATAATGCAACTCACTTTAGAAGCCTCGTTGGCGTCTAGCAAAAAAGCTTATTATTTCGAAATCAGCAATTATCTTTTTCCCACAATTTCAAGTTCAGCTATTTCTTTCTCTCTTTTTTTTTGGATAATAAAATATGCTATTTCTTTCTCTTTTCTTTAAGACTACAAAAAGATCTGCAAAAACTGCTTTAAAAAGGAGTTCACACAAAGAAGTCAAAGCAATTCCATCACCAACGTCTAGCTAGATACAGATAACTACAATATATATTTGGTACATGTGTACATATATCCATGCCCTAGAATCATGAAATCATATAAGGTTAATTAATATAAAAAAGGCCCCTTCTATAAATAACTTATACAACCCTTTTCCTTCTTTTGGCGCAATACATGTATCTATATAGCACAAGGCATGCTGAGAATTATGAAGTTAGAAACGAAATTGTTTCATGTTCTGAAAATGATTCTAAATATTTTCACAAGAATATTGATCCGGCTTAATTTGTAAGCACAGCAACCTCATTAGTTAAATTGTATCAAATTGAATGCATGCAGTCACAACAATACCAGTTCTATATTTTTGAAGCAATATAGAGAATCAAGAAATGTTAAGTAAATATTTATTTTTTGTTCTTGTTTTCATATTTACATGAAATTTTGCTCCCAACATTTCCAATTTCTACAATAAGATTAGTCTGTTAGTTAATTAATAGATTACTGAAAAGAAGGAAGGATGGATACTATAGCTAATCTAGAAATTTAATTTAATGGGGGCCAGGGGTTGGGGGGGGGCACTTATGAGTCTATATATTCTTCAATTAAGTAATTGAAGCCAGTAAGCGACATCAAGGACTACTAATAGATGCTAAACAAAGAAGAATCGTTGTTATATTCTAAGCTTAATAAAATATTAAACCACAAATCCCTTAAAACATGTCTTGATATCCCATCATGTCAATGTCAAACATCTCTCCTATGATTTGATAGTACATACAAGTATGAATGTAATATTATTCAAGCTCGTATATACCATCGAGGTTCTTGGCAAGTGACTTCAATGTTGAGAGAATTGTCTACATGTATCCTTTTTGGTAAGTTAACTATCTGTCTACGTTAAGAACTTGAACATACAAATAGAAGTAATTAACTTCGTATATTTTGTGGGGAGGAGTGGATCTACCCCAAGCCCTTATCATTGTATCTAATTGGAGGGGTGAAATGGGTGCTCAATTTGCTTTGTATCTTGGATAAAGTATTGAGATAGTGAATAAAATCTCATTCCTCTCTTATATATTCACATTTTTCAATCTTCTAGTTTGTAATAACTTGGATATTGGACCTAATCCCTTGTGCCTATCTTCCATCTTACTAAATATACTGTAAAACAAATTAAACAAGTTAAATTCGGGAAGAACCCTAACTTGTTAATCTATTGAGATTAAGGAGAGCAATGGAGTTACATACCTTTGTCTAGCTCCTGGTACAGCTTCTTCTTGGAAACGCTGAATGCTGAAGAGCAAGGGAAAGACGGACAATATCTGCCACGGTATATGAGCAAAGAGTTTGTACGTATTTATAGGAAAATGTAATAATGCAGGTATGAACGTGAACCAAATAAGGTAGCAAAAGAGAGTAGCATCAATGTGTGAGGAGGATAAGATCACTAGACATGCCAAAGAAAGAAATTGAGAAAAACATGACAGAAGAGACCTTGAGGTGAAAGCTGGGAAAGCAAATAACCCTGAGAAAGTGATATTGGCGCGGCTCAATCTGAGATCGTATTTTACAATTACTTTCACGTGTAAATCCGTCTTCGGATTGAACCTCACCAACATCGCTTTCTTTTGCCTCCTTAGCATCCAGCACAGATTACCGTGTCTCTTCTTATCAGAAAAAGGCAAAATGATCATGCAAGTAGAAACATACCACGATAAGTTTATAATGTGAACAGGTTTTAGCTTTTAAAACTTGCTAGCTGCTGCAGGCTTGGTGCCACTTACCAACCAAAAGGGAAAAAAGTGTGTACTTGAATAAAGAAACACTAGATATGGTCACATACGACTTGTCAAAGGACAATAATATGATCATTTACGGTATCTATATATCTCTTGGTAGGGAAAAGGATGGTGGCTCGGTGGAGTAAGAGGTGGAGGTGGTGGTCTTGTTGGTGGTTATAGTCATGAAGTGGGATCTTGAAATCATGATCATTTATATATATTCCTTGAACTCAGTCAATTGAAATCAAGATTTATTCTCAAAGCAAAAAAGAAAAAAAAATCTAGACTTTTAAAAGGCAAAAATAATTAATATATTCCATAATACTTATCAAACACGCGCGAGTATAAAAAATATATCGATTAAAGAAAACCCCCTATTATTCAATTATAATTTAGCTGGGATTTAGAAACGATATTCTTACACCACATGAAAACATAAAACAATAAATAAAAATAAAAATAGAAATAAAAATAGAAATCATTGTTGCACCAAGAAAAGAAAATTAAAGAGCTGGACAAATGTTAATAGAGGAGTGGCAGTGCTAATTTGATTAACATCAAGAAACAAAAGCTGGCCATTAGGAATGGATCAATCAAGATATTTATGGAATGTTGAAGCAATCAGCTCAACTAGGGTTCAAAGATAAATTGAAGAAGATGGGAATGAACTCATGATCTTTCTTGATGATATATAGATAGTAATAACTTGTCTAAGGTTGATCATGGTCATATATAAGGGACTTGGAGTCAGGGAGAGACAGAGAAAGAGAGAGAAAGGGAGGAATGGAATGAGGAGGCAAGGGGTTGGAGAGGTAGAGAATGTATACTGGCAGGGTTTGCCTCGGGATGAGAAGGTGAAGAAGGTGAGTGGAATGATGTCAAGGGTAGCAGCTTACTTTTAGGGTTTGTCATGCTTAATTTGTACTCAATAAAATCAAACGCATGCCACCTGAAATATTCCTCCCCACCACAAAACCCAAACAACTCCTTTTGATTGTACCTTTTGTTTTAAGAATATATTAATTATTTTAATCCCCTTCTTTTTTGTACCATTCCTCGCATTCCATTTAATTAAATCTAATAACTTATTGTATTGTATCCTAAAAAGGAGAATAAGATAGTTGGCTCATATGTCCCTAGTATAAACAAATCCTTCTCATGGGAGCCAATTACAGGAAAAACTAGAGGTTAGAAAATTTGGTTAAAAACAGGGTTAATATATATATTTGAGATAAAATTAAAAATATATCCATTCACTTTTAGGGTTAAGATTTTGTAGAAATTTAATCCACAACATAAATTCTTTAACATAGTATATTAATATGCGTTTTAAACAAATTATGGATGAATAAGAAATTAATTTAAAAACAATTCTTGATTGACATGTTTTAGTGAAACCCAAAACCCTCTAAAAAAACTTTATCTTGTATGAAAAAGAAACAAAACTTTATTAGTATTTATAAAATAGGTAAGAAGTTAAAATTGGATACAAAGAATACCCAAACTTTTAGAAGGGGGATGTCCTAAGTAAAGTAGATTTTAAGCTTAAACTCTCGCACACGTATTGAGCTCGGGTTGGGTTTGAATTCATTGTAAAATAATATTTTGAGTTACAAAAGATTATTTTTTGTCAATAGAAATTTAAACTTGGATCTAGTTTATGAAGAATTAATTCTTCCATCCCACTGTTTTGTCTAACCCTTGAATGGAAGGAATTGATCAATTTTTCCATAATAGTTTTTGTAGAATCTGAACAAATTCTCCAGCTTAAAAGACCCCTAATTTAAATTCAAAATCATTCAGGTTTAATTTTTGTTTATTGTAGGTAACCAAAATTGTTATGAAGAACTTCATCAAAATGAGTTGAAGTAAAGTGTTTAAGGTTGATTAATTCTACACTATTTTGATAAAATTTGACACTCTTCTTCATCTTATTTTCCAACATTGTTTTCTTATTTTAAATTCCTCTTAAAATTTATTATAATCTAAAGCTTAGATTAGTTGTTGTAGAGGGATAATAGAGTACTATGTACTTTTCTTGATTTATGAGATCTTGTTAAGAAGTGTACCTAAACAAGATGGTGTTGTTAAAATCTTGAGAGGTTTATTGAAGAAATTTTTATTACACCAAGCCCTTGTTTTGGGGTGTGACCCAAACGGAGGTTTGCCAAAAGTTTTTTTTTTGTTTAAAATTATTTTTTTATGTTTTTAGATTATTTTGATATACTGATGTTAAAAAATGAATTTTAAAATAATATTATCCTTTTTTTTTGTTATTATTGCAAGTAGTTATATATTTATTATATTGCATATTTATAAATTAAAAATATTTTCTTCACTTATGACTTTTGAAAAGAACTAAATACCATCGGAGTTTTAGTATACAATTAATGTATTATAATAACGTGGTTGTAGTTTTGCCTTTGGGTGTGTTGAAAGGCTTATTAGCACTATATTAATATAATGGATTCCTCATTGATATATCTTAATGTGAATTGTATCCAATTGTTTAAAAAGAAAAAGAAAAGAAAAGAATTGAATCAAAACACACACACACACACACACACACACACACATATATATATATATATATATATATATAATTTATAATTTAACTTTGATTTAAGGGATGCCTAACTAAAGACAAGACTTTTACATGGAATGGCGGACTATATATATAGATTCTTTCCACAAAATGAACACTTAGTAGTGCTCAAAATAAGCAGGTAGCCATAAAGAATTTCGTACGTAGAAACTAAAGGTGGTCAAAGCCAAAGCCATATTTGTGCAAGAAAGAGAGATAAGAATCTTGGAAACATGAGTGCAGAATGTCAGCGAAGAGATTGTCTACTAGAAAGAAGTTTCCTTTGGAAGGGTACGTAAAAGGTTGATTTTAATCTTCTTTTTCTTAATTTCAAATCAAAACACATTTATTATGGTAGCAAATAGCCACCACCACACGCCGGAGACATCGGCGCTAAAGGAGCCCTGCCTTGGGCCTGCACGAGGGGACACTCTTCTTGGGTTTTGCTTTTCTTTCTTTCTTTTAAGTCTCTTGTCTTTAATTTAAGGGGTCACTCTTGGCCCTTCTCCTGGGATTTTGGGAAGTGTAAAAGACTCTTTTAATAAAAGAGGCTTAAAGCCTCATGATTTGGGGCGATAAGTTCGCGTGCCACTACCCAAACACAGATTCCCCCACGCCTTGAACCATTCCCACACCTTCTCTTCTCATATTCTTGCTTCCTCACCAGATCCCAGGTCATTTCTCTTCTATTCTTGTTTCTCTTTACCTAGACTAATGACTCGTGAGGTCAAAAGCTAGTTACCACAACTTTGGCTTTTCTGTTAATTAATATTCTCTTTTCTCATACTTGCGTTGCCATAACCAACGCTCACTTTTTACGTGTGTGATGAAAATCATGTCAACTTGAAAGCTAAAGCTAGGTCATGTCAAAATACATACAGGTAACACACGAAGAGGTGGATAATTAAAGGCTTGTTTGGTTTGGTGCCTACTGAAAACGTTCCGAAACCTGTCGGCCGGAATCATAACCGGACATTGATTTTTCAACGGTTGACGTCCAATAGCGGTCGGTGTTTTTGGAGTGCCTTTCAAGACACTCAACAAGGACTGACTTTTTTGCAATGGAATAGCTCTCTTGATGCACAATTCGAGCAACAAATGAGATAAATAGTGGATTCCAAGGTCAAATTGATGGTTCTTGAAACTCTTGATTAAAGGGATTGGACAAAGAGACACCCATGTTCTGTAAGTACTTGAGATTTTTCTACAAGCTTTAATGGGCCATGTTGCCCTTTTTGTTAAGCATGCTTCTTAATTGAACTTAATAATCTTTATTCTGAGAGAATATTTGGAGGACTTTAATAAGCTTCCTCCTTTCTAAACTTTTCCGCTTTATTTCAACTTTTATATATATATATATATATAATGATTGATTTTGTGCTAATTTTTTTTTTCTAGAGTACATGTCTTTTTCCTTTATGGTATATGGCTAGAGTATATATTTTGTAAGTTCCTTAACTCTTAATTATGAGTATGTGTACGGATATACTAGTTGAACATCAAAAGAGCTTTCTTTCAATAGCTATACACTTGGATTTAAATTTGAAATTGAGATGATGAAGAGTTACAAGAGCACCTGCATATGGGATTTCATTGGGTTGGTTAGTGATTCTTAGCATTAAATACGGATCATGATCCATGAAAGTGCAAAGAATATTGAAGTAAAGTTTAAGCTTTTGCAAAATTGATGATGGGTATGTTTCAATCATGTATGGCAATGAGGCCAAACTCACTTGTCAGCTTGTGGAGACAAGAAACACACATCCCTCCATGAACTCGAGTTGCTACATTTCTCTCTTTCTACTACAACTCTCCGTGTATCAAACTTCTATGTCCACACATGCAAGTAGAAGCAGTCTCCCTTCCTAGAACCTCCCAAAATATTCGACAAGTGGACAGAAGAAGCTAGCATTTTACTTTTCAAAAGATTGAATAACAAATAATGAATCATAAGCATTGCTCAGTGCTCGCCCTTCCTTTTCTTGAGGGAAGGAAACATTCATGCAACTGAACAATCCCACCATAGAAGCACAGTCTTGGCTACTTATTACTTAACTGAAACACTGGAATTATTTTTAATCAACTGAGTGAGATTTACTAGGATGCAATAAAACATGTTGCATATGTCCGTCAGAGTTTGTAGCACATTGAGTGTGATAGTGACCAGGATTTGGACCCCAATAAGTTCTTATAGCCCACACATTTGGAGCAAAATCACTGATGGTTTTTCTCTCACACAGTTGATGTTGCTCATTCGTGTAGTGAAATAATTGTAGTGCCAGCCCAAAAACAACAAAGTTACATGGGTGATGTTGCTCGTTGGTGTTGATGTGCATGTGAAAGGGAGGGGGTGGTATCCAGGGATCAATTCTCTTTTATGCTGTTTGTACTAGAAAACCATCAAGGCATTTGTCTGCCGAAATTGGGGGCAAAGGACAGAAAGGCCCAGCAATTGAAGAAAATAGCTCAAGTAAAATGAAAATATTGAATGGCGGAGCAGCCATTGTTCCTTTACAAGTTTGGACAGTGTCTTATCTACATAAAAATTTAACAAAACAAACAAAGGAAAGTGTTGTATCAACAAAATCATGTCAGTATTGACTGTGGTTTCATGGACACCGAGTCTTAGAATACTGCAAGGTTAACAAGAGGTGATTATTTTACATACCTTCAAATTACCACAGATAGTCTGTGTCAATGCTGAATTTAGTGCTGTATTCGTAAGCACAAAATAATTAATTAGGAAAGCCATGATACAGGAAAGAAGCATCACCACCAGAAAAACATTTCAGTGCAGCAGTTTTAGATATGACTGTTAAATATGAATAACTGATGGATCATGTCCATTGCTTTGAATTTGGTAGATGCCAACATTTTAGCAACTGATTGTTAAGACGTGTATGATGCAGCGGAAGAAATTATTTCTTTAATAATCACATTTTCCTTTTTGCTGATTTTGGTGAATGACAAGCGGACATTGAAGTTTAGTTACGATGATACCACATGATTTTGGGCAGAGAACTCTGAAGGAGCTATAATGTGAGTTTAACAACTTCTATAGATATGGTAGAAGTAAGGAGTTCAGGCAAGTGCAGTAACTTCAGAACATCTGCAGTCTTGATTGGCCCATAAGGTTGAGGAATGCCATGTCATTTTTGGCATGGTTAATGATACTTGGGGTTTTTCTTGAGTTCTCGAGGTAAGGATGCTGCAAATCTCAGCCAAGTTGGCCACTAGAATGGGCACAGCTACGGTGCTCTCTGTCTTGCTCCTGCTAACACCAATAGACAATAAGAACAAACATAATGACACAGAGAAGGCATGCAAGAAATTAAGTGAAGACTAGCTAAGAGAGGAGAATTAGCTAGCTGCATAACATGATCAAAAGATGAAATTAACATACACGATCATGCATGTTGATTCACGCACAGAAAGAAAAAAATAAACACGCATAATTACCCACAGGACATGCATGCGCAACTAAATATTTTACCAACATATTTATCAAGCCTGCACTTTAAAACCTTTAAATTTACACTTCTTTCTGATGAAGAGAAAGTGGAAGTTCCTTATCCTTTCTAGGTCTCCTCTAATTGATGTCCAAAAAAGTAAGCTTGGTCCACATATTATTCCTGCGAAGTAAGCAGAATTATGCACTAATTTCAGGTTTGTTACCAATTCGAGCAATAGAAGCTAGATATATTGCTGTAAAAATGTTTGCGACAAAGACAACAGCATAGCCATAAATCAAATCACTCCTTCTAATCAGTTTCAAATTATCTTCAACATGGCATCTTTAACTGTCCAGAAGTGCATATAAATAGTCTGTCAAATGTTTCTTGTTAGCAGCACTCATCCTTCTAGACTCCTTATTTCATTTCGATACTCTTACTGTTGATCTATCACCTTTATATCAGGATCTACAATGATATAAAATTCTGGACGCTGTCACAGGATAGCAGCTTATCATCTATTAAATCAGCATCAAAGAGTTGAATACCTGCCAAAAACACGCAAGGAATGTTTCTGTCCCGTCAAAAGATAATCATTGTGAAAGCCACAGCAGTGCTCCTAAGAGTGGTGTACATGGGGACATTTATAGCACGAACAGTTTCCATTGTGACCAGCTTTTAACAGAAGAGATAAAAGGCCGGAATAGTTAGAATTAACTCAAAATTTTGAACTAAGAATTGAGTAAACAATAAAATGCTACTAAATACGGAGCATGTAAAGCAAATGTGACAATGCCAGAGGAAGGGTGTGAAGTAATGTCTTAAATGGTATGAGTTTTGCTGGGTTTTTAGACATGTTCTTTTGTTCACTGGTTATGAAAGAAATGATCTTCCAGCGTTTCATTGAATAGAGGAATAAGCATGAACATAGCATCTAGAAAACACAAGAAGCAAAACACGCCCCAGTTAACTAACCTTAGTTGACATGAGCAAATATGTTCTTTTCAATCCAACCATTTTCACAGCTCTTGTCAGTATATATCAGGCATCACATTCCACAGGATCAGTTAGTCTGTAGGCTTGTTCTATCGTGTCAGCATACTCATGCTTTCACTCCTCTAAGCATGATTTCTTGAGCTACAAAATCCTCAACTCCCTCCTCTTGCAAACAATGAAGGTCAAGTCAACCTCCTTGCTGACATCTTAAATTGCATCATCCTCTCCTTCTAACATTCTAGTTAAATTCCATAAACTTTTTATATGATAACGAAGGTATTCAGACCATTTGGCCCGACTAGTAACATGCAACTCATGTAACGGCCGGGCAAAGCTCGAACTAAACAGTGCTGGGAATTGAAGCTTGCGCCTAATCCACTTCCACGCTAATTAAATACGCTTTCTCACTCAAGTGAAATTTTCTCATGACTATTTGATAATAAGACTCTAATATATATAAAAAATTATCTTAATCTAAAACTTAAACTAAGTAAGACCTCAATAATAATTTTAAATTAATCTCTAATGAATTCCAAGAATTTCACCTCCTTCCTACTTACACCATCAAATTCTCAAGCATTTTTTCACAATCTCATACAACTTCACTTGAGTATAACCTATATAAAAAAGATTATCCTATTATATAAGTCCTACTTTTTTAGACATAAAACCTAGTGTAATTGACAATTTAATTAGTTTGCCTCCAAAACTTTGTCACCACTTGAATTTTGAGTTCATGACCGGCAACATATAAGTGGTGTCATAAAAACACCCCACCTACACAAAACTTAAAAAATACTTCTCACAAAATAAATTATATAAAATTTCACAGAATTTCATAAACTTTCAAAATATTCTTTAAAATCAATAAAAAAACAAGTAATAATTCATAATATTTATTACAATATAAATCCAAACTTTAAATATGAGAGTGTAATAGTGAAGCATTTTAAGGCATCAAATCATAACAAAAAGGAAAGTCTTGCGAAAACAAACAAGGCATACCAGTGAAAAAAATGATGAAGAAGCAGGAACTCTCAAAAATGTCAACCTACTAACAAAAGCTAAGAACTTGAAAATAATATTAAAAAGGAGGGGTGAGTTCAATAAACTCAGTGAGGGAATAATATTTAATATACATTATAGATATTATAAATTGTAAGTCATACATATTGATATAATAGAAGAATAAAACTAACACACACACACACACACGTAATAAGTATATTAGTATATGGTAGTGGAATGTATATCAGATAATAGACGAAACCCTAAGTTTCTGATAACAGACAAGTTTTATGGTCCTGAAGAAAGTATAGGTGTTCCCCTAATAAATAGTTATAGACTTCACTGATTAAAGCTTTATTGGCGATGAATTCGAGTAAATTATTCACGCTTAGCATTTCCTTGGAGATATGTCTTTGTACTTTCGTCATTTCATTATGTAATACCAAAGAGCTCAGTTGTGCTTTTTTTAGCTAGAATATTGGTGTTAAAAAAGAGATGAGCTTCATGTAGAGATTATAAAGACCTAGGATGGAGTCCAGATCAATGTTGTGATACCATACCTTAACAGATCCATGAAAAGTTGTAGGAAAAATCTTGTCATAGCATCACTCTTTATTCTCACTAGTTTGAGGACACTTTTGACATTTTATATATGCTCCATATGACCTATAAAACCATCATAATTGTCCAAGTTGACATTTATAATGACATAGTCCTTGAAGAGGTGAGTGTGTAACACTATGTGACAAAATAAAGATTCTTCCATATAGTTTGAATGTTATTCAAGAGCCAGTGTAGTTTTATGTCTAATTTTTTTTTTTTTGTTATGAGGAGTATGTGATTGAGACTGAGACTTAAAAAGAAGATTGATGAAGATAGTTACATTTGTGGCTAAGTTATGTTGAGGAGTGTTGGCTCCTTGTAAAGTTAGAGTATTGTGCTTACTTTGCAAGTTGTTTTATCTTATTTTTTTCATGGAACTAGAGTTGTTTTTGTGCACCTGTTTCTTATAATGGAATTGTATGTTGACTTTCCCGTTAATGGAATAAAAAAGTGTGAATTTGTTCTTATATGACTATAACATAATTGTTAAGCACTCGCATTTGTTGGGAAAGTTGTTGAATACTTAGGGGAACTAGAGTTCCTGTGGTAGAAAGATAAATTACTCTTCATAGTCCTAAAATTTCATCATTCATAAACAATGTTTTTTTATGAAGAGTTAAATAAAATGAACTACCTTTTAATTATATTATTTATAGGCAGCATCATTACTGAAATCATAAAAAAACTTCACATAACAATTACAATTTTCATGAGAAAATTTGATAAGATAATAAAAAAAAATTAAGTTATTTTTTAAAAAAATGTATATTGAGTCATATGTTTAATTTGAGTTGAATGATTAAAATTTGAGAAATAAAGCCTTATGTAAGAGATAATAATATAAGAGGTTTTAAATCTTTACTTGTGTATATATAATTTAGAACATATTTTATTGAACATGAATCTATTAAATTATGAATCAAAATGAGGCAACACCTTTTAACAGTAAAAGGAAAAGTTATTCCTAAAAATATAATTAAAAAATGAAATTCAGCATGGGATTCTATAATCGATGAATTCTTTATTTGGCTAATTACCTGCCAACATTAACAAATTTAAAATATAGAATGTACAGAAAGTTAAAAGAATAAAATAGAAGTGATATAATTATGAGGGGTGTAGCTTAATTGATCAGACTCTAGGTTTGTTCTTAGAGGTCACTAATTCGAGTATCACAAATCTCAGGGTTACTAGAAACTTATATGGTCGTTAACTTTAGGGTCTCAGGAGATTAGTAGAGGTGTACGTAAGCTGACCCGGACATCTACAATTAATAAAAAATAAAAATAAAATAAGAGTGACATCTATTTACAAGTCAGCTCAATAAATTTTACAGTGCTTAGATAACTAAAAAAGAAGAAAAAGAAGAAGATAGATACAAGAAAAAGACACAAATAAAAAATATATTTTTTAGCTTAAATAAAAATATTCTTATTATTATTTTTATTAAGTTTCAAATTTAATTTTCTCTTTCGTTATTTATCTATCTTTTTTTCAAAGTTAATTCAAAAAATAACTGCACGTACCTGCTCTCTTTGCATTATATATATAAGATATTCCCATACTTGGTTATTTCTTACTCCATTTATTAGAAGTTTAATCTCTATTATTATCCCTAAACAGCACATAAAAATTATATTATTTGAGCTTTATGGCACCTTTAAAAAATTCGAATGAAATTCAATGCTTCCTATAATAATAGAAGATTAATGCCTAACCAGGATTGTTAAGTTTAGTTGCATATTTAACTTGTTTTATGCATAAAAAAATTCACTTGTCAAAGCGATTTTGTTAGTTTTGAGAAACATATATGCTTACAGTGTAGAACAAGGACATTTATATTGAGTATCTAGAATTTAGTTATTTTTTCATTTTTTTATCTTTTATTTTAGAAATTATAATTTATATTCCAAGTTAATGTAATTTTTAAATTTAAATAAATAAATAAATATATTCTCGTATATACCACAAAACAAACAGAACAAATAACATATTACTTGAGAAAAGTTTTTCTTGAGATGCAATTTATCTCTGCTCAAGACAAACACAAAGAGGAACCCAAATCAACACCTTATCTAGTGTTTTTAATCGATTTGTTTAATCATTTAAACCCAAACTTGATCTTCTCGATTCCATTTACGAGTGAAAAAAACAACTAATCATGTTTTTTTAAAACAGTAAAAAAACACTCAATTAAAAGCCCAAATCCGCATAATCATATTTCTCAAGCAGATCATCTCAAATTGCAATAAGAGGCAATGCTGTGAACAAAATCCTAAAGCGGGTTGTGAGCTTCCGCTTTTACTGTTTTAGATGGGTCGATACTCAAATCTAGAATGGGCTAGAATTTCTTTTTTAATTGATTCAGAGAACGTTTGGCAGTGTGATAGTGGTTATTTTTCAAATAATTTTTTGCGCTGAAATACATGTAAATAATATTTTTTTTATTTTTTAAAAATTATTTTTAACATCAGCACATCAAAACGATCCAAAACATACAAATCATATTAAATTTTAGCACAAAAAAATTTGAATTTTTTGGGAACGCGATTTGTACGGCGTTTCCAAACAGTTTTTTAATACCTAGATATGGAATAAAGAAGAAGAGCTATAAACTTTTGCCTCCTCCACAATCATTTTTTTTTTCTTTTTGGAATGAAGATTTTGAACTGAGATGCAATCTCCAAGAGGTGAAGCAGAATGCCTACAAGTTGGGTGAAAAGCAACTATGGTGGTTTTTTATTCTATTATTAATGATGGTAAATGAAGGTGTTGATTGTTAATTTTTGGGTTGTGGGCTTTTCTGGCTATGAAAATCTTATCAATAAATTATATGAAATCTCTAAGTGAAAGTGTGTTTGGGAATGTGGTTGCGGTTATTTTTCAAAGTGTTTTTTATTAAAAAAAATATATCAAAATAATATTTTTTATTTTTTAAAAATTATTTTTTACATTAACTCATCAAAATGATCTAAAAACACTAAAAAATATTAATTTGAAGCAAATAAAAAATTAAAAAGATTTAAATTTTTTACACTTTTCAAACGTAAAAACAAACAGATAAAAAAAAGGAAAGAATAGCGAGGTTGGTGACTATGCTTTTTTATATATATAAAAAAAAGTGATGTTGATTTTGTAATTTTTAAAATAAAAACTATTTAGTTATTAAATGAAATATAATGAAAATTATATAAATAATTTAATGTTTTTGTTGATTTTTTGTGTGTGTCAGGGTGTGGATATAAAATGTTATGAAATTATAAATGTGAAGTATAATTTTTTTAAAAAAATCATGAAAAAAATAAGTAAATTATAATATAATTATCCCAAATTATCAATTTATTATACATTCCTAGCATAAATAAATAGATATTACCAACCGTAAGTCACAACTGGATAGTCTCGAAAGTTCCAGTGTTGGTCTAACCTGTAGAGGATTAAAAGGTACCGGAACTTGGAAATGGTCTACCCATGGCCCAATAGACACACAACACGCA